>NC_138530.1:31146347-31687590 GCF_964234715.1 Podarcis melisellensis
AAAGTTTCAAAAGAGTTACAAAAATGAAAAAAAGAAAAAAGAAAACAAAAAATACAAAATACAAGAAAATAAAAACAGATAAAAATCATCAATCTTTCCATATCTTGTCTTTCATTTACTTGTTTCCCTGACCTCCTCACACCTCCCTTTTTTTGTATTCTAGTTCAATAGTTGTTTCAGCAAATCCTTACCATTTTTGCTTTTCTCTTGATATTTTCTCTTAATATATTGTAACTTTACATTTCCACCTGTAAAGTGTCCCTTCCCTATTGTCCTGATTACAGCTGGGAAGAAGTAGGGGGTGTTGCTGTGAGCCTAGCTGGGCTGTGGGGTTCTGGAGATGATTACTTAAGTGTGATTGGGCCAGGAGCTTGGCGCTTCCCACTTCTCTCCCACAATGCAGGAATGCCATTTTAGTCATTTTCTGATAGGTTTCCTCCATGGCTCCAACAACTCCTAGGAATCATGTTTCTGCACCACTCTGGTCCAAGCAGGATCACAATCTCCTTGGTCCCTCTCCATCTTTACTTGGTCTAGCTGTGTTTTCTATGCTTGTGCTGCTGGATGCTGGCAGCGAGTTGGAGCAGTGGCTACACTTTACCTCAGTCGTTTTTCTGCTCATTTTGCCTGCTGGCATTAGATAACTGCTGCACAGTCAATTGCCTCTATTCTTCTGGGGGATCTCACCCCTGATGTAGGTACAGAGGAAGAGATATATGAGGAATCAGTTGTGTTGGGAAATAACTGGGGAAGACCAAGTTAGTCCTGAAATCACATGTGTGTGAGGAACTGCAAAAGAACAAATGGCTGACAGCCTGAATTCAGAAGCACAGGGCTTGACTCATTTTCTAGTCAGAAGAGGCCCTAGCAGGGTTTGAAACAAAAAAACCACAGTGTTTGCAAAGCGTAGGAAATAGAGGTTGTTATCCCTTTAAATGCCCCACTATTACGGTAAGCACTCACTATTGCGCTCCCCTGCCTCTACTCTCAGAGTGAATTGACCACAACCTTAAGCAAGTTTAATGCTTTACTTAAAGTAATCAGAGGTCTCACTCATGCATTGTTCAGTACTATGGCTGAAACATAGGCAATGTATCCTTGGCTACAAAATACAGAAGTTAGTCTCAAACAAGTGGTCTGAGTCTGGAGTCCCAACCTTAGATGTCATGTTACATGGTTACATGGTTCAAGAGGAAAGAGTGAGAGAAAAGAACAGGAAACAACTGTTGCTTCCTCTTTCCCTGAAGGTGAGGAGATGTGACCTTGTTGAGCTCTAGAAATTTACAGCTCTGTGGTTCTTAACTCCTTCATTTACTAACTAGTGTAGATAGGCATTGTTAGGTTTGAGGGCAAAATCTCCCACAAGCTCTTCCTTCTAAAGGGTCCAGGCATATTGTTGCTTCTGGTTTCTTTTCTGAAAAGGTAGGGGTGAGTATTGATTTTCCACCTGATTTTGCATACTTTAGCCAAGTTATGACATTCTGAACTCTACTAAAATATGTTTTATGGCTATATCACATATATACACTGACAGACAAGGTTATCTTCTCCCAAACACAGTATGTATTCATTGTATTTCCATGGTATGCATCAAGATGGCAGCATCTGTTAGCATCCTCAACACATATCATTGATGGAGTTTAATAACATAACATATTATAATATCAAAGATCAATGATTAGGATTTCCTGCCTGCAGCTTGCCTTAACTTAAGAAGCACCCCCATTCCTCCCTCTGTGTATACCGGTATATCTGTGCTTTGCATTGTCAGATATGGCTTGCCTCACTGCTTTTGCAACTAGACTCATTTCTGGACATGAATTTCTAGTTCCTCTTTTCTACTGGCACATATGCAATTGCTTAGTATTGTGTCTGGATTCTGTTGACCATTGTCTGAAAAGCTTTATAGATACACTCAAACCCTTACCTCACCTTTCGTGAATAGAAAGGTCCTAATTTCCATTAGTGAAATACTGGCCTGTATAAAATCTTTGACAGATGTAAGGGCCAGGTGACTAAATGACTGGGCTATCAAAGAAGGGATCATACAGAATCCACAAGCCATGCTGGAAAAAGCACAATTGCTGCCTATTATTGTGTAAAATAATTAGGCTATTTTTATAGATTCCCTGGACAAAAGATCAGTTGATGGAAGAACCACCCCTATTTGTGGATTTTCTGGATTCAAACCAGCCTGTACACAAGAGAGTCTACAGAAACGTCACCAACAAGACACATCTACTTTGGGTCCTAGAAGAGCAGTGCATTAAAATGCAGGGAGTAAGCCCTCAGGTAAATCTGAAGACCTACAAGTGGTTACAATGAGGTGGATCATGGGTGGCCCTATTCTGGCAACAAGGAGCAATTCCATTGCTGCTGCTGTTTGTACATTTATCCATTTCTCTGTTTCAGGTATTATTCCTACTCCTGATGCAGATAAGTAACAAGGAATGGGGCTTGTAATCATATATTCCCAGTCTTCCTCCCTGGGTAGACCTCCATTGGGTCTGCATGAGTACAGATGTAACCAGAGAATAGGGGGCTGTAAGAAGGCGTTTTTACTTCCACTCTGTATTCATCAGATGCAGCACTGTTTCTGCTTTGCTTCAGTTGGCCTTTTGCCAAAAATGACATTTGTCTCCCTGTCTGCCATGATGAAATTATGTAACTTAATGAATTTACATAATGACAGAAATTGTGTACATTATACTGTATTGTGATTACATGATTCTACACCATTCATTTTGATGCAAATGAAACACAGTGAAAATGGTGGAAAACATAATTATAATCAGGGCAACCCTGTATCGGGAAATTTTTAATGTCTAATGTTTTACAATTTTTTATGTGTTGTATGCTGCCCAGAGTGGGGAAACACAGCCAGATGGGCAGAGAATAATAATAATAATATTAATAATTAATAATTAATTAATATTATTGTGATGGTGATGTATGGACTGAAAGCAGCACTGGTGAATAGTGCTCACTGGATTGATCATTATTGATTTCCATGGGATGAATAAAAGAAATGGGCAATATCTACTCCCAATTCCATTTTTGTCATAATTCTCCAATACCCCTATCAGAGAGCAAAGGTACAGATTAGAAATAGGAATAATTCATTTCACAAAGGAAACATTTGCACAGGCATTTTCATGAAATGGCTGTTCACTGCACACTTGATTTATATTTTAAATCCCCATCTGGAAAACTTATGTTTATCCCCACTCCATTTGCATAGACTATTCTGGGACCATTGCATTGTTGTGAGGCTTGCATATTACCTTGTTTAGATGTGCAGGCAAATTTGCAAGTTATATGTGTAATCATGGAAGTGTATACTTTTTTTGTTGGGGGGGGGTTCTTTTGTTTGGAGATTGGTGCATGCCACAGTGACAGCAAGGAGAAGGAGCAGAGCCAAGAGCTTTGCAGGTGTCCAATAAGCCTATGTCTGATGCTTAATTATTATGAATAGAATAAGATCCTTATAAGTATACTAACTTAACTATAACAAGATGTTTAAAATTTATGCTCCTTGTTTTCTTAGGGTATTTCCATAGTATTTTTTAAAGAAGCAATACAACATATAACAAGGGCAGCAAGAATTTTTCGACAAGATGGTAGTCACATGACATTGGTAAGAAAAAATGCTTATAGTTTCATTTTTAATTATAATATGTAAAATTCCAGTGACAGTTATTTCAATTCATAATTAGTATGGCAAATCAAAATAAGTATTTTCTTTAAACTTACACTAGTGCATTTTTATTCCTTTTTCTCTTAAATCATTGCTTTTATGAGCAGAAGGATTATATTTCCTCCAGTATCTGAGATGCAGCAATATACCTTTGAATACCAGTTGCAAGGAATTACAAACAGGAGTGCTATTTTGCTCATATCCTGCTTATGAGCTTTCCTCACACACGTGGTTGGCTACTGTGTGATTAAAACTCTGGATTTGATAGACTTTGGTTGGATCATATAGATAATATAGAAAACTTTGCATTGCTGAGGGTTTAATTACATAGCCTAAGCCTAAGGCTTCATTTCTATGCACAAACATAGCATTAAATCACTTTTAATCTAGTGAGGCTTCTGAATTGTTTTATTCATTTATTTTGTTACATTTATACCCCACATTTATTCCATCAAGGTACTCAAGATCATATGCATCAGATTCCCAGGATGTCTTAATTCAGCCACTGATGAGCTCTACTTAGTTCCATCAAGGTGCCTTTGGCAAATGCTGTGACAAATATTTGCTGGCTTTTTATTTACTTTTGTTTCCATTAAATTTTGTTTTCTCTAAATTCACCATGCACATCCTAAAAACCTACTGAAATCCTATGATTTCCACAAGTTTGATTTAACAGAGCCAACTTTTCCGGTTTCAAGTTAGACTGTTTTTTCCCCCTGCAGGTTGGTCATGGTGGAACTGGCAAGGTAACCTGTGCATCCTTAGCCTGTTACTTATCTGCATGCAGCCTCTACAGGTTATCTATTTCCCGTAATTACACCTATGGAAATTTTAGAGAAGATCTGAAAGAAGTTTGTAAGCAGGCAGGTGTGGAAGGCAGGAGGACAGTTTTTCTCATCACAGAATCTGATATTATTCAGGTAATCCTTTGTAATATATGTATTGGACTTGGAATATATGCATAAAGTTTATTGCACACTTGTTATGATTGTCCATTTCCTAATCATAGTATATTTAGGTAGTTTCCACATTGCTTTACCTGAATATTTGGCTCACATCACAATTTCTTCCGTTAGATAGTGTTGTCATGTTGTGCTGGACGAGTTTTGCATGTTGATACAAAAGGATTTGGACCAAGTGCTTGGCATGCTTTGCTCTGCTCTGTGGCCACTTGACCCATGTCTGCCTTTGTTGCAAATAATAGGAGGCCTTTTTCTAATCTCCCATTCCTAACTAAGAGGGTTGAGTATGTGATGATTTGTGAGGGACTCCCTCCAGAGCAGATTTTGGTATGTGCGTGCAGGGAGAGTGCAAGGACAGGGAAGTCCTGTTGCACCAGGGGAAGTACGCTTGTACAATGTCAAATATCACATTATCTAAATCCATTTCATATACCACTGTTCATGGAACCCTTCTAGAGCACTCGTTAGGATTGGGGGTGTGGGCATTGCTTTGCAGTGGTTTCACTCTTTCCTTGTAGGAAGTTTTCAAAAGGTGGACCTGGGAGAGAACCATTATTTCCTATGAGAGTTGTTTTCTTTAAGGACTCCTTCTTTTTCATGCATTTTAACATCTGCATGAAACAGCAAGCTTTGGACATTTAGGAATATGAGGCTTGGAAGTATCAGTATAGCAAAGATGACATCCATCTATTTTTCTCCTTTCATTTTAATTCACGTGTGACTTTTCCCAGTAACTGACAAGATAAGGGTAAATGAGGCTCAATCTAGTCAAAATCAGGGCTGGGGGACAAATAGAATTTGGTTCAAATTTAAAGGTGAACTTATCTAACTAATTTACACTTTCCAAAACAATACACAAATGGAAAGACACAGCCATCCTTTAAAATTCACATTTCTCCGAATTTTGCAATGCAATTCTCCAACCAGGTAAGGTGTACAAAAATGCATATACTGGGGTAAAGTGTATGTAGAAATGCATATATGAGAAATATAGTGAAATAACAAACACATCCAATACATTGGGGAAAATAGCTTTGCAAAAACCTCTATGATAAACCAAATTGAATACAAATATATGTATATTAGGAATCTATACTAAAATGCTGATGAATTATCATGAATCCCCCCCTCAAAAATCACAAAATGATGTGGAAATATAGAACACAATGTAAGGCGGGGGGGGGGGGAACTAAAGAGAAACCAAAATTTTCAGATTGGTGCTTTAATAGTAGGTACACCTGTTAACATTGATTGAAATGAGATTGTTTTGGCTGAAGGAGTGGGTGCACAGCTTGAGTGTACTTCTGGATACATTGCTGTCATTTGAAACTCAGGTGGCCTCAGTGGCTTGAACCCATCAGCTTCAGTTGGTGACCCAGCTGCACTCCTATATGGGCAGGGATAGCCTAACTTCTGCCGTCTATCCTCTGGTCACAAGATTACATATAATGCAGGGAATTATATATGGGGCTGACTCTGAAGATGGTTTGGAAACTTCAGCATGACCTCTGGATGTTTTGGACTACAATTCCCATCTCTTGCAGCCACATGGCTCTGCTATTATATTAATAATAACAATACTACTACTACTACTACTACTACTAATCATTTATTTATTTATACCCCGCACATCTGGCTGAGTTTCCCCAGCCACTCTGGGCGGCTCCCAATCGAGTGTTAAAAACAATACAGCAGATAGAGATGATGGGAGTTGTAGCCCAAAATATCTGGAGGGCATGTTGTTGGTGAAGGCTGTCTTAGTTATTTGGCAAGCTAACTAGCCCTGAGCAGATTGCTAATTAATATCATTTTTTTTATAGGAGGCATTTTTAGAGGACCTGAGTTGTATCCTGAAATCAGGACAAGTGCCCAATTTATTTGAGAAGGATGAGCTGGATAACATCATGGTACCACTTGTATCTGTTGCTGAAAAGGCTAAGTACTCTAACACAATTGATGATATCTACTCATTTTTCTTACAGGTAACATTTTAAATATATCAGTACAAACATACTGGAGAGAATGTGTTTTAACACATTTACCTCAGCTTCATGTATGCAAACCTTTCGGAGCACTATTGTCATATTTAATTTAGTGGAAACAATGCCAGACCCTAATGGTTTTGTATTTAAAATTCAATTTATGTTGCATGTATCATTTTGAAGTCCTATATGCAACTCATTCTCTGAGTGGATCTTTTTGTAGCTAAAACATCACCATCCACAAGTGACTGAGGTATCACTAAGCTTATTGGACACGTACTTCCCCACAAAAAAGTGAATGGGGGAAGGAATGAAGCCCATTTCTTTCTAAATGAGGGGGAGGAATTTGAGAACAACTCAGTGAAAATGCTCAGTGGGCACAAAATGCTGGATGAATGTTGGAGTGGTGGAACAAAACAAAAAAAAAAAGATGGAAGGGAAATGCAATAGCCATTCTGAAAAAAATAGATCCAATTGGTTTCCAGATGCCTGCAATGGATTTCCCTGCTATCTCATTCAGAGGTTCTGTCAAAGATCTGAAAAGCCACTCTCTTGCCTTTTAATTCAATTCTGGCTTTGATGCTCTTACTGCTTTCCTTCTTTTCCAAAAAAAACACACCAAAAACTGCCTTTTGTTTTCTTCTGCTGTTTGGCTTCTTCATTTTTGTTCCGGCTACTTTCCCAACCCCTTTATTTCATATTTACCATTTTTTTGTTACTTGCTGTCCCTGTTATTTATTTGGGGGTTTCAACCATCGCCATTAATGGCAGCTTCAGGAAGAAGATTACGAGATTAAAGAACAGAAACTGGGCAGTCTACTGTTGGGACCTTACACAGGATGTTCTACTTCATCCTGTGCATGAACATGCATGGTCTGGTTGGAGGATTTAGTAAAGAATCCTTCACAAGATCCTGTCCGACAGCATCAAACATTGAACAAATTATTGAAGGCACAATCATTCTGTGGGCCCTCTCCCATTGGCCATAGCTCAAACATCCTGTAAGACTGAAGGAGTCTTGCTTAATACACTTTAGAGCCTACTCTGTGGCAAAACATCTTGCTCTTCCACTGCATTGACTCGGTGGCAGCCAGTAGAGCTGTTTTAAGTGGTGAAGGGATCATTAGTTCTCTCTTAAAAAATAGTACACCAGAAGGATAGATACTGCCATATAATATCCATAGGCAGGAAATGCAGGCTTCAGGAAGTACAGAGATCCCAGTCCATTTCCCGAACTTCACAACTGAATCTGAAGGATGGCCTGCTGTGACTGATTTGTTAAATACTTTGCTGATAAAATCACTTATATTTGACACATTTAATGCAAGGTCCGGGACATGGGTGTAGCCAGGATTTGTGTTAAGGGGAGCAGGCTTTAGGTTGGGGGGGGGCAGAACCAAGTTATCTGTGAAGCAAATGGTCAGTTACTTAAGTTTGCTTATTTATTTACTTGATTGGGGGGCAACTGCCCGCTCAGTCAGTCCCCGCGTGCTGAGGTAAACCAGGCATGGCTTCTTGAGCAGAGCCGCTGCTGCTTGAGTCTCCTCCTCAACACTTTCGCGACGGGTTCTGCAATGGCCGGGCAGGCAGGATTTAGGACCCTGGCGGGCCAGATCCGGCTTGCGGACCGTAGTTTGAGGACCCCTGAGCAAGAGGCTTAAATAAGTAATGGTGTCTCAACTTTCTTGGTTGATGCTGATTGCTTGGATCCCTTACAATCTGGGTTCAGGCCTTGATCACCTTATCTATGTCAGTAACTAGGCAAGGATTACTATTGCTTTTGCTGGACCATTGACCGTGGCATTCTTCTGTACCATCTACAATAAATGGGACTTGAGGGCTCCATTTAGTTTTAGCTGACAAGTAGGCCCCAGAAAGGCAATGCTGGGGGACTGCTTCTCAACCTCATGTTTTTGAGAGCTCCATGGGGTCCTACCTTGTTCTTCATGCTGTTTGACATTAAGTTGCTGAGGGAGGGAAGGTATAACTTTCAAAGTATATGACAGACTTTTTAGCTATAAATAATAAATAGGAGGTAATAGTATACTATTAATGTAAATTAAGAGGAATATATATGTGAATCTCTCTTGATAAAAGGGGGGGGGGAATTAGCATGTGTGCATTTGATTGACCACTAATATGACAATCTAAACATTCCTGCATGCATAATTTTGAAAAAAGATATATATGGGTGAAGTTTTCCACAAATGATTAAATCTTTTTCAGAAAGTACGTAGCAATCTTCATATTGTTTTGACAACAAGTTATGCAGGACTGACCTTCCGTCAGCGTTGTCGGACATATCCTGCCACTATTAATTGCTGTACAGTTGACTGGTATGACACTTGGCCTGAAGAAGCCCTTTGCCATGTTGCACAAAGTTACTTTAAACAGGACAACACATTTCAGAATCAGGTAGCGTATTTGTACATTTTAACATGTGGTAAACTGTAATTTCATATTTTGTTATAGTTCTCACTAGTGAGGCCATGTTGATTTTCAATAAGCATTTGGTACAAATTCAAACTTTGCATATATTATTCTAATCTGTTTTTGTAAATTCAGGACAAGGTTTTAAAGCAGGAGTAGTCAATGTGGAGCCCTCCAGATGTTTTACACCACAATCGTCATCAGTCCAAGAGCATAACCAATGGTTAGGGATGATGGGAGTTATAGTCTAAAACATATGGAGGGCATCTATAACTCTATAACTTGAGGTGAATTAAAATGGTAAGTAAGATGTCCCTTCTTTTGTTGTCTATATCATGATGTTGTCTAGAAGAATACCGGCTTCATCTCTGATGTTTGCTTGAATAGGATTAACTGGGGGAGGGGCAGGAATGCCTGTAATCAGAGTGCTGCAATATTCAAAGTTATGTTATGTGCACATCCCATTAGATTGGTTACCTAAAGAGGCAAGTACAGAACAGCAGTCACGTAAGGAATACATGTTTTATCATTTATCATAATACACTACAAACAAAATGTCCTTAAACAGAAATGTGATATAAATATATATTCTTTTCCTTTTTGTGTTTTTTTCCAGAACTTAAGTGTGCTTGTTCAGATATGTGTTAATATTCATAAAAATGTATCTATCATAACGGAAAAGTACTTGAAGGAAACTAAAAGGCATTACTACATTACTCCCAATAGTTATCTACAGTTTATAAACACCTTTTCAACCATACTGAAGTCAATGAAAGAGAAAATTATGAGTGACAGGTATGAAACAATACAGCACAGCCTTAGCTTTGAAATGGCAGACCATCCAGCCTCCCTGACTTAGGATGGACCTCATCCATAGGCAGGGATTGATAATAAATTTAGTCAGCTCAGTTTAAAGGTAAGCCTATTTAATTTGCACTTTCAGTAACAATATGTGAACCAAAATGTAGCCACCCTTCAAAACCCGCGCTTCTGTACAAATTTTGCAATGCAATATCTCCACCTAAGCAATGTGCCCAAAAACGTATATGCTAGAGTAAAATGTACATAGAAATGCATATGTTGATGAAAATAAGATACAAAATGCATTATATTAGGGGAAATTGCGTACATAAACATGGATATTAAGCAACATTGTATAGAAAATATATATATTTGGAGAATTATGCACCAAAATGCTGATGAATTTTCATGAGGACTTTTAAATAAAAAATTCCAAAGTGATGTAGAAATGTGGATAACTGAAGACTGGAAAAATAAGAAACAGAAAGAAACAGAAATTGTCAGATTCGGCATAACCCTATGCATACATAACTGCTCCAATAGTTCAGAGGCTTATAACTGTCAGCTCAGAAGACGCAGATTAATTTACAATTATCTGGTTTGCACAACACAGTAAGCCCAAATGTGGCATGGCAAAACCATATGAATGTGCTGGCTCCCAGAGAGGAGCTCACAGTCTCTCTGTTCCTCCATGATCCTTTTTACTGCAAATTCTGTGCTTAATCAAAGTTTGGTTTAGCATGTCATCCTAACTGGGACTTGTGGTTGAGCCCTCTTCTCAATAACCATGACCTATAACTGAACAGGGACGCGGGTGGCGCTGTGGATAAAACCTCAGCGCCTAGGACTTGCCGATCGTATGGTCGGCGGTTCGAATCCCCGCAGCGGGGTGAGCTCCCGTCGTTCAGTCCAGGTCCTGCCCACCTAGCAGTTTGAAAGCACTCTTAAGTGCAAGTAGATAAATAGGTACCGCTTTCTAGCGGGAAGGTAAACAGCGTTTCCGTGTGCTGCACTGGTGCTGGCTCGCCAGAGCAGCTTCGTCACGCTGGCCACATGACCCAGAAGTGTCTCCAGACAGCGCTGGCCCCCAGCCTCTTAAGTGAGATGGGCGCACAACCCTAGAGTTGGACACAACTGGCCCGTACAGGCAGGGGTACCTTTACCTTTACCTTTATAACTGTGAACAAACCTTGTTCCTATTTCAGTGCAGCAGCAAAATGAACCGAAGAGGAGCAAAGCTGCTACAATAGTCTCTCTGGGAGCCCACAGATTTACAGTGTCTTGCAAAATGCTATTGTCATGCAGGCAAACATAATATACGACTATTTCAATATATGTAACAGAACAGAACAGACTGTGATTGGATTTTAACTATTTTTAATTTTAGAACTTGCTATCATTCTGGTCTGACCAAAATACTAGAAGCAACCTCACAGATTACAGTTATGCAAAATGAGTTACTTGTCCTTGGTCCTCAAATAGAGAAAAAATCAAAGGTAAAATTTCATTCAAATCTGCTTTGTTGTTCTTTCAAAACATTTAGTGATCTACAGTATCTGGATTCATTTCAAAATTTAGAGCATATAAGCTTTATTTTATATAGATTTATATGTGGCCTGGTTACCGGTAAACAGTACAATATTAATAGCAAATGATCATTTGAAAACAATAATTAAAAATAGATAAGAGGCAGAGCTTTTGACAGTGGTTACTCTGCCATAGATAGACCTTAGATTCAGGTTAGCTAATTTTGTTGAACTCCACCTCCCATCAACCCCAGTCAGCACCGTCAGTAGTTGGGGATGATGGGTGTTGTAGTTCAACAACATTTGGACAGCACCACATGGACTACCCTGTCTTAGATGCTCATTTTGGAAACTATGTCCCGATGTTCTTTGCATATCTATCTTATCTATCTATCTATCTATCTGAAGCTATTTTTATTCAAGCTTGAAAAACAAAGAAAAAACAATGTACAGAAGTTAACATCAAATACCAAGCAATACCAACTACCGGTACCTTTGGACCCACCTTTTAACAGAGATAATCATCCCAGGGCCCACAGAGATCTTAACTGGTGCCCATGACTCCAGGTTGCCAACCCTTGTTAGTGACAGCATGTCATTTAATATCCCGCTTGAATAAAGACAATTTTTTTCATATATATCATTTATTTTTGCATTCTTGTTTAGGTAGATAGGCTCAGTCAGCAGACTGGTTTTTTGTTTTTTTTAATGATACATTAAGTCAACTGAAACAATATAAAATAGTACAGCCACAAAATAGCACCGATGATGCTCACACCAAAGACACAGCTCCCAAGCATTCCACCTTTCATTTAGAAGCTAGTAAATGCACATTCTTTCCCCAACCTCACTCCCTGGCTGCTCCAATCTTACTCCTAGGATGAGCAAGCCCATCTACAGCTACCTATAATAATAATAATAATAAATTTTATTTATATCCCGCCCTCTCCAGCCGAAGCCGGGCTCAGGGCGGCTAACAACACCAAATAGTGCAACATTATAAAAACATTATAAAAATTAATTAAAATCAAGATTGATGGCAACCATAAAGTTTTGTAAAGGTTGCCAAAGGAGGGAGTCAGGCTGCGCCCTAACCAAAGGCCTGGCGGAACAGCTCTGTCTTGCAGGCCCTATGGAAAAATGTCAAGTCCTGCAGGGCCCTTGTCTCTTGTGACAGAGCATTCCACCAGGTTGGAGCCGCAGCCGAAAAAGCCCTGGCTCTAGTTGAGGCCAGCCTAACCTCTCTGTGGCCTGGGACCTTCAAGGTGTTTTTGTTTGAAGACCGTAAGTTCCTCTGTGGGGCATACCAGGAGAGGCGGTCCCGTAGGTACGAGGGTCCTAGGCCGTATAGGGCTAGAGGGAGTGCCTTTACCCTCATCACCCCCTGAAGCTGTGGCAGAGTTCTTCCTCTTCCTCTGCACAAATGAGGTTAGTTGGTCAAACTTTCTGGCTCCCCCACAAGCTGCTGTTCCCTGGGGGTTTTTTAATATAAAAAGGAGACCTCTGTTCTGAAAAGTTGGGCAGTAACATGTAAATAGTACAGATTTAATTAAGTCTTCCCATTAAAAAAGTAACTTAGGCCTGTATATTGTATTATTTTTTCCTATAGGACTTTGCAGTGACTGAGCATGGGTTTTAAATTGATATGCCTTCACTCTAATCCTTTGTTTCTTGGGCTCTCTGTCACAGTCTCTAGGAGGGATGGGATACAAAAGTTAAATAATGAGAGTTTGACATGGGCAGTATCTCTGGTGGGCGACATGTTGTGCTTTGACTGGTTTGCTAAACCTGATGAAGGGCAGTCAATCGGTCTTAAAGCCTCGGTGAGTTTGGGACTTGTCTATCTCCTGCATGCGAAGGCAGGTTCTGGCAGATTGAATGGACAAGAACAATAGCAGGTCCAATGGTCAAGATGGCAATTTCTGCATCTGCTCTAAACTTGGAGCTTGCTTAGACGCATCTTCCTTGGTCAGAAGGAGAGGGACAGGAAGAGGTTCCACTCTCTCTCATCAGAGAAAAGGGTGTGTGACCTAGCTGAGTCTAGGAACACAGCTCTGTTGTCTTAACCCCTTCATACATGTAACTAGGATTCATGTATAGTTAGGCCTGTCTGCAGTTTCCCACATAGCACAGCTTTGCATGCTGTGCCTTCAGCTTTGACCTGCATCTCTGAATGTGGTCCTGCTGAAAGGTGGTGTTCCTTTGATTACACAAGCAACAGGAGATAGCTATCAATATCACACCATGCCTATAAGTCTTTCAGGAGCATGTGACTTGACACTACTGCTGGAACAGAAGAATGTTTTGCCCTGATCCAGCAGCACAGTCCTTATGTACTTACTGTCCATGTCATCTTTGCCATCACATTAAGGACTTGCTGAGTAGTTCATAAAACATCCAAAATACTAGATTAATTATTGTTTAAGATATTCTGCAATAAATTTAATTGACTGAGAAATGGATCTCTCCTACCAGGAAATAGAGGAACTTGTGGAAAAGCTTCACAAAGATGCATTAGTTGTGGAGCAAGTTCGAGCTATTGTTAAACAGGATGAAGAAATTATGGCTGCAGAAACACAGACTGTGGAAGAATATGCCCAGGTATATCATATTACAATTGTTTTTCATTTTTATTGTGCCATGCTGGGTATTTGCAGCTTGCGACAAGATGGCAGAATAAAGAGACAGACACACGGGCTGGAGTTGAACTCAGGCTACTTTATTTTAAGGTTAAACATAAGAAAAACTCTTGAAGACTTCAAACTAACAGATTGCAGCCACTAGGCAATCCAGCCCCTGCCTGCAGGAAAGGGGAAATGGCTGTTCCACCTACCACCTTTCCCAGCTCTTACCATATAGAAGAGCAGGAAATCCTTACTGCATTACCATCACCCTGCAGCCTGATTTCAGGTAGATGAGGCAGGTTGGCCTCAGGGGTGGCCCCTATCTTTCCCCAGTGCCCAGAGAGTAAGCCTCAGGACCAGACCAGCCCCTTGAAAGGTTCCTAAAAAGCATCACCAGGCTGAAACATAACTGTCCTCTGCCCGTACCTAACCACCCGTCAAATGTGACTCACCTGAAAGCCAGATCAACCTATGGAACAACATGGCAGGCTATCAAGTGTCCCCAACCAGCTATTCAGTGTAGAGTAGGCAAAAAGGCCTGACCTACGAAGTGAAGATTAGATAGGCCCAAAAGTTCCTAGCTGGTCCTGAAGCAACCAAATAAATCACACTGAGAGACTGAAGAGGGCAGGTGCTACCGTGGAGAGAAGAGGGCAGGGGAGCAGGTGTCTGGCTCTTAAGTAGGGCACTGACATCCGCCTACACCAGGTACGAAATGTGTGTGATGACGTAGGGTATGACATGGTCCCTGTACCTCTTTCAGCCTGCAGGCTGCAAATTTGCCCCGCTATCAGTAATGAGCAGAACAGGCAGTGGAATGGGCTTCTTGACAAATGCCAGACACACTGAGCTCTCCAATAAAATGACAATGCTCCCGGGGGGGGGGGGGACACAAAAATCTGTTATATAACATAGTTGATGTTGACTATGGGAGCCAGTACAATTTCTGATTCCATCCCAAATTTTGCAGGTTCTAGGATATGTAAATCCCATCTTCAGCTGTAGATGGCTTGAAACAAATATTATAAATATGAGCACATACCCAGAGAATAGAAAACAAAACAGCATTAGTACAGCTATACACTGTCAAAGAAAACATCAAAGTCTAACTTTTCTTTTTATATATATAGCAAGCAACAGATGAGCTCAATGCTGTAATGCCAACTTTGGAAAAAGCTGTCGCTGCTCTTGATGCACTTGACAAAAACCACATTGCAGAAGTTAGGTAAGTGTATTGCTCATGTTTGTAGTTTGCTTTTGATTTTGGTTAAAAATCAGTACAGTTTTCAGATCATGCTGGATAAGGCAACAAATCTAGTGGCCCCATATTTGCTGCATTTCAAAGCATTTTTCTGTTCATCTTCATTCATTATGGTTTAGGTAAGCATTGCTACTACTGTGGTAATTTAAAGTAGGCATGGTTTCAATATCTTTTAAGGGAAAAGAAGTGAAGAATGCTGACAACAAACTTTAAAATGTTTTACTTATGTAAATAAATGTGCAAATTATCTCTAGTTTCTTCATTTTTGTTACTATGTCTCAATAGTCAATAGTCACAATAGTTCCCTTTCTGACATGAAATTATAAATATTTTGAACAATATCCAAAGTATTTTCCAGTGTTAAGATTTTTCATGTGAAATGTTGCTGTATGTTAATCACACTATATTAATGAGGCAGGATAAGCCACCGTCCAGTAGTCTGGCTCTAACTAAAGTTGTTGGGGGCTTTTTTGACAAAAAAAAAAAGGTATTTAGTGCATTTTGTTCAGTTGACTTTTCTTCTGTATCGCACAGAGTGTATGCTCGCCCTCCTCCACTTGTACTTACTGTTATGAATGCAGTTTGTGTTCTACTTCAAAAGAAACCTAACTGGACAACAGCAAAATTACTGCTTGCAGATCCTGGGTTCCTAAAGAGATTGGTTAATCTTGACAAAGATAATCTACCCGAAAAGGTAAAAGAAGGATGTGGTGTATGTTATTTATGTTTCTTCTATTGTATACCTAAGAATTTTCAGATAGATTACCTTAAACAATAAGTTACGTCATTTTAATGCACATTTCAAACTAATACTGCAATTCTCTTATTCTCCTGGTCTGTTTACTTAGTTACCATTTCAGAAATAGGAAATGAGAAGGCTAAAAGTATAGCGTCACCTTCTGTGAATGCATCTTAAGCTACAAAGAAAGAGAAACGATCAGGAAAGGGGAAATTCTCTTGCAAAGTACTGGCTGTCTTGGTTTTGTGAGAGCTATAAAGAATGAAGTTAGGAAAAGACAGGAATTTGAAACTATCTAGAGTTAAGATCCCAAGTTTGCCCTGTCTGATAGTAAATTGGGGAGGCAAAGTTGGATGTTCACTGACATGGTGGAAGACTCACAAATGGGTAGAAGTCTATATCCAAGAGCCAGGTGCAATTACTTATGGGTTGTTGTGAGAGACCCATAAATAAATTGGGACAATAAGTTGTCATCTCTTGTAACAATGAGATCCCTATTACTTCTGAAAAGTTGAGGTGATTCTCCTCCTTTAAGTTTCCCTCTTTTCTCTTTTAATTTGGGTTCCATTGAACCCACTTAGCCTGGTTTAAGAATAGAAAAACCTTCCCCTTTTAGAAAGACAATGGCCTCTCAGTAGAGAATTCCTCATTAATCCCGAGGAAAATAACAAACATGGTTCAGAGGCAAAGGGTATGGGTGGTGGTGGCAGAAAAGCATGGAAGGAATCAAGTTAAAGTCTTGAACTTCCAAAAGAATGAGAAATCATCTCCCATGGTTATTCAGTTGGATAACATATCTAAAATAGTGTGGAGCAGCCTTCTGGAGTGGTTTCAAAAAGCTGAAAAAATTGGAATTAATAAATGCTACTAGTTAGAGGGGGAAATGATAGGCAAACCTCAGCATAAAACTAAAAAGGCTTTTCACAAAATGTTTGGACTGGATATGAATGCCATTATATAACAAAAGGCACACGTCATAAATTTCCGGGGTTAGCCTGAGTCATACTAACATAGTTTCCTGTACAACCACTTAAGTTTTACTTTCGTAAAGTGCTCTTGCTCTACAGGTTGAAAAGGGGTGAATGTGAACCTATTTAAAAAATGTAAAATGGACACTTGATTTGCTAAAGGATTACTCACAAAGGATTTGTTTTAGCTGAATTATAGGTGCTCTGAGAGAGCAAAGCGGTTACAGCCTCCTGTGTGTGACACACTTTCTTGGATTAGCACTGGTTTGCACCATTGTGGCCATCCCTGATTACTGCATTGATGCTGTCATTCTCTGAACAAAGCCAAATCACACACACAAGACATGCCTAGAATTCCAGTTGAACCAAGTTAGCTGGAAAAGTGGTTTTGTTTTTAAAAATTGGCCTGAAGAAATGGTTTTGTATTCCAAAAAAATACTCCCCCGTTCTGTGCTATAAATTATGGCATCCTACTCCTCTGTGTCTTATATGGCATACTCACTCTTCTTTGTATATTTATAAAGGCACAAAGGGGCAAATCTCACACTGTTTCCAATGTGTGGAATGATGTGGGGTAATAGGATGTATTAGCTCTCCAGTCCTGAGTTCATGTAGTCTTATGTATTCACCTGATTTTGGTAAGCATAAGTAACTTAATATTTGTTGACATATCAGCTGTCAAAGTCATTAAGTTATCTGGTCTTGGATGTAATGATTCCCCCCTCCCTCACTCCCCAAATATGAGTTTTATCTGGTACTATGTTCATTACATAGTGGACGTGAGTGGCACTGTGAGTTAAACCACAGAGCCTAGGACTTGCCGATCAGAAGGTCGGCGGTTCAAATCCCTGTGACGGGGTGAGCTCCCATTGCTCGGTCCCTGCTCCTGCCAACCTAGCAGTTTGAAAGCATGTCAAAGTGCAAGCAGATAAATAGGTACCGCTCTGGCGGGAAGGTAAACGGCGTTTCCGTGCACTGCTCTGGTTCGCCAGAAACGACTTAGTCATGTTGGCCACATGACCCAGAAGCTGTATGCCGGCTCCCTCGGCCAATAAAGCGATATGTGCGCCGCAACCCCAGAGTCGGTCACGACTGGACCTCATGGTCAGGGGTCCCTTTACCTTTACCTATTTATGTTCATTACATGACTTGTCCATTGTTTAGGTTTTAATATTTTATTGTATGCTACCTTGTAGGGGCTTGCCCTGGAAGGCCGGGTAAAGGTAAAGGTAAAGGGTCCCCTGCCCATTAGGTCCAGTCGTGACTGACTCTGGGGTTGCGGCACTCATCTCGCTTTATTGGCCAAGGGAGCCGGTGTACAGCTTCCAAGTCATGTGGCCAGCATGACTAAGCCGCTTCTGGCGAACCAGAGCAGCACACGGAAATGCCGTTTACCTTCCCGCCGGAGCGGTACCTATTTATCTACTTGCATTTTGACATGCTTTCAAACTGCTAGGTTGGCAGGAAGGAAGGCAGGGTAGAAATACATTAAATAATTAAATGTTGTAGTCACTCAGTTGGGTAAAATATGAAAGCAGGACTGACCAAAACTGGTCAGCAAATAATGTCCTGGCATTTTTTTTGAAATTGTTTCTTTTTAAAGCTCCTCTAGAGCTGTTAGACAATTTCACCTCCATCCTATAATATTTGATGACATCCCTGCTCCTATTCGCTACGCACTGTTTTTTTAAAAGCATTTTTAAAACTACATAAAATTTTCCATAGGGCTCAGCATTGCCACCTAGTGTCACATTGTATATTTGCAGCTGTATAGCCGAGTCTCTCTCTATTATTGTTTTAAGTGATTGGTTTTAACAACTGGTCTGTGTTCGTTTTAGGTGCTTCTGCAGTTGAAGAAATATGTAAGGATGCCTGATTTCAACCCCTTAAAAGTAGGACTTGTGTCTGTTGCCTGCTGCTCCATGTGCCAATGGGTTTTAGCTTTAGATCACTATCACCTTGTAAAAAAGGTATCTTTACAGCTACTGTTTCTGAATCATCATAAAAAGATGTTAAAATAATGTCCTCATAAGAAAAACTTTTAAAAATACATTTTGTATATGCTGGAAGGTATTCTAAATAGAATTAAACAGGAATTTGTGCTCAGTTTTGCAAATGTATTTCAGCCAAAATTATTTGAGGAG
This sequence comes from Podarcis melisellensis, assembly GCF_964234715.1. Taxonomy (NCBI): domain Eukaryota; kingdom Metazoa; phylum Chordata; class Lepidosauria; order Squamata; family Lacertidae; genus Podarcis; species Podarcis melisellensis. Next base: position 31,165,482 of record NC_138530.1, read on the forward strand.
TTAAAAAACAAAACCACTGTATCCTTTTGAACGTTAACTTTCTAATTATACAGGCCACAATCTGCCTTCCCTCCTGCATGTATAAATATGCATATTCTACAATGTATACGAATCAGTGCAGAGGGGAAATTAGACTATTAGTACAGGAGAAGAGAATAAAGTCTAGTATGGAAATGCCTTTGCATGCATGCACATACCCTCCAACATTTCTCCGATGAAAATAGGGATGTCCTGCTATGTGGGCTACTAGTATCTTCTTTTAAAAAAAAATAACTGGGAACTATAGATCCTCACCATGTGATGAGAAACAGACACCATGTTCTGAGCTCTGGGGATAGATTATTTTATGTCCTCCACAGCCATTCTCATAAGTACACCAAAAGCCACATTTTCTCCAGATTCCTACTTACGGTTATTCTAGCCGGCTAGGTGTAAGGAAGTGTGTGGCGGTGCATTCTATTACAACTTTGCTTATAAGCACATGTGAGATAATAACACAGTTTATGCTGAACGTGGGATGGCCACAGAGAAAAAACATCCCTATGTTGAGCCTCCATCCCCTAGCCCACATACCCAAGTCTTCACTGCAACTATTAGGTAAGTTTCTCCAATTTAGGAAGTCATTGCATTATGCATTTTGTCAGGTCTGCAATGTATCATGAGCTGGTGGGGACAGATGAGCATGAAATGTAATGATGGCACATTATCAGTAAGTGTGCCAAAACATAAGAAAGTGAGGAAAGAACTTTGTTTTCAATGAAATCATATGAAGCAAAATGTGTAATTTGCTTATGTGTATTGTACATAAATATTTTTTCTGTTTGTCCAGTGAGTTCTGTATAGCCATATTCCTTCCTTCAAGCTGAATTATAAATATATCTTCTTATATAGTTTGTAGAGCCAAAACAATTGAAGGTAGCTGAAGCAGAGGAGCTACTAAAACTTGCACATGAAAAATTGACTGATAAACAAAGAAGTTTAGTGCTGGTAAAGGAATTCTACTTGTTATATACTATAGAATTAAATTGCTTGTTAAATAACATAAAGTTTGTGTCTGTCTCAGTTTGGGATATATTGTTTTATTTTAAAAAATCTTATGGAGGCAAAAATCTGTCTACTTATTTGTTAAAAAGTATTTCAGCAGGAGCAGAGTGAGAGGGCAACAAGGGATATTTTCCAGAGATACATCTAGCCTAGGAATGAGCATCTAGAATGATCTGCTCTAGGTTCTAAAGGGTGTGAAATAAGTGAAGACAAAGGCCACCTGGGGACTGGAGTGTGGGTATGAATAATGATTGTATGAAGAGAGCAGCTTTCCTAGGACCCATCCCCCCCCCATGATATATTCACATATGGGTATTAAATAAATAATTCACTTTTTACATATAAATTTTAAAATTCTTTTTTCTTAGCAAGGATACCAAAATGTTTAAGAAAATAATATTGAAATGTATTATAGGGGGTGAAATAGTAGAAACCAGGAATAATAAGTAATCAGCTTGTTTGATAACAAGCAGAGAAAATTGCAGATAAGTAGAATGGGAAACAATGTTGTGTTTGTTCTCCTCTGTGATCTCTGTGTAGTCCTACAAATTTGCTACAGTACTACTGCTAATCATAATCATCATCAATAATTTATATATAGTGTCTCTCTTCAAATGTATTTGAGGCAGGCATGGTATCTTATGGTGCTTTGGATTTTTTTGAATTTTTATCATGTGCCCTTCCTTGAATTATCAGTGCTTAGTTCGACCCATCTACCTCTTCCCATCCATGCATTTCACTGACTTTGAGAAGGAACTGCAGTGAGGAAACATGACACCATTCTCTTTCTCTGTGCCAGGTGTTGCATTTGACCTGCTCTTACTCTGGTGCTTCCTTTATAGCTGCTGCAGTGAATTGTTAGGAACTAATAGTGGGGTGGGAGAGCTGAAAATAATGCCAAAGTATTTCACATCTGGCAACCAATGTGCCACTTTGGTTTCAGATAGTACGTAGGTGAAAAGGTAAAGGACCCCTGACAGTTGTCCAGTCCCGAACAACTCTGGGGTTGCGGCGCTCATCTCGCTTTACTGGCCGTGGGAGCTGACGTTTGTCCGCAGACAGTTTTTCCGGGTCATGTGGCCAGCATGACTAAGCCACTTCTGGCGAAACCAGAGCAGTGCCTGGAAACGCCGTTTACCTTCCCGCCGGAGTGGTACCTATTTATCTAATTGCACGTTGACATGCTTTTGAACTGCTAGGTTGGCAGGGGCTGGGACCGAGCAACAGGAGCTCACCCCGTTGCGGGGATTCGAACTGCTGACCTTCCGATCAGCAAGCCCTAGGCTCAGTGGTTTAGACCACAGTGCCACCCACGTCCCTAGTACATAGATGAGTCTAAAAAGCCCAGGACATAAATTACTTCTGGTAAATGAGCCACCATAGCTGCTAGAGGGCTGTGAAAGTTTGTGTCCTGGGCTTTTTAGACTTATCTACCCATGGACAATCTGAAACCAAAGTGGTGCATTGGTTGCCAGATGTGATTCCCCCCCCCCCCAGCTCTCCCACCCCACTATAACCAGAATGACTGGAGCTCTGCTCCTTTGTTCATGCTTACAGGGGGTTGGGAATGGGCTTCTTGCCCAAACTATTTCACTTAGCATTAGAAAGCTCCCAGCATTGCTCTGCACAGAACCCACAACTATGATTGCACGTGTCTGTTACAACAATTACAGATAAGCAACCTGTCTTAATGTATAGACCCAATTATAGCAGAATTGAAGGCAAGTAGCTGCTGTCTTGTCTAGTACCTTGTTAGGAACCCACTGAGAACCTCATGTAAGTTTTGAAAGAAAGAGCTAGAAAGAAAAAGTATGATCTATAGCAGCAATATATGCCACTATAGTACGTTTTCCTTTAATTTCTAACTCCTCAGATTGAACAACATCAGCAAAATTTAGAAAGAAGGTTTGCAGAAAGTATTGATGAGCAAGAAATGCTAGCAGCTAGAAAAGAACAAACAACACGCCGTTTACACTGTGCATCTGTGTTAAGCACAGCTCTGAAGGATGAAATGGTATTACTTCTTTCTGCTCTAATGTTTGACTCTAATTAAAATTAGGCTTCATTGTTTACTTGTCTTAAACTGTCTTTTCTGTTGGTCCTTTTCCATATCATATAACCTCCCATATTCTTGTGGAGAAGTATACTCTGTGTTTGCCATCAGAGGCTAGCTGTTTCCACCAGCATTGCCACACACCACAGCCCTAGGATAAAGGGGGAAGAGTAATGAAGTTGTTAGGCATTTAACCATCTACTGTAGGGTTGTTTACAGGTGTCAAGGTACTGTATATTGTTCACTGAGCTATTGATAAATTTCAGAGAAAGAAAAATCATTACTATTCTAAAATCAAAGCTGAGAAGAATCGCTAAAAAAAATTACTGCTTATTTATGTACCTTCAAATGTAGAATGAGAGCATTTTTCACAAATACCACAGCACTAAACTATTTCTTATACTCCCAACATAAATATCTACACAAGTGTAAATATTGTTACAAAATCATTGATAATATGTGCTGCGTACTGACAAGTCATAGGTTTATTATGTTGCAAGTGCTATACTTTCTAAACAAACTAGTTTGTCCAGTACCCAGTGATATTTGGCCCTAAACATTTTTTTTTAATATCCTAGGCACGCTGGAAAGAATCTGTTAATAATTTCGATCAAAGGTTGAAGGGAATTGTGGGTGATGCCTTTGTTTCAGCAGCGTGTGTTGCCTATAGTGGAGTATTATCAGCATCATATCGTCAGCAACTAGTGAATGACTGTCTGAAACTCTGCAAAGAAAGCAATATTCTAGTATCTCCAAATTATTCGCTAGTAAATTGCATGACAGAAAAAAATGAGGTAATAATGCATGGGCAGAGGGAATGACGTTTCCAAGGTTTTCTTTGAAATTTAAATTAAAAGACTTCTTAGGAGAGTGGGTTTTTTTTTTTTAGAGAGTCTAATTTTGCTGGCTGAGGCACTACCTAATTAACTAGGTAAAGGCCCCATTTGCAAAGGTAGATTTAGGGCAGTGCAGCCAGCCTCCCCCCCATTGGATGCCAAGCTGATCTTCACAATTATAACATAGTGCATACACAGAATTGAAGACAAGAGGCGGGGGGCGTCAAAATTTGGTATCACACAGTGTGACCTTGAAATTTGTAATACCAAAGTATGCCTCTGCCATTTATATTATCTTTTGGGATTTATTCAAGCGATCATACTTCTTTTGTGATGATTCAGAATCACTCAAATCATTTGTGGAATGATTCAGAATCACTCAAATCATTTGTGGAACAAATATTATTGTTGATAATAGTCTTTAAGTATTAAAAATTGATGATTTACAGGTTCGCAAGTGGCAAAATGCAGGCTTGCCACTTGACCAGTACTCTACAGAAAATGCTATACATATTATGTATGGACAACGTTATCCTTTGCTAATTGATCCAGAAAGACAAGCGTACAAATGGATAAGTCAAATGAGTGGTAAACTACGCCAAATTCGTGTTACGGATGCTCATTATTTTAGAACACTTGAAAACTCTATGCGTCTTGGTGAATCAGTCCTACTACAGGTAGTTCAGCTTCCACTGAGTCTGATCACTCATCTGTTATATAAACTGGTCGGGGGGGGGGTGTCTTATAATTCCTGAGCAATGCTAGATACAAGCTTATACTTACTATGCCAATTAACAAGGATCCTATTCAAAGGCATTGATGGTGGAAACTGACAAACTGTTGACATGGGCTCAGCTTGAAAATGGGACATCTGGCAGAGGTTAACAACCACTGGTTCAGCCACATAGCCATCAGTGAGGCAGAATGGCAATTACGTTTTTCAGCAGCCAGTTTGTCAGACGGGTCAGCCAGTTGTGGATCTGTTTGCCTCCAAGTACAGTGCTTAGTTAGACACCTTTGTGTCTCAGTTTCCATCTCTGGGGGCAGGGGTGTGGATTGCCTGGGGGTGAATTGGCCTCAGGGTTTGATCTATGCCTTTCCTTGCTTCTGTCTTCTTGATCAAACCATCCAGAAAATCTGCTGCTTCTGGGCCAAAGTAATTTTGGAGGCCCTTCATTGGTGGTCCTTCATTGGCTCCTGGACCTTGTCAATCTGATGGTGTTGTCCCCTTGGTGACTCCTTGGTGATTCAGGGGCTGGTGATCTATCCTACCCCAGAACTTTTCTGTTTGACTGCCTGAAGGCTAAAAGGTTCTGGTTTACATAGGTGGTTGTAGGTTTGTCAATCTGGAATATTTCTTTCTGGTTGTCATAAATGTCTGTTCTACAATCCTTTTAGTTTACCTGTTAGGGTTAGTGTTCCGTCTTCCCATTGATTAGCACAGTGGTTCTCAACCTTGGGTCCCCCAGATGTTTTGGCCTACAATTCCCATGATCCCTAGCTCACAGGACCAGTGGTCAAGGATGATGGGAGTTGTAGTCCCAAAACATCTGGGGACCCAAGGTTGAGAAAGGCTGGTTAGTAGTTGAGAAATTGTTTGCTCTGTCAGTCAATCTGCCTACAGTGATGGCTTGCAGAAGAGGCAAAAGGATTGAGAAGATTCTGCCTCATTTCTCCAGTAGGAAGTGTCATACCTAAACAAGAATGACCTCTCCCCGCTTAAAACGGGGGGCGCCCTTTGCGTGGACGTGCGCAGCCCCTAGATCTGGAGCAGCTCCATCAGCATAGGCTTGGCTTGCCTTCCCTCAGGTGGGATACCTGGAGGTCTCCGCCTACCTCAGTCAGTTGTCCAATCCCACCTGGGGGAAGCGTTGCCAAGGAGACCAGGCCAGGTAGGGGAGGGATTACCTGCCCACACAATAGAGGGAGGATCTTACCTGGGAATCCTCACTTGGCTCCAGAGCTTCTCCCACCCTACCCACCCTCAGTTAATGTCTTATTTTGCAGGTTAACTTTTCTTCACAGGTATGTGGGCGCTGCTACGTTAAGGTCGCTGTTAAAGGGCCGGAAAGGAATTTCCCTGCATTGGCAGGTTTCGCCTTTCCCGTAGCAAAACGTCACAACTTTGGCGGTATCAGGCCTTGGGCGGAATCCTTTAGTCCATCTTCCTCTTTGTGGCGGCGATGCCAGGGTTCCCCGTTAAAGGGGTTTATGAAGGGAGGCTTTGACCGTACGCCGAAAGGTCATCATTGCTCTCCCCTGCGGCGGCGGCGTAACGGGGGTGGCTATCTCTGCTTGAACATATGTTCTCCAGAGCCGGCCCATTCCCCCCCACACACACACACTGGATAACCCTGATGCTCCCTAGGTCCTCGGCTGGGGACTGGGGAGGGAGAACGCCCAATGCCTGAGCCAAGGTCTACCCACATTTGAAATTTAATAAAGTTGTGGCCAATTTAATCCCATAGCATGTTGTCTTGACTCGTTATTCCACATGACGGGGGGGGGACCGCTCGGGATCTGGGGACTCCGCCTGTCCACGCAATGACTTCTGCCTGGATCTGCAAACTGCAGATTGTTCTGCAGCTGCTACACCTCCCTGTTCACATCTTTCATCTTGTCCTCTCATTCTCACTGCCTGCTGTGGGGCAAAAGTAGCCTGCCCTGTCCCCTCATCCTAAGAAGGTGAAAAAGATGGGTGGGCAAGGGTTTTCTGATTGAGGGGATAAATCCAGTTATGATGTCAACACCCTCACATACTGCATTTCAAGTTTAAGCACCTGGTTTTGTGCTTTGTAGGATTTCAGTGAAACACTGGATTCAAATATGAAGCCAATATTAAAAAAGGAAATCTACAACAAATCAGGGCAAGACTTCATTAGAATAGGAGATTCTGAAATTGAGTGCAACCAAAACTTCAGGTAACTGTTCTTTTCTTTGATACAGTGGTACCTCTGTTCACGAACTTAATCCGTTCCGGAACCAATGGTTCTTAAACCAAAACCATTCTTAAACCAAGGCACGCTTTCCCTAATGAGGCCTCCCGCCGCCAGTGCCCTTCCACTGTTTGGATTCCGTTCTTAGACCGAGGTAAAGTTCTCAAACTGGGACACTCCTTCTGGTTTTGCGGAGTTCGTAAACCGAATCATTCGTATTAAGGACTGTTCTTAAACCGAGGTACCACTATATAATTTTTTACTTATGTAAATTGAAACTAACTATATTTTAAATTACCTATATTTGTTTGACTCAGCTATGTCTTTACTTGCCTCACACCTGATGTTATTGTTAATTATTGTTTCAGATTATACTTGACAACACAAAAACCCAACCCCCATTTTCTGCCAGCAATATGCAGTATTGTGACAATGATAAATTTCACTGTAACATTTGAAGGTTTGCAAGATCAGCTTTTATCTACTGTTCTAATTAAGGAGAAACCAGAGGTTGAACACCGGCGTTGTGAGTTGCTAGAAAGCATATCTGCTGACCTAATAACACTTCGTGAACTGGAACAGAAGTCACTTAGGCTTCTCCAAAAAACAGATGGTAATGAAAAATGTACAGAAATCCTTGAAATGTCATCCATATGTTTTGAACAAATTATAGGCACCTGTAACTAAATAAGTTACAAATTAAATGAATTGGTTTTTATATGAAATGACATGGATAAGGTAATCTGCAATGATTTCTGTGTGTCAGGCAGAGGTTAGAATGTTAGTTTGGATGTTCTGGTTCAGATTCCCACTCATCTATGAAGCTCTCAACCTAATCTATCTCATGGGTCTAAAACAGTGCTCTGTTTAGTTACTTGTATAAATTGCTGTGCAAATTAAATTGTACACCATTCTAATTGTAATTAAAGGACCACCTCTCACACAAACCTGGCCAAATACTGAAATCAAGCCAGAGGCCCTCTTCCAACCCCTCCTGCCTTTAGATATTAGGGCAGTAGTAACTAGCAACAAAAGGAGAGCGCAAAATATGGTCTGAAACTCAACATCAAAAAAACGAAGATCATGGCCACTGGTCCCATCACCTCCTGGCAAATAGAAGGGGAAGAAATGGAGGTAGTGAGAGATTTTACTTTCTTGGGCTCCATGATCACTGCAGATGGTGACAGCAGCCACGAAATTAAAAGACGCCTGCTTCTTGGGAGAAGGGCAATGACAGGCCTAGACAGCATCTTGAGAAGTAGAGACATCACCTTGCCAACAAAGGTTCGTATAGTTAAAGCTATGGTTTTCCCAGTAGTAATGTATGGAAGTGAGAGCTGGACCATAAAGAAGGCTGATCGCCGAAGAATTGATGCTTTTGAATTATGGTGCTGGAGGAGACTCTTGAGAGTCCCATGGACTGCAAGAAGATCAAACCTCTCCATACTGAAGGAAATCAACCCTGAGTGCTCACTGGAAGGACAGATTGTGAAGCTGAGGCTCCAGTACTTTGGCCACCTCATGAGAAGAGAAGACTCCCTGGAGAAGATCCTGATGTTGGGAAAGATGGAGGGCACAAGGAGAAGGGGGCGACAGAGGACGAGATGGTTGGATAGTGTTTTCGAGGTTACCAGCATGAGTCTGACCAAACTGCGGGAGGCAGTGGAGGACAGAGGTGCCTGGCGTTCTCTGGTCCATGGGGTCACGAAGAGTCGGACACGACTGAACGACTAAACAACAACAACAAGCAACAAATTTGGACCTTTTGTTCTTGCCCAGGCCTTGTCATCTGTGTTCAGTTTAATCTGATAGTTGTATTGTTCTGATTTGCTAAATTTAATTTAATTGATGTTCTTGTTCACCCTGCTTATTATTGTTATGGATTTTACTTTAGCCATACTGGGAGATACTGTAACTAAAGGGCAGCATAAAAGTTCCTTGCTTCTTTTACTAGATTTATCCACAATTACAGTCCAGTTTATTAAAAAAATTGTTTACAGAAGAGTGGATATTTAATCAATAATGCATTATTTGATTTATTTCTACACCACAAATGAAGTAAACTTCCTTTAAATTGTAGGTCATATTCTAGATGATGAAGACCTTATTGACAATTTGCAAAGATCTAAAATTACCTCAACAGAAATTTTTGAGCGTGTTGAAGCATCTGCAGCAACAGAAGTTAAAATAGAGGCACTGCGTGAAAGCTATCTTCCTATTGCAACTCATGGCGCCATCCTCTACTTTGTAGTATCAGATCTTTCTCATATCAACTATATGTATCAGTTTCCCCTGGAGTGGTTTCATAAGATCTTTGAAGACTCTGTAGAGTACATACTCAAAGTAAAAATTGGGGTTTCGTTGAGTGCCCCAGGAATTTTTAAGCCTCGGTCAGTTTTTAGGACTCAATCAGAGAGACTTCTCACCAGAGAAGATGAGAATGAAATAGAGAATATTGCAGTCAATTTCCAAGGACATATTAATGCTATAATAGAGAAATTAACAAAAAATGTTTATAAGGTGTGTACCTGAATTTATTACACAAATGATTTTTGGCTAATACTAGTATCTGTAAAATATAATGTGTTTTTATTAAATTTCTTATTCAACAGAGAGTTTCTTCAGCTCTGTTCAGTGAGAATCAGCTGTGCTTTGCTTTTCTGATGTGTACAGCAATTATGAAAAATAAGTATGATGGAAATCTATTTACTAACAAGCTTGGATTTATACCAGAGAATCAGTGGAACTTCTTCCTTCATTCTAGCATAATGGCAAATATTATGGACACGCAGGACTCTGAGACTACTGGTAAAGAAGGCCACATTCAGTAAATGTATAGGTCAAATTGGTCTCTCAGGCACCTCTCAGAAATAGACTTGCCATTTCTAAAACAGCTCCTTTTACTTGCAGAAAAGACACATCAGGGGAAACTCCCAATAGGAGATAATTGATATATGCTGTTTCCCCTGCAGTCCCCAGCACCGCCCCCATTATGTTTGGAGGGTCCTCTAATCCTTCAGAGTACCTTTTCATGAAGCACAAAACGGCAAATTGCCACTTATACCCCTTCTTCAAATAGAACTTCCCACAGGCAGCTTCTGCCCACGGGTAGCCTGAGTCCAGGGCAATATCTTTAAAATTTCCATTGTTCCCTCACATTAGAGATTCTTAAGATCTGTTATACTTCAAACACAGATTTTTTTTTCCTGTCTCTACAAGTGAGAATGAAATTTGGCAATGATGGAAAGTGAAAAATCTAAGGAAAAAATGTTTTACATTTTTTAAAGATGTACTAATTAGGCATGCCCTTTTCTAATTTCTAAACTCAAGTAAAGGCACTTCAATGGGTAGAATTGTAGAGATGGAAGGTCCCAAAGGGTCACTTGGTCCAACCTCCTGCAATGCAGAAATCATGGACTTGTGGGGATGGAAGAAACACTTGGGGCCCAGGTTATGGGTGCCCAGCACACACTGTGATGTGACGTCATGATGTCATGTACCCCATGGCCTCAGAACCTGAGTTCCGGTTTGAAGTCTTGTAAGGCCTTGGACAGCATACCTGAGGTTTCACAATGCCTCAGATGTGACTTCTGGTGCTTTGCGAGGCACCAGAAGTTGTGTCAGGGGCCCTGCGGTGTGGGTGCTGAGCACCCAGAACAAGCTTTTTGAGGATGCTTGAGCCCCCAGGACCCCCTATACTTGGCACTCCTGCCATCCATGAACTAAAAAACAACAGTTAGAGGACCATAGGACAAGCTACCAAAAAAGTAGTTGTGGACCTCCTCCAATATATTGAGCTATCGTTAATTCCTTGCACAAATCTCACCTAGAGATTAGATTATATCTGGTATTTATTAAGCATTCATTCTGATGGGCTTGTGGATGTTTCCCCACCCCATTGATCTTTCATTGATTCTAACACCAAACGTCTGCTTCTTTTTAAAGAAATTGTCGTACTAGGCTGATAGAGTGATTTAATCCACTTTAATTGTGAAAACCTAAATTTCCAGGTATGAATCCTTCCTTCAAAATACAGACAGTCTGGAGACACATGTAGACAGACACCTCCATTTATAGTGATTATAATTATTTTAAGAATAGTTATAAAGATTTGGGGTGAATTACTAAGGAACTATTGCACTTAAATTCTGAATTTAACAAGTGTTAGAATCTTCCCTATTGTGATGTAGTTTTTGACAAAAGTTCAAACAAAGTGGAAGTAATATCAATGGAATACTGTTGTATTGTGTATGGCCAATTTCTGAGTATAAGCAACTTCCTCTAGGGCTGCAATCCTATACCCATTTATCTGAGAGCAGGCCTGATTGGAATCCATTGAACTTAAATCTAAGGCATTCCAGGACTGCAAATCTCAAAAGTAGATATGTACACTAATTAAATGTATAATATAATTATTATTCCTCAATTAGGTTCACGTACATTCAAGAAAACTCCACCACTCCATTGGATTACTGACATGATGTGGAAAGAATGCAGGTACATGAGCACTCACATGCCAGCATTCAGCCTGTTGTGTGATTCCCTTTCAACAAATTCTCAGCAATGGAGAGCTTTTCTAAATAGTCAGAATGTATATTATTTGATCAGTACAAGCTATAGACCAGTGTCACCAAGGCAAGGTAAGTGTTGATGTAAAACTATGTGTTGATTTTCAGCATGCCTTTCTAACCTATTGTTGAAAACACTCCCTGTGTCCCCAAACCATGAAAAATGAAGAAGCAATGCTCCTGGGGTTAGTGTCCTTTGGATGAGAGAGCATTGGAAATTTGCACCTGACAACTTAGAATCACAATCCATGCATCTGATGTAGTGAGACTCCAGTCCACAAAAGGCTTTTATAATGTTGCATGCCACCCCAATCTCTCGAGTGGTGTGAGATTCCAGGGGTTTCTGGCATATACCTGGGGTTCGTGTTTCCTTTGGAATAGGGTTACATCAGAGATTGTAATGTCTTTATTTACACATATATACAACCTGAGCCTCCAGTGGAGGAGTCAATCGTATTAGGGTCTTGCTTGCCTTGGATTCAGACAGAAATCAAGCATCGCTCTGACCCTCTGGCTTCCCAGCCAATTGTTTCTACTCCTCTCTTCAAGAACAAGAGCTATTCTACAGTTCTATTGTTGTGAACAGAGATTTACAACTCTGACAAATATGAAAGATCAGAGAAGAGAAAGGCTTATTTGTGTAGATGATTTGAGAGTTTGTCTCAAATTAGACCTAATATAAATGAGATTACCCAGCTAAAGCAAGCTCACACCTCTCACTGAGTTTGTATACATAAGGTACATATGTAAGAGGCTCGTTTATAATTATATTTGGAGAATGGTTCATGTTTTTCTGTAGCTGCATTGTTTGATACTTTCTGGATGTCCTGTGGTCATATTATAAGGTAGTTGTACTTTATGTTATAAATCAAGTACTGCTAAGAGTTGTCTCTTTTTGTTTTCCAGTGTATTTCTTACCAATTTAAAAATTGGTGTGGTATGAGCAAATTTTTATTCTGGAAGTGTAGCTCAGGGAAACGTTTGAGAACTACCACACTTCCCTTTTATCCTGGCAGTTATGTTATTCAATTATATTGCTGTATAAAAGTTACAAATTTGTTGCAACATTTTTATATGGTTTCAACTGTTTCAAAGTTTCAGTAATGCTGTAAATTACTATTTAATCTCTTACAGACCCAAAATTAGAAGTACTGAGAGAAAGTGATGAGCAGGAGAGTGGACCTTTAATTTTCCCTTGGGAGAAACTTACTGCATTCGAAAGACTTATTTTGGTAAGTAAAATCAAGTGGGAAGTATTCAACTAAATTCTTGCTAGCACAATGGGATTTTATTCCACCACCACCCACCCACTATTCCCAAATCTCCTCTGAAACACCCCAGAACAGATTTGGTATGAGGAATGGGGGAGAAGAGGTGGAGAACATTTTATTACACAAGAAGAAATCTATGTGCTGACAGATCATTCACTTTAGTGATACATTGATACATTCCCCCCTCCTTCCACATGCTGTTCTGGGGGTTCACATGTCTCCCTCAGAGACATTTGGGTGGTGCACAAGGAAGGAGAAGAGGGGGCAAGTTCAATTGCACTAGGAGATGTCTTTGCACAGGTTTCATCTTTAAAAGATTGCAGTTTTAGAGAAAAGTCAAGTAAGATGTGACATGATATAAGTTTATAAAACTATGCATGCCATGGAGAAAGTGGATAGGAAAAAGTTTTTTCTCCCTCTCGTGTAACATTAGAACTTGTGAACATCCAATGAAGCTAAATTTTGGAAGTTTCAAGACAGATAAAATAAAGTACTTGTTCACACAGTGTACAGTGGTACAGTTAGTGTACATAAATAAATGTCAGTGTCCAAAATTACTAATATTTTTAGCCAAAATCAAGTACAGTGGTACCTCAGGTTACATACGCTTCAGGTTACATATGCTTCAGCTTACAGACTCCACTAACCCAGAAATAGTACCTTGGGTTAAGAACTTTGTTTCAGGATGAGAACAGAAATCGTGCTCCAGCGGCGCGGCGGCAGCAGGAGGCCCCATTAGCTAAATGTTGCTTCAGGTTAAGAACAGTTTCAGGTTAAGAACAGACCTCCAGAACGAATTAAGTACTTAACCCGAGGTACCACTGTATAGTTAAACTATGGAACTTGCTCCCATGGGAGGCAATGATGGCCTCCAGCTTGGATGGCTTTAAAAGAAGATTCAACAAATTCATGCGGGAGAGGCCTATTGATGCCTATTAGCCAAGATGGCTATGCTCTACCTCAACAGATAGAGGCCAGGGTTGTGATGCTTCTGAATACAGTGCATCCTCGGTTGTCGAAAACTTCATCAGTCGAACAATTCGGAACCCGAACAACGACAACGCGGAAGTGAATGCTTCTGTTTTCAAACACGCCTCGAAAGTCGAATGGCTTCTGAGGTGTGTTTCTCCATTTTTAAAAAGGGATTTGCCGACTGGCAATTGCGCCTCGGCTGTTGAACGTTTCGGAAGTCGAACAGTCTTCCGGAACAGATTACATTCGACAACCGAGGTTCCACTGTACCAGTTGCTGAAAGCCACAGGAGGGGAGAATGTTATTGTCTTCAGATCTTCTTGCTGGTTTCCCACAGGCATCTGGTCACCTCTGTGAGACGAAGATACCAGACTAGATGGCCCAATGGCCTGATCCCACAGGTTGCTCCTTATGTTTATATGTTGCAGTACTTGTTATTGGAATCTAGTCAATAGGGATCACTTTATATTTAGCTTCTGCTTGCAAATATTTTGAGCTTTTGAGGGCACCAATTCCCTCACAGCAATTAAAGAAGTGATAGTTTTAAGGAATTCAGATGCAATCCTTTCACAGTTAAGCACATTTAAGTTGCATGTATTTCAATGGGAGAGAGAGATACATGTACTGTGCTTTCACAATGAACTCAATGGAATTTAAAGGTGCTTCACTTTGCTGAATCATATCTTTCATGAATTCAGTGATATTATCATATATTTTTTAATAGATAAAAGTTCTTCGGTTAGAAAGCTTAACTAGTGCAGTACATACATTTGTAGCTGAGAAATTGGGGAATTACTATCTTCAGATTGGAGGAATTAATTTGAAAGCAGTATATGAAGAAGAATCTAATGCCATAACTCCAATAATTCTCATTCATACTCAAGGTGAGCATTTATAAAGGATGAGTATGCAAAACCTGCTTTATGAATTAGGGTACAATCCGAATGCCCCCCCCCATGTGGCTTTGCAGAGTAGCAGGGTTGCCAATACATTCACAGGCTTGCCACACACGAAGACTGCAGTGGAAGAAGGCGAGGACAATCTGGCCAAATCTGGACCCAAACACTTCGCCAGCTTCAGTCTGACACAGTACTCAGACCTGATGCCTTCACATTATGGCAGAAAGATACACTTGAGATCCAGCAGATCCTGGGGCAGTTCAGCCCTACTCTCAGAACACTGCACCCACTTGCAAATTTAGTGGCCAATGGGAGCCCAGCTAAACTGGGAGAGTTGGGCAGAGGGTCACTTCTACCTAATCCAACCCCTTCGCCAGTCCTGTAAAAGGGGGTGGGTTTGATTGCTTTGCCCTTCACTATATTTATATGAGTATACCATGCGCTGCTGACCCTGCTTGCTCCACTTGGCAACCCTGCCAACCCCTTTGCCAACCACCTTACTTGACACCTGGCCAATCCCTGCTCCCTTTATACCTGAGCAAACTCTTCTCTCTTTACACCTCACCCAACCCCCCCCCCAGCTCCCTCCAAGCACACCCCCCCCACAGTTCACCCCAGACCCCAGCCCATTTACAGGAGGGAGAGGTGCTTCAGATAGTGGTTTGCCAAAGTGCCTCCCCGCTCCATTAAATAGCTCACCTTGGCCACCTGCTGCCCACACTGCTTGCTTTCTCTCTCCCTTGCCTGCCTGCTATTCTGTTGTCAAGCTGGAGCTTGTGTGGCTGCCTGTTGATGGTCATGCAAACTGCAGCATGACAACTGCCTTACAATTTTATGTATGTAGGAATAAAACATAGGAAGAAAATATATGGCCCAATCTAATTGGTGCTAGTTGTTAATAGTCAATTGAAAGTAATAAAATTTAATACAGTCGCTTAGCTGGTTTGGGTATGTTAGTGTAAAGTGTATAACAATGGCATAAATATTATTGAAAAGTTTATTTGTTTTATAGATGGCCCATGCCTCTGCGTTACCCTACTTAGTTTCTACAGCAGAATCATGTTCATGTTTACACAGATATTTCCCACTGAGGTCTATTATTTCCAAGTAAGTGTGCACCGTAAATTTGTGCACAACAACCTGAAAATGATAGCAGGCAAACACAAAAAAGAGGTGCCAAATTATTTCCCCCCTTTAAAACCATCTAGTCATTTCATTCCTGTGGCATTGTGTTAATGATGCAATATAGAATACTATGTTAGGTCTGCTCATTCTTCTGTAGAGCAGCATACATTTTACATAAAGTATTACCGTATATGCACACCTTTTCATTGACCCAATATAATAGGTTTCTGGATGTGGAAATAAAACAGTTATTATGTATGCTACACAGGTGTAGATATTGCAGCTCTCTTTCTACGCCTTGCCCAGGAAATAAAAGGAAGTACACAACATGTGAAAATGATATCTCTGGGACGTGGTCAAGGGAGCAAAGCTGAAGATTTGATATATAAATCAAACATACTGCAGGGAAAGTGGGTATTCCTCCAGAACTGTCATCTTGCAGCTTCATTTATGCCCAGACTCTGCAAAATTGTTGAATCGTAAGTGTTTTCCCCTAGCATTTATTTGTATATACAGTTTTGTTCAGATGAGTGAGGACCAGAGTAGGCTGGCATTACTGCACCATTTGCCTTGTAGGAATCAAATATAGTTTTTTATTTTTTATTATTACCTTTGATTTATTAATTGCCTTCTTATGCTCAACCACTTTCTGAACTCCCTGCTTTCCTGACCATTGGGACAGCCATAGGTTGCTCATTCCTGTTCTGCAGTTATTCGCCAGTTCTTTTGAGCTGGCCCGAAGCTGAATTAAATTACTGCTAGGGAATTATGCTGACTATCACTCAATTAATAGGGAGTAGTCTATATTGAACAATTTTCTCCACTTAGCTCAAGGATCTAAGATGGATGGCTTTAAAAAGAGATCACACAAATTCACGGAAGAAAAAGCTATAAATTAGCTATATATTACCTCCCTTATAAGAAGTAGTCTCTGAATACCAGTTCCTGGGAATATGAGTGGGAGGTGCTATAGCACTCATGTCTTGCTTGTTGACTTCCTATCTGGTTGGGTTGTGTGAGAACAGAATTCAAAACAAGATAAACTTTTGGTCTGATTGAGAAGTGTTACTCTCACACAAGGATGGAAGGATCTGTCAATTTTTGTTTTCTCAGTTTCTCATTTTTCCACTTTTAAATTCAGTTCTCCACATTTCTGAAGCAATTTACAATTAACAAAGCACACTTCATGAACATTTACCAGCATTTTAATTCTGCATTTAATTCTCTTCATAAACACATTTCTATGGATTCTGACTTTAGAGTAACATGATAGAGAGAAATAGCACCAGTGGTTAACAGTTATTAAGAAATTTCATATTTGGAATGCAGTTCCCTATAGGGAAGACTATATTCTGTCAGTGTTTATCTTATTACAATGTTCTCTATTCCTCATTATTATTAAATTTTACACTGTCACAGTTGCTTGGAAAATCACACAAAAATACTGTTGCTGTCCCCATGTTAAGCAAGCAGTTTAACTTCAAACTTAAGCCTTCCTAAACAGTTTCCTACCTCAGAATGTGATGGTATGAAGAGAATCAATGCTGTTAGTTTTTGTGAAGGTTGGAGTACTAGATGCTTGACTAGGTGGAGAGATTCAGCTACACTGTATTCAATATTTTTTTTCACTGGTGGAGTAGCAACAGTTTTGTGTAATGGTCTCCCTGCTGAAATGCAAGAGGCCCCATCAATATTGACATTGTGCCAGCTCTTGAAGACAACCTGTTTAGACAAGCATTCTCCTGATCCCTTGACCTGATCCTCCTGTTGTAACCCTTTTAATGCTGTTTTAACTGTTACACTCTTTTAATGGGATGTATTTTTATAATTGGTTTTACATTTGTAAACCACTCCGAAGCCATTTTGGCAAATAAGCAATATATAAATTTATTATAATAAAAATAAGTAGTAGTAATTATATATATGTAAGGGGATTGTGAGATACAGCTGCTTTTGTAGGTATGTGTACAGTTGTTGTTATACCACTTCTTGTAAAGATGAATTCTTGGTTAAATAATATTGAACGCCGTGCAGTACAACTTCATAGTCTGTTTTTAGACAGTGGTGGTGTTACAAAATTTGTTCTATCTACAGATTTACTCGATCACAGACAAATATAGACCCTCAGTTTAGACTCTGGTTAAGTTCAACGCCAGATCCATCTTTCCCTATACCTATCTTGCGCAAGGGCCTTAAGGTAAGATTTAAAGTAATCCCTTCAATTAGAGGGAATGGTTCAGATGCCTTGAGGTGAATAATTCAAACAACCAATTGGCCTGCACACCTGAATGTTACATAAGCTGCCTTGTGGTTATGGGAAGGTAGAGTATTTTAAAAGCAAATTAACCAACATCTTGGTAGAAGATTTATACTCTGTTGATTTCACTGGGACTAGAATATACCTCTCTCAGAATTACATCCAGCTAAAGGAAAGTCCAGCTGCTTTCAGAGGACTTCCATGTAATGAAATGTATTTACAATAATCTCAGTAAATAATATATTTATTTTGCTGAAGTCTGCTTGTTTTTTTTCATAAACCATCCTGCATATTTTCTAAAGATTGTAATAGAACCTCCACATGGACTAAAAGGAACACTGCTTCAAACATTTGGAGTAAGCGGTACTGAAATAGTAACGGAAGCTGTATTCAACACCACCACCTGTGGGCCATCATGGAAAAGGTTGCTGTTCAGTCTGTGCTTCTTCAGTGCTGTAGTTCATGAAAGAAAGAAATATGGAGCTTTGGGCTGGAACATTCCATATGAATTTAATTCTTCAGATTTAGAGGTAAGAGGAAGTCTTGCAGACCGAAATAAAAGCATGAGTGTAAATAGTAACATCTTAAAATAATACCTATTGTAACCATAATTTCCAAACTGCGCCTAATAGTGCTTCCACTCCTCCATAAATCAAGCAGATACAGAAGCAAGGAACTGCCAAGGCATAACCACTATTCACAAAGAAATTAAAATTTAATTAATTTATTTTAATTAACACTAAATGTGTACTTAATAAGTACCAGCTTAAACAATGGAAACAAAATACCAAATTTCTGCTGTAGTGATAACCAAGTGTATAGATACAGTCATTTTTGATTATTTTTATCTTGAACCAGATGCACTAACCAAAATTGACGAAAACAGATGAAAGTTTCTTCATCTTCCTATCCTAGAGAATTAATGTCACTCACTTAGTGTTATGGGCTTAAACTCCTCAGTCACCTCACTGTAATTATCCTTCTCCTCCTTTCTTGCACATTACAAAAGTATCCCGTCACCCCCATGGATCTCTCTCCACAGATCTATAAGAAAAAGGTGCAGGCAGAAGAAAAAGGGCAGTATTGATCTACAGTTTTTGCCTGCATCTGTCTCTGAAAGTGGTGGTGAGATGATTTGCCCCTCCTCCTCCTCACTTACCGCTGCTGTTGGAGCCAGTCACTCCATCACCACAATCCAGAGACAGACACAGCTGAAAATCCATTCTAGATCCTTTCCAAACCTTTCAATCTGCATGCATCTCTTCTCTGTGTGTTTCTTGCCTCCTGCCTCTTCCTCCCCCAACCCCAGTTGCCTGTAAGTTGTACTCTTTACTCTCCTCGTTGCCATGATCCCCAGTTTTTTAAAAAAACTTTAGGGAATTCCTGGGCACACCCCTTGCACACCCCTATGACAAGACCCAGCCACAAAGGACACTAAATACATGTCTTGTTTACAATACCAGCAAAAGGACTAGCATTTACACCTAGAAGTGCTTCATGTGGTCTGATATCCATTTAAAGTAACACTTCAGAAAATTGTAATAGTTTGGGCATGCCTTGTTTGACTTTCTTGTTTGACTTTCTTTTATATATTTTTTCCTTTAAGCAATACACCCTCATTCTATTTCTTTAATTGTTCTTTCAGTTCATCTCAGTTTCAAAAAATAGTTCATCATATGGTACAGATAGTGACACCTCAGGACACGCAAGTCCAAAGCTAGTCGCATTGTTCTTTGGATCACAGTGCTTGTCTCTGTAAAAAAGGAAATGTAGTGACAAGACATAACCACAGCAATAATGCTACAAAAGAAAATACCTTTTTTCAAATTTTCTTCCCAAGATTTCAATCCAGGTACTGGAGATTCTTCTTGGGAATCAAAAGAAGATTCCTTGGGAAGCACTGCGTTATATGACTGGCGAAGTAACATATGGAGGCCGTGTAACTGATAATTGGGATCGTCGGTGCATTCTTAACATTTTGGATAATTTCTATAACCCTTCTGTATTGCAAGAGGACTTTGCTTACACTACTGATTGGGTAGGGGAAGCCATTTCTTTTTTCATTATTTTACAGCACTTTAACAACCTGTACATTGTTATATAAAGGGTTGGTTCAGCCCTAATAGGAAATTGTGGTTTCCTACTACTGTATGTGCATGCAAGACTTAGGATCACATTTTACGCTCCCTTCTCACCTGTGTCCCTCTTTTGCATGCAAAAGAAGATTAAAAACTTTCTGCTGTAATTTTAAACTAACCACAGTTCCCTGTTACAAAACTGTAGTCAAAAAGTTCCCTGTTACAAAACTGTAGTCTAAGTGCCAGATGTGATACTCTTACTTTGGCTATTTTGTACATTTCAGTCCAAAAGACTTTTTTTTCATGGACAGCTCTGCACTGCAGAGACTTTGCTCACCTACGAGCATTTTAGTGCCTCTGTCTCTCTCTAGACTGGAACCCAATATACACTGCCAAGAGGAGAAGAAGGCAGAACTAGCTATGGAAAAACTGTTATGACTGGACTCAGGGAACTCTGATCATTTAAACTCTCATATGCTCTAGACTTTGGGACGCGGGTGGCGCTGTGGGTAAAACCTCAGCGCCTAGGACTTGCCGATCGCATGGTTGGCGGTTCGAATCCCCGCGGCAGGGTGCGCTCCCATCGTTCGGTCCCAGCGCCTGCCAACCTAGCAGTTCGAAAGCACCTCCGGGAGCAAGTAGATAAATAGGGACCGCTTACCAGCGGGAAGGTAAACGGCGTTCCGTGTGCTGCGCTGGCTCGCCAGATGCAGCTTGTCACGCTGGCCATGTGACCTGGAAGTGTCTGCGGACAGCGCTGGCTCCCGGCCTATAGAGTGAGATGAGCACACAACCCTAGAGTCTGGCAAGACTGGCCCGAACGGGCAGGGGTACCTTTACCTTTACCTTATGCTCTAGACAGTCAGGCTCAAACCATGGTTTCAGAACCTTGTTTCTTCTCATACAGTGAATTCCCTGAATTCAGACATATTTGATAACCAGGAACAGCCCAGGATGTCTTTCCACTAGTGGCACAAACCCCAGTGCTGTCCCCCCCTCCTGCCCCCCCCCTCAGCGACTGGCACTTGCTTGCTGCCTCCTGTTCCTCAACCCCAGAGGTGTGCTCATGGATGGTGGTTGCTTGCTCCTCTACTCACCCCTCCGCAAGGGACAATGACAATAAAGATATCGTATCGGGCTGCCCCGAAGAGGTTGAGCAGAAGGAAGATGGTGGCCCAAGGGCAAGTAGAAGAGTGTGCCACTGCAGCCATCAGGACCAAGGAGCACCTAGCAGCAGTAAGCACCTGGCAGTGGCAAGTACTGAGTGCCAGGTTCCTGGTGGCAAGAGGCAGGAAGTGGCAGTGGGGGGTGCCTGTTCCAGTTGTGAGAGTGGGTGCATGATGGTGTGGGGAGTGGTGGCACTAATGCTGGCAGTGAAACAGCTGGAGGTGCAGCACCCCCTCCCAATGAAACACTGGCTTGTCTTGCTACTTTGGGTGGCAGCTCCTACCTCTCCATCTCCCAAAGCACATACATCCTGCCTATAAAGGTAAAGGTAAAGGTACCCCTGCCCGTACGGGCCAGTCTTGACAGACTCTGGGGTTGTGCGCCCATCTCACTTAAGAGGCCAGGGGCCAGCGCTGTCCGGAGACACTTCCGGGTCACGTGGCCAGCGTGACAAAGCTGCATCTGGCGAGCCAGAGCTGCACACGGAAACGCCGTTTACCTTCCCGCTGGTAGCGGTCCCTATTTATCTACTTGCACCCGGAGGTGCTTTCGAACTGCTAGGTTGGCAGGCGCTGGGACCGAGCAGCGGGAGCGCACCCCGCCGCAGGGATTCGAACCGCCGACCTTTCGATCGACAAGTCCTAGGCACTGAGGCTTTAACCCACAGCGCCACCTGCGTCCCGTGACATCCTGCCTATACTAGGAAATAAATACCATTCAGAATATACTTGACATTCCTACCAATGCAATGTTCCTTAGCTTTGTGAGCAAACTTATTTTGTATGGATCTGTTCTTGAAGGTGAATTCTGATCTACATTGAACAATGGCTCTAAATTGGTTTCTAGTGTTCTCCTGTGAGGATGTGGGGTAAAGACATTAGTAGATGAAAAGCATTTTTCATTGGTTTTGCAGGTATATCAACCCATATCTGAAAAAGATACTTTGAAAGACTGCAGAGCCTATTTACGATCTCTTCCAGAGAGCGATTCTCCAGAACTCTTTGGAATGCATCATTGTGCAGAAAGAGCATACCTAAAGTCTCAAGCACAGTTATTTATTGAGTCAGTTGCCAGGACTCAACCAGCAATGACTACAGACACTCTCATCATCAGGTCACTCTTTGGAGATTTCTTCTTCTGTTTCTGGAATATGACCACAAACTAACAGAGTTAAGCATGCTTAAGTCCCCTAACCTCACACAGAACAGAGAAGACAAAAGATCCCATTGCTGACTCTACTCATTGCAGCTTCTCACCTCTTGTAATTTCCTTTAGTTCATTTTCACAACGCCTTCTGGGAATTACGTGTGGGATTGACAACATAAACATGAGAATATTAGCATTAACCAATTTTTGCATATGTACTGTAATATGCAAAATCAGATGCATTACCCCACAAAGAATGCCTAGAATTATTTATTTGACAATGAACAAAGCAACATGCAGTGAAACAAGGGGGTCATTAACTTGATTGATAATGATTGATAACTCTAAGACATTGGGTGTTTATCTGTTTGTTTTAGTGGCAGAAAGACTCCAGATGAAATAGTATTGGAAATAGCATCTGACATTCAAATTAGGCTACCACTGACTGTAGAAAATATGGGACAGACACCTGAAACTGAACCCAAAGAAAAAGTTACATTTGAAAGCTTCAAGTCAGGCTCAGTTTGGGCTGCACTTGCAAAGGTTGCAAAAGGTCAGAACTTTGATTCACATAATATAAAATTAAAATTAGCTTTATATTGCAAGAAGGAATAAACATATATATAGTTCTGGTCTGTTTATTATTGTTGTGAATACATAATGAGGAATAAAATCAACAAATAATGATAAAATATATAGCACTCCAACATCTAAGATTAGGTGATTTCTCCTAATTAGCAATTTGATGCTGAGTGTTGGCAGTGAGTATTCTTACATGGAAGCAGGAGGAATTTATGGCATTGTGTCACAGCTGGAATATCTTGGAACTAAATGCATAAGAATTAATCCAGAATTTGCTCAGGGGTGTGTGTCTGTAGGCACACACCTTCTCTCTTGGTTAAGCCTTTTAACAACTATGTTTCTAGCTACTTTTAATTGATGTGTTTTATTGAATATGCTGTTAATTTATTGCTTTATTACTGTGGTTAATGACACTTATTTTATGTTGACTGTTTGATATTTTTCAGTGTTTTTGCTTGTCTTAGGTTTTGGAGTTTTTAAACTTTAATAATAATTTTGCGATTCTTCAGCTTTGTGTTTCTTCTTGTCTGCTGCTTTTAGAGGACTTGTCTGGAAAGGTCCCCTAAAGATGTTTTAAATAAGTAAATACTGTAAGTTGGTACTAACCAATATGCTGGAAGCAGAAGATCCAAATAGTGTCCCCTCTCTAAGAAAAAATACAATAATATTTGTATATTATTGACAGTTTTCTGCCTTTTAGTAGTACCCCAAATTTTCACCTTGATGCAGCTAACTTGCTCTACTTATCAGTGAGATAACCAGTGGGTCTTATTTTCTATTGTAGGTCCTAGTTCTTTTATGAGTTCAACTTTGCTAATTGTCTTGCATCAGGAGATTAAAAGGTATAATCATTTATTATCCATAATAATGCAGTCATTACATGGACTTCAACAAGGTATCAAAGGCGAGATTATCTTTACCACAGCACTAGAAGAGCTTTATAATTCAGTATTGAAAAACAAAGTTCCTGAACTGTGGCAGGTAGGTGAACAATTTCTCTGGGA
Organism: Podarcis melisellensis; assembly: GCF_964234715.1. Classification (NCBI taxonomy): domain Eukaryota; kingdom Metazoa; phylum Chordata; class Lepidosauria; order Squamata; family Lacertidae; genus Podarcis; species Podarcis melisellensis. The sequence goes on from NC_138530.1 coordinate 31,189,420, forward strand.
ATCAAAAAATAAACTTTTAGGATGAGATTATGTACTTAGCTACATTGGCCCCCAAAAGCACTTTATATGTGTTGTATGTGCATTATAACACTACAACACAAGATGTCGCTGTGGAGTTTCGTTTTTGCCAACCTGATTTCTCATACAAAATTTACAATGTGTTTAACTGAAACACTGCTTTGATATGTCTACTTCCAGCCCCAGTTGTGGCTGTCCACCTGCAGAACAGACTTCTGCTCACCAAATGTGATTTCCCCTTCTTTGCTTCCCCGCTGCAGTCTCTGCATGTCCACCAAAGAAAACCAGAAAGGAGATACTATATCTCAGCCCTAGATTGTGATTTGTTTCACTGTAACTAACTACACTCACTAGCTAGCCTCAAATCATGGTTTGTTGTTGTATTAGCTATCATAGTTTATTCATGTGAAACAAACCACAATTTGCCTATCTGCAGGGATCTCACCTGTTATCCAAGAATTCTCCAAGATTATAGACAGAGGCTCTGAGATTACATCCTTAAGCTTTTTGAAATCAGCCTTATTTTTTTAGTAACATACAGAGTCTCTGTTTTCAAGTCATAGAACCGCCTTAAAGTCCAGAATGCATGTCTGACTACACTCAGCTTTACCTTGCCTCTGTATCATGAAAGCCAAGAGGACATGATTACTTCGTCCCAAGGTTCCCAGTATTTTTACTTCTTTAATCAGTTCCTCTCTGTTGGTGAGGATCAGGTCCAAGACAGCTGATGCCCCTTAGTCCTGATACCACGATTCCATAGCAGTTCACAAAAGCAGAATGGAATCCTGGCAGTAATTCTTAACATCTTCAGAATCTCAGCAGTCTATTTTTATTTTTCTCTTTAAAAGTGGGTTTCTAGCCCCTTTAGTAAAAAAAACTGCTTTGAGTGGACAATGCCTTTTAAAGCACAGAAAACTGTTGCTTTCCATACTATTTCCAGCTGCCAGGGGTTGAGTAGGGTTTCCATGTCCTGTATAATGGTTTTTTGCATGCATCTGCTGAGAGATTACACAACTCTTTTACCTGAGTGGGAAGAATGATCAATTTTATTTTTGTAAATTTTAAAAACATGATATTGTGCTTGTTCTGCTATTACGTAACAGCAACATTCCTATAAATCACTTAAACCTCTGGGATCGTGGATTGATGACCTTGTTTTACGAGTGACTTTCTTTTCCATGTGGGCTAAACAAGTTATCACCTTTATGGAATCAAGGTAAAATGCAAAATATTAGAACAGTAAAGATTCTGGTGAAGTATATAAATATAAAGAAATGGCTTTGGCCAGAGTAGAGTTAAAATGCCACAGTTAACATACATTGGAATTGCAAATTTTCTGATACCTACTATAGAAATCCAGAAACAAATTATGAACATGACATATCCAGTGCAGACAAATTCCTATTTTGATTCTGATACGTATGTGGGATCTGCAGCAAAGTGTTGGCATTTGGAGTGCTCCCGTTCAAGTTCTCAGCCACTCCCTTCCATTCCCTTTCCCTTCCATATTTTCTATTTTTCCTGTAAAAGTCAGTCGGCATTCTATGTCCGTGAAGCCTGCTTAGTTCTTGGATCAGTAGGGGGTGCAGGAGGCCCCTCTTGGGGTCTTTCTCGCTAAAGTTTTTGTTTTGTTTTGTTTTTTGTATCTCTGTAAACCTTGGGCGCTACTGCTGCTTCACAGATAACTGCCTCCATTCAGAGCTGTGCTGTAACTTCTGAATCTTCCCCAGACCTGCCTTTTCCTTTAACAATCAATTCATCCTTCTGGATGGTGGGCACATGTGGAAAGGGAGAAAGGACCACCTCTCCTGTTATGTATGCTTGCTCTCATTCCATTTTTCGTTCCTCGGAAAGACCATTGTTTAGATAATGGATGGCATTCTTCACAGGTTAATGCCTCCAGCTGGAAGGAATTGGTGAGATCTACTGAAGCCTCGTCTCACCAGTCTGAACCAGCTTGCAGTTTACAGTATTTGTTTATTTACTGAATTTGTATACCGCCCGTCTGAAGATCCCAGGGTGATTCACAGAATAAAATCACAAAGTACATAATAAAAACAAGAACAAACCAAGCCAATAACCCCCCTGCCCAGAAACACATTTACAAGAATATAGTCTGTTAATCAGCCAAATTAATGTGACCTCTCCCATTATTTTAAACTACCCCCCCATGTTCCTCCCTATGCTCCTATGCCATAGCCACTGCTGTTGTGCAATTTGCCTTCCCTTTTGCTCTTAGCCCTGACTTCATGAAAATCTAGGATTGTGATGTGGTACTAGAAATCCTCCAATGGGGGCTGCATGATGACATTCTTATATTTACTCTTACATGTGTATGGATTGTACTTTTATAGTGGTTATGCCTTTGGCTAGTGCAGATTGTCATTATTTATTGTATTGTATAATTGACCATTTAAAACCATAATTAATATATACTTCTAAACTTATTCTGAAAGGCATCAGTATTTAGTGGTACTTCAGAAGCTAACCAAAACAACTATGCAACCTGGTGAGGAACCTGACCCCTTTGATGGCAGCTCTCAGGCACATCCCAGCTGCTTTTGGCTTCCAGCTTTCTTCTTTCCACAAGGTACATAATTTCATGGACAGTTACTATTTTCAGCAGTGTGTGGATAAGGAGTGGGGAACTGTGGTTGCCTACTAGGTCATTGTTAGGGGTTGGCATAGCAGGGGCTGAGTCTTTTGTCTCTTGTGCCAGGCCCCAGATTTCATGTCCCTTCCCTTTTTCCAAAACTTTTTTTTTTAACAAGGAAGTCCTCATAGGGTGGTTTGGTGCACTGCAAAGTGCAGTGCCAGTGAGGCCCCAGCCACTTGCCCCCTTAATTTGCTTTCCAGTTGAGGCACAGATTTTATTGATGGCGACACGAAGCCATCAACAAGACAAAGATTCTCTGCTGGGTGCATAGGGGTGGCGCCCCACCCTGGGCAGTTAGCAAAAGACAATAGAGTTGGGAGGGAGGAGTTTCAGAATTGCAATGGGCTCATGTAAGCAAGAGGAAAAATAGTTTTGTTTCGGGGAATTAGTTTGCAAGTTGGAGAAAAGGGAGTCACAGCACAATGTGGATTGACAGTTTGAACCCAACATAGCAGCCATGAGAGAAACAGGACCCTTCTAGAATGTAAACTGGAAGTCCCCATACCCAATCCTAAACTCAGGTTGTGTGTATATGTGTAAATAAACAATATACAGGCAAGCCCCATTTTAGGCATGACCAATATGCAGTGCCAAACCCAGAACCAGGGGTGCCAACTTGAATAAAATATTGAGGGGGCCCAGGTAAGCTCTGCCCCATATAATCAGTCACATTATGTAATGCATATGCACCAATTGAATGGGAATGCCCATCAATTTTATGGGGACCCTGCCCTCTCAACTATGGGGGCTTAAGGCCCCCATGGCCCCTAGGAAGTGGCTCCTATGCCCAGAACTGACCCGGAAATGTAATAAAAGACTTCACTAAAAGAGCGGGCAGGGTGAGGCGAAGGCAGAATGGGGTGTTTCAGTTACACATGATTTCACGCAAGCATGCAGTGACCCAGAACACAAGCCCTGCACAAATCGGGGCTTGCCTATATCATAAAGACCCCATAGTCTACTCTGTGCCTTATTGTCCAACAGGCACAGACCCTGGTAAGTAGGCCTGGTACCTCTGGAGTCTTGTGCCACTCAGATTGGGGTGGCATGCAACAGTATGTTTAAACGTTTGTACAAAACATATTGCAATGCTGAAAAGGGTTCAGAAAAGGGCAACTAAGCAACTTCCCTATGAAGAAAGATTACATTTCGGGCTTTCTAGTTTAAGAAAAAGAGTAAGCGGACATGATAGGTGTGCATAAGGTTATGCATAGTGTGAGGGGAAAGTGGATAAAGATTTTTTTCCTTTTTAGTCAACTAAAGCTGACTAAAGCCTAGTCTCACACCTCTTGTTCCAACATGTGCTCACACACTCATCCATGTATTTTATTCCTGCAGGATTTCTTACTGCAGTTCTTCAGAATTACGCTCGGCAGAAAGAATTGCCAGTGGATTCTCTTAATTTTATCCACAAAGTTCTTCCATTCGTTCAGGATGAAGATCAGAATCTTAGATTTTTCAGCGCAAAAGAAGCTATAATAAACAAAGCATTTAAGGTAAGAAAATAAGAGCACATATAGCTTAATGGTTAATAAGCTTTGAGCTGGATGATTGATCTAAGTCATTGTTATGGCCTTATACATTAAAAAAAAATACTGAGAAAATGTATGTGATATGTTCTGATCATATTGGGAAGATACTATTGAAGAGTGTCTGGAACACATTTCTGAAACAACATGGGGAAGAAAATCCTATAGGGGAAAGTTGCAGGGGCAGGTTGGGGTGTGAATTCCCTTTTAATTCTGCAGTGCCGAAGTATTTTCCTTCTGAAGCACATTTACTTCATTTCCAAAGGAAAAGGAACCACTTTCTGCGACTCTCAAATGACTTCCTGCCAGGATTCAGTAATTCTACACACACACAAAAATTTGAGCATCAAGAGACACTTTACTTAAGTTCAAATTCTGTTGGGCCAGCCTCCTTCTGCCCGTTTAAAAAGTACTAGAACACCTTATGCAGGTGAGGGCGAGGAAGGTGGTACCCAACAGTGTGCTGTCCTGATGCTGCTGGACTACAACTCCCATTATTTTCTGCCGACATGGCCAATGGCCAGGGATGGTGAGAATTGTAGTCCTGCAGCACTTTGAGGGCATCACACTGACTACTCCTGAGCTTCAGCCATGCTTAGCATCATATAGGAAGACCAACTTACTGTGCCTATCAGTTAAAATGTAATTTACAGGTTACCACTGAATGTAGATGTGGTTGGTGTCATGGAGGCTGAATAGCGGTCATTCTACCTCTGTAAAGGATTGCTTCACTAATTGCTGAATGCATGAAAAATTGATACATAACAATGCCTTTTCCATTGGGTTGATAGTGATTTTGTTTGACCAACATAGTACAGTCATACCTTGGATCCCGAATGCCTTGCTATTTGAATGTTTTGGCTCCCGAATGCTGCAAACCCAGAAGTGAGTGTTCTGGTATGCGAAGTCTTTGGAACCCAAACGTCCAACGGGTTCTGATTGGCTGCAGGAGCTTCAGAAGCCGCATTTTGGTTTCCAAACGTTTTGGAAATAGAAAGGACTTCCAGAACAGATTCTGTTCAACTTCCAAGGTATGACTGTAGTACTGACCCACCTGCCAATGCTACCTGTAGGTCAGGTGCCTCTCAGGATAACACCATGACAGCCAGGTCAAGTTCCCTATCTTAAAACATTTATATCATCATGTTGTTGTCGTTTAGTCGTGTCTGACTCTGTGACCCCATGGACCAGAGCACGCCAGGCACTCCTGTCTTCCACTGCCTCCCACAGTTTGGTCAAACTCATGTTTGTAGCTTCGAGAACACTGTCCAACCATCTCGTCCTCTGTCATCCCCTTCTCCTTGTGCCCTCCATCTTTCCCAACATCAGGGTCTTTTCCAGGGAGTCTTCTCTTCTCGTGAGGTGGCCAAAGTATTGGAGCCTCAGCTTCAGGATCTGTCCATCCAGTGAGCACTCTGGGCTGATTTCCTTAAGAATGGATAGGTTTGATTTTCTTGCAGTTCGTGGGACTCTCAAGAGTCTCCTTCAGCACCATAATAGCTGGTCATAAATTTTGAAGGTTTTGTGGTGTCTGGTGGACTAAAAACAAACAAGAAAACCCTATCATATGACATTCATCTATCATTTTTGTTGACTTTCAGGAATCTTCTCGGTGTGAAACTGGAGTTATAGTTTGTGGCTTATACATAGATGGTGCTTGCTGGAATCCCACTACAAAGACATTGGAAGAGCCTGAGCTTCACCAAAGATTTTATCCACTACCAGACATACATTTTTTACCAAAAAAGGTGATTTAAATAAAATGTACATTCTGTGTTATAACAAAAGCTCAGGGTGGCAATAGGTAACGCTAATGAAACAAATTTTGCAAGTTGGGAGCAGCTATATATTTATACCTGAAATGATAAACATTTGATTTCATTGTATCATTTTACTACATTATGCACTCCTTTTCTCACCCACTCCCTTATTCTGACCCCAAGTTTCAACCTGTAAAGTGTTTTTGTCCATGCTGCATGTGCCTGGTGTTTATGGCAGTTGTGGTGCATCTGGCTGGCTGTTCTGAATCTATGACGAATTAACAGTGTGCTGTGCTTGTGCAAACAATTGTCAGGCTACTTGTGTAGAAAAAAGCCCACCCACTGCTCCATCACCAGATGGGTGCTGAAGGTAGAGGCTCATACTAACATCTAGAACCCCTTCCCCCTTAAAGAGGAGACAGATATGCAAAGTTTGCCTATGTTGTGCTGTGATTTCCTGCTTCGCATATTGGTTGCATGCACATACTATATATTGTATGTTTTCTGTGCTACTCTTTCATATTATGCTAATATGTATTATTAATTCATCAACACTTTTCTTTTGAAGATGGCCTCCCATGCAAGACCCCATTGTCTAGAGGAGGAAGAAGTCTGGCTACTTTATGAATGTCCACTATACAGGACACCTGAAAGATCAGGAACACTGTCCTCTACAGGTATATCAACTAATTTTATAACAGTAGTTAACCTACCAAGTCTTATAGCACCCAGCCACTGGATAACAAGAGGTGTTGCACTGTTATGCCAACTAGATGACTGAGAAAATTTAAAAAATAATTACCTCTTAAACTTGGATACCCTTCAGACTGTTGGACCACTTGAGGTTTTGGTAAACGGATGCTTAAGAATAAACAGTATTTATTGTGGTTTTATGATTTATCTTCTCTTTATTTATATAAGCATGGTAGCAGGTTAATTAAACTTATTTGTGTTCAGTCAGATGTGTGTCAAGCTAGCCATGTGGTAAAGTTGGACTTCCTCAGCTCCAGCAATAAACTTCTAGTGCTTGCTTACCGCAGTAGTTTCTAATAGTGACCAGCCCAATGCTGCTGGAGCCTTACAATGAGGGCATTAAAGTGATTGCCACTATCTTGAATCAGAATTGTACAGTTGGAAGGGACCCTCAGGATCATCTAATCCAACCCCCTGCAATGCAGGCATATGCAGCTGTCCCATACGGGGATCAAACCTGCAACTTTGGCATTAACAGCACCAACTGAGCCATCCAAATCTGTAGCATGCCTACTGAACAAAAAGTATGAGTCATTTCTATTGCTCTGCACCTCTGACTCCATTTACCATCATGCAACCAGGGAGGTTTGTGAACATGACAAAGCAGCCCTGAGTTTTCCACCTCTGTAGTATGAGAAGGGCTCAAATGAATATGGCAGATCCTATGTTTGTTTATTTCCTGAGTAGGAGTGTGAGCTTTTCAACCTCTTTCTGGGTAGAATGCATGTAATTCACCTGAACTTGGCTAGAACTCTTAAGAACTTAATCAGAGCTACTTATATATTCAAAGGGCAAACAAAAATGTTAGAAGTCTCTTCCAAGTAAATAATTACATCTGCACAAAATCATTTCTAGATTAAATTTTAATTATGCAAGTTACTTTTTATGAAGTTCAATCTAAGGAGTACATTTTAGATGTAAAAAGGTGTAACAAACATGACACGTTGCAGTTTATATTAGTCAGGAACCACACTCCTGGGAGAACATTTTAGAATTATCCGAAAATAGTGGTATTTCTACAATTTTCTTTGCATAACAAATTACAATAGATATTTTGAAACACTCAATGTTTATAAGGATTTTTTCTGCTCTAAACAGATGTTATGCAGGCTAAAGAAAGTTGTCATGATCATTTCTGCCACACAACACACAGTCAATTTACAATCTTGTACAGCAGTAACTAAAATGGCTCATACAAATATACAGAGTACAATATGGATCCCCATAGGGCATAAGAGTGCTGTTATCCCCATCACTCAAGGCTATTCATGTTCCAAAGGGGACTGGTTAGACGGGGATATGGGCATTCGTTAAGTAAGCCCTACAGTGATCCACAATCATGCATTTTAACTATATTAAACGGAAAACAATTGTTATCAAGAACTATGCTACAAATTCATAAATGCAAAATATAGTAAAATTAAAAATGGGTACTTTGCTATTATTAAATGGATAATTTTTATCAGCTGTGAAAATTTCAACAGACCTGCTTTCTAATTTAATATATTAAAATGGCAATTATTCCTTCCATTTAGGTAAATAATTCCACCTTATAGCCAATTCAGTAAAAAACTATTCAATAAAATTTTATAGATGTTCTGCTACAAACAGCATAAAACCACATAGCATGAGTTGCTATGAAAACTCATGAAAACTGAAGAAGTGTGCATGCACACGAAAGCTCATACCAAGAACTAACTTAGTTGGTCTTTAAGGTGCTACTGGAAGGAATTTTTTTTGTTTTGACTATGAAAACTCAAATATACAAAAATACATTTGTTAAAAAGTTCAATTAAAGTGGTTGACTTTAATCATGTTAAAAAGCTGCTTTAAATAGCAATTTGAAAAATTAGCATTTTTCCTACTTTCAACAGTATAAAAAGGCAAAATAACCTACATTTGAGGTAGCAATGCCAATTCACAAAACTTTGAATAAATTTCATATACTTCCATAACACATTTGTCATTGCAATATTTAAATGAGCACTTTAATTGTTCAACTCAATTTCATAGCAATACTTTATAAAACTTTTCAAAAATACTGGAAATGGTTTTAGTAAAAAAAAGATTTGCATCTTATACTCAAAACACTGTACAACAAAATCTTTCAATGTTACAATATAAAGAAAAGCTATAGTACAAAGCAATGGTTTATAATAGCTGAAAAAACTGCCTATTTTTTCACAGTCTGTACAACATGCCACACCCTGTATCATTGTTTTTTGTCACTTGCACTTCTTGAGGTCTGACACTCTCAAAGAATGAGCTGTAAGGGATTTTAAAATATTCTCTTAAATCAATGTACTTTTTAGAGCACATAGTATAAGGAATACTATTATGTAAAAACTTCAAGAGGCATATGACAACCATCGCTCAGACTTAAAATGGGATTTTGTTCTCCAGAGCAAAGGGGTAGAGAAGCAACTCCTGTCCATTTGCTTCCCCAGAAGCAATTCCTGCTTCTGCAACAGCCACTAGGGATTCAGCCTGAGAGAACCAGTTATAAGAGACAGACCTGAGTGAGAACTACTATGATTAGAAAGCTGTAGCATCGGAAGTCGCTCTTCATTGGACTTTGTAATGTTTACTATTTTCTGGTGCATTTTGGCCAAGGGCTCTGAAGGTAGCCCAAAGAATGAAAAATACAAAAGTTACACAAAACAAGCAAATCTTCAGCATTAAACCCTAAAATGGTCTTTCCTATGTCCAGAACAAATAATTAACATTATCCAAGCATATACATTGCTTGACAGGCTTTTAATGTGCTATACAACTAATTTATTGCTTAACTGAATTGTGAAATTTGAAATGGGGAGATGGCTAAAAATATATGGAAAAGTCTATTTTTAGTAGTTTATTGGTAAAGGTATCTGCAGCTTTACTATCTGATCACAATTTTTAAGAAAATCTAGCAGAATTAACGTATACCAAGTGCAATGGTACGAGGTATGTGGTTTATTGCAATGAAGATTTGACTGCAGAAGCTGTGCATTATCCCCCAGTTTGAAGACACTCAGTAGATATATGGAAATATGCGATATGGTACACGTTGACAGTATTTTTCCCATGCTAAGCCATATTTTTTCTTACATTGACGTTCATCACGGGCTTCTCGATGAATAAGCAAACCAGTAAAGTATATGACATAGAAATATGGTAAGATGTGGTTGATCCCTGTAAGAACACATAAACAGTTATTTTTCCACTCTTCACCTGAAAATGTAAATAAGGGTTTTTTTGTTGATCACTTTAATGCTAATAATTTATAACTGGGTTTTAATATTGACTTTCGGTTTCTTTATTAGATTTCAAGCTTGAACATTATATTTATATGTCAGAATTTATTTTCTCTGTTTTCTATGCTGATAAAGGAAAAAAGAACTTACTGTCAAAAAGACAAACAGAACAATATACTTATGGTGTATTATCCCACCTAGCTGTCATCTTACAACAATTTTCAATTAGATCAGGGGTGGGGAACATGTAGTTCTCCACATGCTATTGGACTCTCAACTCCCATCAGTCGCAAACAGCATGACGTATAGTCAGGGATGATGAAAGTTGTGGTTCAGCAATACAGTGGTGCCTCGCAAGACGAAATTAATTCGTTCCGCAAGTCTCTTCGTCTTGCGTGTTTTTCGTCTTGCGATGCACGGTTTTCCATAGGAATGCATTGAAAATCAATTAATGCGTTCCTATGGAAACCGCCTTCCCCGACCTCTTCTAGCGGGCAGCATTTTAAAATCGCCCGGGACAGCGGAGGACTTCTCCGCTGTCCGGGGCGATTTAAAAGCCCCTGGGAAGGCAGGCAGGGGGGACAAAGACTTTTGCCCCGCCGCCTGCCTTCAGAAGAGGTCCAGGACAGGCTTCGCGGACCTCTCCGCAAGGAGCGGGAGCGCTCCTTGTGGAGAGTTCCCAGCGCGCCCAGGCTTCGCGGCCCCGCCGCCGGGCTTCGGGACATCGTTCCAAAGCCGGGCGGCGGGGGGAGGCTTTCCCGCCCCGCCGCCGGGCTTCGGGACATCGTTCCAAAGCCGGGCGGTGGGGGGAGGCTTTCCCGCCCCGCCGCCGGGCTTCGGGACGTCGTTCCGATGCCGGGCGGCGGGGGGAGGCTTTCCCGCCCCGCCGCCCGGCATCGGGACGATGCCCCGAAGCCGGGCGGCGGGGGGAGGCTTTCCTGCCCCGCCGCCCGGCATCGGGACGATGCCCCGAAGCCGGGCGGCGGGGGAAGGCTTTCCCGCCCCGCCGCCCGGCTTCGGGACATCGTTCCGATGCCGGGCGGCGGGGGGAGGCTTTCCCGCCCCGCCGCCGGGCTTCTGGACATCGTTCCGATGCCGGGCGGCGGGGGGAGGCTTTCCCGCCCCGCCGCCCGGCATCGGGACGATGCCCCGAAGCCGGGCGGCGGGGGGAGGCTTTCCCGCCCCGCCGCCCGGCTTCGGGACATCGTTCCGATGCCGGGCGGCGGGGGGAGGCTTTCTCGCCCCGAAGCCGGGCGGTGGGGGAAGGCTTTCCCGCCCCGCCGCCCGGCTTCGGGACATCGTTCCGATGCCGGGCGGTGGGGGGAGGCTTTCTCGCCCCGAAGCCGGGCGGCGGGGGAAGGCTTTCCCGCCCCGCCGCCCGGCTTCGGGACATCGTTCCAAAGCCGGGCGGCGGGGGGAGGCTTCAAAAGCCGTCCGGGGGCTTTTAAATCACCCCGAACAGTCCCGGGGCGATTTAAAAGCCCCCGGTTAGGTCCAGGACCTCTTCCCAAGGCGGCCGGGGGCAAAAGTCTTTGCCCCCCCGGCCTGCCTTCAAAAGCCGTCCGGGATAGCAGGAAGCGCTTCCCTGCTATCCCGGACCGCTTTTAAAATGCTGGCGGTGGGGAGCAAAGCCTTTCGCCCCCGCCGGCCTTCCTGGACCTCTTCTGAAGTCCGGAGGGGGGGAAAAGGCTTTGCTCCCCACCGCCAGCATTTAAAAAAAGGTCCCCGAGATTTCCCTATGGGCTTTCGTCTTGCGATGCAAGCCCATAGGGAAAATCGTCTAGCGAAGCGTCGCAAAAACCGAAAAACCCTTTCGTCTTGCGGGTTTTTCGTCTTGCGAGGCATTCGTCTTGCGGGGCACCACTGTACAGTATATGGAGGGCCAAATTCCTCACCCATTTTGATCCCATGTTCTGTAAAAATGAATTTCTCCCCTAACCCTCCAGAGGTATTAAGAAGTATAATATCTTAGTTAATAACAACCACTGGTAGGAATTTGAAAAACAGGTCAGAGGCAAAAATACAAATTAAACAATGGGATTGCACACACTCTCACACAGACAAATTCACAAGGCCAATGTCCAAGCTGAATAGTTCCACCCTGAATGAATGGTTTAAGTGAGGGCAGGAAGCAGCCTTGAAGTCAACTCTTAATTGTTTTCTGCCTTGGACAATAGGTGGTGAAGTATCACCTACATGATGGCCTGCCACCCATGCAAAACATGCAAGATTTCACTAGAAGACACTTTACTATCTTACCACACGGTAAGGACCAAGCCAGAGCCATGATGATATCTCCAAGGTAGTTTGGATGGCGCACCAAGCCCCACCAGCCAGAGACCAGGAGGTTTTTTCCAGTTGCAGTGGGAATAACTTTCAGGTCTGTATGGTGATATACAAATAAACATTATTTGTACCCTGCAGACGAGAACACACTGTGTAATATTAATATATATAGAAAGCACTGATAGAAAACCAATTTGCCTAAGCAGTACTTACGGGCAACTTTTGGATCCTTTGGATTTCTTCGAAATACGTTTTTCTGTGAATTCGCACCACGAAAAATGTAATAGCCAAGAACTTCAGAAAAGAAAGAATAAGCAACTATTATTTCCTTGCAGAACTTGCCAACAGCACACAGTCCATTGTCTTTTCCAATTTTACATTAATACCAAGTGACAAGAGCAATGTTCTTAGGCATTTATTATTGTCCAGTTTTTAGTCTTGTGTACAATTGATGTTGATATTACAAATTTACTTGCTCACTCTGAGGCTGCTTCAGCTCTGGAGAACCCCTGGCCAGCCCCAGAGGCACCATTTGCCTGCAAGAAACAGCTGCACAAGGCTTTGGGAGGCAGAGACACAAGAGGGCATCAGAGGAGAGAGAGAAGGAAAGAAAGTTGCCCATGGTACCCCTGACCATCATTCAAGGCACAAAAGCCACTGCTATACAACATGAAATAGAGATGGAGAATTATTTGCAGTTTTTATAGCTACTCTACTATTGAACAATGACATTCAAAGAGACCGATGGCAAACACCCTCTCTAAAAATTACTTGTTTTACTAACTGAATTGTTGACATCAGTTTGGGTCAGGAAAGGGCTTTCTCAACTGACCATGAAATATTATTCCTTCAGGAGACCTGAAGGTTAATTGTGCTGGCTGATAAGAGATATGGGAGGCCAGTAAATCTAACTGTGTGTAGATTGTAACCTTGCCAACCTTGAGGCCCACAAGAGAAATACCAGCTGTAACTTGCTGCACCCTTTTTTCTTTTCTTTTTTCTTTGTTACTTCTCTGGGACAAGGGGTGGGAGGTTTTTGATGTGGATGCTTGTGTGCAACAATTCATACCACTCAGGGTGAAAGTCTGAATGGGTTGGAGTGGGGGTGAAAGGTGTTAACTTAGTCTAAAGCTACAGGGTGAGAGTCCGTTGGCACAGAGTGGAACCCTCTTTGTGTGAGTAACGGGGAGTGAGTGGGCAACTTAAGTGAAAAACAATGTGGGCACCATTGCTAAGATCATTGGTTGTTTAACCTGTATAAATGATTTGTGTTTGATTTTCACTTAGGTATTTGGTTAAATTGGATATTTTAATTTGTCACTGTAGTTTTGCTTGTTTACAAAAAATATGACAGAATTGTTAACTTGTTGCTTATTGGGCCTGCGTATATGTATATGATTTTGTAATTTTTGTATTTTTTCTGCTTATTTTTCTTGCTCTGTGATTGAAAATATTTGAATAAATCCTGAAAATAAATTGATATATTAAGCATTCCCATAAAGCATCCAGAATGCTTTTAAGTAAAGCAGTATTTCATTTTAATTGCCACTTACTATTCAAGGCTACAATTGCACAAGCTGATAACCAAGAAAGTTCATTCGGATGTTTCACTAAATAGAAGGCTTGCAAGCTGTAGAGAAAAGGAACCCACACCAAGTCTCCAAATGCTAGCATGAACCCAAAACCATCATGGATGATGTCCATTGTTGTCAGAATAGCTTCCTAAAAAGTTAAAAGAATTAAATGAGTACTGACCTGAATTTTGTTAATGGTCAAAATATTTTCACTATACTGTATTGTTAGGGTTGTGTACATGTGGAATATGCAGCAAAGCACACATAGACTGAATTTACACTTTTCTAAAAATCAGCAAATGTTTTTCAGCAATGATCTCTCAATGCCTTTTACAATTCAGCTATCTAGATAGGCAGATGAGAGCTAAAACAGGAGAAACTAGTACTAGTTTCTCACTCTGCTTCCCCTTCTCTCACACATAAACATCACACCCATTCACACCAAAACTCTTACCCCATTCATTCATTCATTCATCCATCCATCCATCCATTATCTCATTCATACTCACACACCCAAGACAACCTGCCCCAATGCACAGCCACCTATTTTGTGCTTCACCCTTTGGCTAAGAAAGTTAGCGAATCTTGTAGATTACCACCACAGAATGTACAAGATGCCCCCTCTTCCAAAACTGAAATCACTTTGCAGGCTGTATCCTTGATGCCCTCATCCTGTCAGAGAAAGAAGAGCCAGTAGGCAGACACTGAACATGGCTCATTCTGTGGTCAACCCTTAGAGCAAGACTGCTAGAACTAGAAGATCTGGCATCTCTTCTGAGATGGCAGACCAGGTAGCACATAAGACACAGCCAAATGCCTTCCCCAATGCCCACAGCAGTCTTCCCTGCCACTGGAGGTTGCTCCAGGTGTTGGTAAGGTGTCTGGTTTTGGGTATCCATAGGGAAGAACCCAGAAGCCCACCTATATGCTGTCTACAGAAAGATGCAACCCCTTTCACTTGACAGAGGGAAACAAGTTATACAACAATTTCCTCATACGCTTCATGAACAGCCTAGCCCACAATGTTTTTCAGCCAATCGTTGTGATGATGAGCCAATCATATGCTTGTTATATCAAAGTAAGAGATGTTTTTCTCCACAACCAAAATGGGGATACTGAGAAACATGAGGGAGGCACTAGCAGGATTAGAGGAATCACAAAGTTTGCAGAAGGACAATACATTTTTTTTAAAACAACAACTCCAAAAGGAGGCAAAAAAATATATCCTACCAAATAGCCATAAGCATTACCTCATTCCAAAGTGCATCGACCACATAAAGGAGCTGGAAACTATTAACCAGTATCATGGACAAAGATGGCATATTCAGATGTTGCACTTTCATCTCAGTCAACAGCATTGCCAAGTTAATAACAACCTTAAAAAAATTAAGTTGCACATTAAAATCAACTTTTATCTTACAACTCTGGTGAAACAGTAACACAAGTTTCAATGTTAAATTCATTTCAAAGCATTTTCCTCCTGCTCACAAGTATTTTACTCGTGTATAAGCAGAGTTTGACCTAGTGTGTGCTCTATTCCCTTTAACCTTTCTATTTATCTTCCCATATTTGTATTTTAACTCTTATAAATTAAACAATAGCTATGTAAAATGATACTTGCAGCTGTGAACATTGTACAACTAATGCTGCCGTGATAATGCTGCTGTTTGTAGTGTATAATATAGTGTCATCATATTGTTAGTATTTCCAATATTTTGCAATCTTTTCTTGCAGTACATTTTTCATTTTAAGAACTTAGTTGTCTTATTTGTAAAATCAAATATGATGCGGGGGCAACTAGGGGCGCATCGGAAAATGGCTGACAATAACATCTCTCCGACCCACACGAGGTAATTAAGAGGCTGTGATGGGAGTAAACAACCTCCCGGCCCCCCCAAGCGTGGGGGGGGGGCTGCCGTTGCCTGCTGTGCCCTACACCACCCCCGAATTTGAGGGGGTGGGGGCACTAGGCAGAAAGCCCTTGTGTGGATTTCAGCGCTCCTGGACGCTGTCTCTGATTCGCGCCTCTAGCTGCAGCAACTTCAAAAGAAACAATTAGGAGGAAGCTAATGCACATATTTCAAGGATGAATGGGGAGTAAAGACTGCTAACCGAAGAGATCTCGGAGAAACAAGACTGGTCGGAGGAACAGGAATAAATCATGAGAAGACACACCAAGGCTCGGTATGTTTGGCAACGGGACTGGATGGGGGAGGGGAAAAAACTTTCCTTTCTTTTCTCTATGTGATTAACCAAGAATCCCCCCTCCCCACAAGTCAGAAATGCCGTTTAAATGACTTAAGCTGAGGATTTAAGACTGTGTGGAGATAATTTTCTAACCAAAGCATGTTTTAAGGAGACCGTGGAATGTATAAGAGCTTTGGAGTGACGCAGTAAAAAATACCAAAGCCATTTTGGCAAGTTCTGTTGAAAGACTTATGTCTGGGAGGAGTAGATTTGTTTTCATATTGTGAGTGAGCCTCCTCAGAGGGACTAAAGAAGGCGACAGTTTTGCGAGACTGATGATGGAAAGAGAGCTTTTATTTACGAAAGTGATGATATATGGAAACCATCTCGACATGATGATTGGACGAACGGAAAATTCACACAGGATTATAACTGGTGTTTACCTGCTTAAGTAGATTATCAGAAGAGATCATAAAGAAAAAAAGAAAAATATACGAACGAGATGAGATGTGAGAACAGCAAGAGAGGACAGGTCAGAATTATGAACATTATTTGGACAGATTTGTGGATATTAACGCAGCAGCAAGAAGATGATTGGAATCCCCTTCGGAAATTGAAATATGGGTCCCCCCAACAAAAAATTTAAAATTCGGCTTTGTAATTCAGAATTTATGTGATGTGATTTGATTTGATTGGTCGGTTAATAAAAATTATTTTTTAAAAAAATCAAATATGATGCAAAAATAGATTTAAACACTTACTCACCCAGCCAATTAGCCCTGGTCGTAACTCACAGAAGTATTTCAGGTCAAAATTTCTGATGCGAGGATTTAATTCACGTCCCATAAAAAAGTCATAAAATATATTCCCTACAAAAATAAATAAATTGGACCACAGTATAATATTGGCTACTGTACTGTTACTGGGTTTTATCCAAGTCACACTTAAAGTAGTCCCACTGAAATTAATGTACTTAAGATAGTCAGACAGGATTTCTGCCTAGAACTTCTTACAAGACATAGTTATGCCAAACCTGCCCCATATTCTTAAAATACACTGAAAAGAAAAGTGGGTACACATTCTTCTATAAGTTTAATTTATTATAACTTTACAGGAGCACACAATCCAATAAGAATGCTTTTTATCAAGGTACATGCAAATTAAATTAGTAATTATGTAAATAGCATGAGCAGATTAAATCAGACAAAAAATGCATTAGAAGTTAAATGCATGATTCCTCTTAGTGCTTCACTGAAAGCCCCAAGATAGAGACTATGGAGCAGAGGAACTGGGTTAATGTAGTTCGTAATGACAGTACTTTTGACACACAGAAATGCATGAGAACAAAAAATAAACACTTACCAGAATTTCCCCCAGGTGACAATTCTTGTTCAGGTGCTCTTAATGAACGGGCATAGAGATAAATGCTTAACACCACAGAAAAAACTGTAGCACTGAGAGCAAATTGTAGGAAATGGTCATATATATAGGAAAACTCCATTTCAAAATACAGAGAAATTCCTACAGCTGCAGCTGTTAGGATAAAAGAATGGAATCCTTGAAGGAGAGAAAAAAAAACAGATTATGTGAGACACAAGTAAAAAAACCAAACACTACTCTAAAAACACACTTAAGAAAGTGAATGTGTAGAAACATTGTAAATCATTTTCCTAATTAAATCATCTTAATAAAGTAGGCTCTGATAGAAAATTTTATGCCAGAAATCTTTGTATTTAAGGTTTCCAATTTGGCAATATTTATACACAATGTGAAACCCTAAGGCTGCAATTCTGTATTCATTTACCTTGGAATTAACTACACTGAACCCAATGGGACTTATTTATATAAAAAATAATCCATTTACTATAATAAAAAACTTGAAGCTGCTTACATGAAAAATAACAATGCAACCTTCAATAAAAGTTCTTCAAACGCTTAGCCCCCCCAACTCCCTCATTAAAAATAAACAGAAAGCTCTTGGGCAAGCTTGGCTAAACACATACATCAGAGCTTTCCAAACTTTTTATGTTGTTGACACACTTTTTTTTGCATGCATCATTTCGCGACATAGTAATTCAATTTCACTAGCACACCCGGAGGTGAAACTAACCCCTTATAAGAGTGTCTGAGCAACACACCTGCACACTGTAGCCAACACATTAACGTGTTGCAACACAGTTTGGAAAGCTCTGACATACATTTTAATTACAGTCATCCCTCGGGTTGAATGCGCTTCGGGTTGAGCGTGTTCGAGCTGCGCTTTGTGGCAACCCGGAAGTAACGGAGCGCGTGTGCATGCGCTCAAAATGACGTCACGCGCATGCGCAGAAGGTAAAAAAGCGGTGTGCGCAGATGTGCCGTCACTAGTTACGTTTGCTTCTAGATACGAACGGGGCTCCGGAACAGAATGCTATCCGTGTCAAGGCACCGTTGTAGTTGGCACACCAACACAAGCTGGTAATGGATGAGCTGAGCCACTGAGGTCAGCTAGGTCTCTAGTGATGGATCTAGCAAGCACCCCCAAACTCTGTACAGTCGTACCTTAGAAGTCGAACAGAATCCATTTCAGAAGTTTGTTCGACTTCCAAAACATTTGGAAACCAAAGTGCGGCTTCTGATTGGCTGCAGGAAGCTCCTGCAGCCAGTTGGAAGCCACAGAAGCCCTGTCGGATGTTCGGCTTCCAAAAATAGTTCGCAAATCGGAACAGTCACTTCCGGGTTTGTGGCATTCGAGCGTTCCGAGAACTATGCTGTTTGAAAACCAAGGTATGACTGTACTTGCTCCTTCAGAGGGAGCACAATGTTCAGTTTCTGTTAATTGATTCTCATGGGAAACTTGCAGATTCTGGCTTCAAACAATTAACTCAAGGCAGTGTCAATTTACTCTTGGCAGAAAGCCCAGGTCAGCTTGACCTAGAAACTGCTTACTCTGATTGGTTAACGACCAGCATTCAACTCTTAACTAGGGATTGCTAGCTCAGTTTGATGTGAGGTGTGTTAGGAGTAGAAGTGCTGTGTATGGTTTTGAGAGAGAGAGAAAGAGAGGATTTATTTTGCTTTTATTTGTATGCAGAAACTCTGCTGGTTTTATTTTCTCCTTTTTAATAAATCCTGTAAATAGTTATTCTGAGTCTAGCTGACTAGTCATTACTGCCGCAACTAGCTTCTTCGCTGTGCAGGAAAACTCTGCTACGTTTGGGCTAAAGCCAATAGGGCTATGCCTGACACTTCAAAGTTCCATGAGGTTATGGGCATTGTGCTGCCAGCCTGAGTTGCGGTGGTGTCAGCATCAACGGCGTTGGTTCCAGTAGTTCCAGAAGTTGTTGTTCCTGGCTGGTTCCTGACCGTGGTGAGCTGGTGACGCAGCGGACAGAAGGACAACAGCTGCAGCGTGTGAGTGCTGGGTGCTGTGGTTCCTGTTCTCTCTCTCGGTGGTCGTGAGTAGCTGGTTCCGGGTTCCAGGGACATCGCTCTCAAGATGGCCTCACAACCAGTTCAGATGGCTTTTGAGCGTCTGAATGACTCCAATTACTTGCTGTGGTCGGAACGCATGCAGGCAGTGCTGCAGAGGGATCGTCTCTGGCAAGCGGTGAGTAAGTTTCCTGCGAAGCCTGATGATGAAGACCTCGATAAAGACCAAAGAGCAAGGGCCACAATTGTCTTGGGGCTGGAAGATTCCCAGTTGCCGTATGTGAGGGGAATCAAGACAGCTAGAGGTGTGTGGCAAGCACTTAAAGAACTCCATGTGCGTGAGACAGCGGTTTCCAAGCTGTTCATTCGCAAGGCATTGTACAAGGCAATGTTACAGCCTGGGGTTACAATCCAGGAACACCTACACAGTTTACAGTTAAAGTTTACTGCGCTACAGGAAAGAGACTGTGCATTAGACCAGCAGGAGAAGGTGGCTATTATTTTGAGTTCTCTCCCGGAAAGCTGGGATAATTTAGTTTTGTCTCTAGAAGGCATGCAGGAGCGTGATTTATCCGTCAGTTACGTTACTGGGCGTTTGATTGAAGAATGGCAGAAGAGGCAAGAAAGGTCGTTGGCTGCAGAGGCTTCTACAGGCGGGCGGTTTGGAAGGTGTTCTCATGCCGTGCCAGAGGTGAAGCAAAAGCAGTGTACCGGTGAGGAGTCAGCGTTTGCTGTTAGGCGTTGTTTCCGATGTGGGTCCTCAGCGCATCTAAAACGACAATGTCCGGAGTTGGTCAAGTCTCAGTTGCCGGTGCAGGAGCAGAGACGAGATCAGCAGCAGCAGTGGAAAAAGAAATTCTTCAAACGAAAACAGTCGGCTCAGCTGGTGACCGGCGAGGTCAAGATTGCTGATGAGAAACAAGCGGTCTGGGTGGTCGATTCGGGAGCATCTCGCCACATCGTAAACTCAGGTGACTTGTTTGTTTCCAAGAACTCAGCACAGCGCAGCCAGGTGGCTCTAGCAGACGGAAGTACTTCCGAAGTGATTTCAGGGGGTGCAGTTTTTGTTCCTTGTCTTCGTGAATGCCTGCAAAATGTACTTTGTGTGCCTTCATTAAGGAGCAATCTGATGTCTGTAGATTGTTTGCTAAAAGCTGGGTTTAAAGTGTATTTTGAAGGAGACAGTTGCATCATTAAGAAGGCTGGTGAGATTTTAGGCACTGCTAAGTCAGAGGGAGGCTTGTTTTGGCTTAAAGCAGGATCTCAAGTTGCAGCAGTAGTCAGTAAATCTCAGCCTGCAGTGAATAACAAAGCTATACATGACAACTGTGTGCACTTATTGCATAGGAAACTGAGGCATGCTTGCTGGAAAAGTGTACTAAAAATGTCTGAATTGGCTGATGGGGGTGATTTAAAGAGTTGTAACAAGTACCTTGATTGTAATGTTTGTAAAAAGGTTAAAACCCACAGAGTCTCTTACCCCAGAAGTGACAGAGTTAGTGAGTCACCGCTACAGCTGGTTCACATGGACGTAATTGGTCCATTTGCTGTAAGCAGGGGTGGATCGCGTTTTTCATTAACAATTGTGGATGACGCCACACGTTATTCTTGGGTTTTTCCCATGAAGAACAAGGGTGACGTGTTCACTAAGTTTAAAGGCTGGGTGGCATCTGTGGAAAGATTTCTGTCCACTAAACTTAAAAGGATTCAGACGGACAGAGGTGGCGAATTTATGTCAAATGCCTTTAGAGATTGGTTACAGAAGCGTGGCATTGGGCATAGAAAAACAAACGCTTTTTCCCCAGAGGAGAATGGCGTTGCAGAGCGAAAAAACAGATCTTTACAAAATATGATGTTTGCCATGCTTGATGATGCTGATTTGCCCATGTCTTATTGGGGGGAGAGCATGCTCACCGCGTGTTATCTCCAAAACAGGCTCTTTCATCAAACAATAGGTACAACTCCGTACTTTAAATTGTTTCAGAAAAAACCCAAAATTGACCATTTGCATGTGTTTGGATCAAAAGCCTGGGTATTAATTCCAAAACAAATGAGAAAGAAGGGAGATCCTAAGACCAAACAGTTAGTGTTTGTGGGTTACCAGGAGCTGGGAAAAGGTTTCCGCTTTGCTGAAGGGACAAATGGCATTGTGATCTCCAGGAATGCCAGTTTTTGTGAACATAGTGGCTGGGAGAGGCTACATGCCAATACTGAGGTTTGGTTTGAACCTTCCCAGGAGATTCATGACTCTGAAGCTAAACATAGAGAATCAGAGTCTGAGGGGGAGGAAAGTTCAGATAAGAGCTCTCAAGAAAGTGGAGTTAGCCAGAGACCAGTTGCTAAGCAACAAAAGAGAGGTTGTAGTTCTGAAGAGGAAAGTGGGTCAGAAGAAAAATTTTCTCCCAGAAGATCTAAAAGACAAAACAAAGGAGTGCCTCCAGTGCGTTTTTCTCCTGATACTGCAAATGTTTTTAGTGTGATTGCAGAACCCAAGAGTTTTCAGGAGGTGTTAAAGTTACCAAAAGAGGAGGCAGAGCGCTGGAAACAGGCAATGGAGGAAGAGATGTCCTCTCTGAATGAGCACAAGGTTTTTACACCAGTAGCAGCGCCTGAGGGGGCAAAGATTGTAGGCTGCAGGTGGGTGTACAAACTTAAACCTCTGGTGACAGGAGAGTACAAATACAAAGCTCGTTTAGTGGCTCAAGGATACTCTCAGAGGCCTGGAAAAGATTATGACGAGACTTTTTCCCCTACTGCTAAGGGGGACAGTGTAAGGCTGATTCTAACGCTTGGAGCAAAGAGAAAACTCCTGTTAAACCATTTTGATATCCAGACTGCATATTTACATGCATCAATATCAGAAGACCTGTATCTAGCCGAACCGCCTGGTTATGAGACAGGTTCCAATAGAGTGTTAAAATTAAACAAAGCTCTATATGGTCTCAAACAGGCTGCAAGATCTTGGAACAAATGTTTCCATGAGGCCTTAGTGTCATTTGGTTTCAAGCAGAGTACAGCTGACAATTGTGTTTATGTACGTGGTACAGGCAGTGATCAAGAGTTTTGTCTGATCTATGTAGATGATGTATTGTATGCCTGCAAAACAGATAAACAAACTAAGAGGTTTGCCGAACAATTGTCCAGTAAGTTCAAAGTGAAAGACTTAGGCCCGGTTAGGACATATCTAGGGTTGGAAGTGTGCTGGGCCCAAGATGGCAGCTGCCTAATTAGTCAGCAGAACAAAATTAAACAACTACTGACTACATACAGAATGCAGGATTGCAAAGGGGCAGTGGTGCCTATGGATCCAGGTTTCATAAAAACACTTCATACAGATGAGAGTCCTGAATTTGAACATCCTGATGTATATCACTCTGTAATTGGAAGTTTATTGTATCTAGCACAGTGGTCCAGACCTGATATTAGTTATGCAGTAGGCATATTAAGTAGATTGGTCTCAAAACCCACACTAAATGCCTGGAAAGGGGTAAAACAAGTTCTGAGGTATCTCAAACAGACAATTGGCTATATGTTACAATTAAATTCTTCAGAGGATGAAATGTTGAGTTGCTTCTGTGATAGTGACTGGGGAAATTTGCCGGATAGAAAATCTGTCACAGGACTGGTCATAATGGTCGGTGGAGCTTTAATCAGCTGGCGGTCACACAAGCAAGACGTTGTAAGTGTGTCATCAACGGAATCAGAGTACGCCGCATTGAGTGAATTGTGCAACGAGGTGATTTATTTCAAGCATTTGTTAGCAGATTTAAATGTAAATTGTGGAGAACCAGTACAAGTTTACATTGATAATCAAGCTTGTATAACTTTAAGTAAAACAGAGGGTTTCAAATCACATTCTAAACATATCTCTGTAAAATACCAAAATGTGCGTTGCTGTGTACAAGACAATATAATCACCTGTACTTATGTATCAAGTGAAGAAAATGTAGCAGATGTGTTAACTAAACCATTGGCAAAGGTAAAGAACAAGCGAATGTGCAAGGGTTTAGGTTTGCTGGAAAAATGATCTTCTACATAGGTGTATTTGATGTTAATTGTCCAGCAGAATCTGTGAGGGGGTGTTCAGTTTCTGTTAATTGATTCTCATGGGAAACTTGCAGATTCTGGCTTCAAACAATTAACTCAAGGCAGTGTCAATTTACTCTTGGCAGAAAGCCCAGGTCAGCTTGACCTAGAAACTGCTTACTCTGATTGGTTAACGACCAGCATTCAACTCTTAACTAGGGATTGCTAGCTCAGTTTGATGTGAGGTGTGTTAGGAGTAGAAGTGCTGTGTATGGTTTTGAGAGAGAGAGAAAGAGAGGATTTATTTTGCTTTTATTTGTATGCAGAAACTCTGCTGGTTTTATTTTCTCCTTTTTAATAAATCCTGTAAATAGTTATTCTGAGTCTAGCTGACTAGTCATTACTGCCGCAACTAGCTTCTTCGCTGTGCAGGAAAACTCTGCTACGTTTGGGCTAAAGCCAATAGGGCTATGCCTGACACTTCAAAGTTCCATGACACAACACCATCCAGAGCCAATACAAAGCCAAATTAGCACATCTGGGAATCACCCATCCACATGGACTCTGTCTTTTCAGGATTCAGTTACAGCCCACATCTAGTCCATGATTGCATCCAGGCATGGTTTAAGACATGCATGGCCTCTCCTGATTCTGTTATTACTGAATGAAATAGAGCTGGATGTCATCAGCAAAGCAGTGACACTTTGCTCCAAATCTAATGATCAATGGTATCAAGAGCCACTGAGAATTCCAGGAGAATCAACATTGTCACATTTCCCTGTCCCTCTCCTGAAGGATATCATTCATCAGCAACTCAGACCAAGTATGTTAAGGACAAGAATTCAAATTGTATTATGACTACAACAATATATGTGTAATGAAAATTTAGCCCGTTTAGACACATATTACACTAGAAGTATAAAACAAACTATGGTTATGGCCATTGACCATTACTGAAGGCTACCACACCTACAGACAAGTACTAAGCAAGTGGAAAATTAAAAGCAGACAATCACCTGTAACCATATAGCTGAAAACCCAAAGCATCATTTGGCATGATAACTGAACCATATATTCTCATGTTTGCAATCTCATAATTATAGGTTACCAGTTTAAAAGTAATGCTTAATTTAAAACCTAATTACCATTTATCCTGTATTCCAGTCTCATTCCATTGGAAAGTGGGGTCCCTTCTACGATCTTAAAAGAAAAAGAAAAAAGTCTTTTCCACCTAGATTCAGGAGTGGTAAAGCAAATTATAGGGAAAATCATTTTTTAAAGAACCTGTTTCCTTTCTACATTTTGTAGAATAACAGAGCCACTTAGCCAAGAGAAGGGGGAAATTCTAAACCTTGCAATTACATGATAATCCCCATGATATAAAACTGATTGCATAATAATCTGCAGTTTAAAAACTATAAAAAATAGATTAACCATGGCTCTTTCCATGCAATCACAAATCCCAAAGTTGGCATAGAAGAATAACACTCATACAACTACAAAAATAAGCTATCTAGAAGAAATATTTGTATTAATTCTAATAATTTATATACCACCTTTGATTTAAAAAAGAAATACTAAGGGGATTAACAGATCAATAAAACAATGTATCACAAGAAAACCAGGTCAGAAAAAAACAAATTAAAATATTGATCACAGTAACCAGAAGCCAGTATTAATTGTCAGGAAAATGCCCAGGTAAGCAGACAGATTTTCATTTGTCAACATAAACATTCTATGATCAATCTGCTTGATCATCACAGGCAGATCAATGTACAAGGCAGAAACCACTATGTAAAAAAGCCCTTTTCAGCATCACTGTAAGATGTACATCTTCAGTCCATGGCATGGTTCCTAAGGCTGCCTCTGCAGACCACAGTGATTGAGATTGTCACAATCCAGCTCACCACTCCATCAAGACATGTGTCTAAAGCATGCCTGGATAACTCCTAAGTCAAATGTAACAGAGAAACAGGGCTGAGTGCCCCAGATCTCCTGAAGGTTTCATATAGAATCTATGATGTAAAATAGAATTGTGTACATTCCTGTTTGGCAGGAATGTAGTAGGAACACTGAAAATTGCAACGATCATTCTCCTCATCAATTATGGTCCCTCAAATCATCATTTTCATTGGTTTTGCTTTGTGACAGCCATAATATTTTTAAAAATTGTGACACACACAAAATAAAAATGCATTTTTGTAAACGCAGTATACAAATTTATAGTTAAAGTTTTACCTTTCCTATTGGGAGTAAGTAAAACAGAGCTTGGAGAAAGAACCAAAGAAGAAAGACACCAAACACTCTTGTCTCCCATAAACTTTCCAAAGCTGGGAGGGAGGGAGGAAAATTCAGGACACTGGGGTCTTTCTGAGTACACATCAACAACAAGTAAAATACAGTTCCAGGAAGGAGAAAAATCATTAAAAAGGCACCTGCAAAACAAACACACAGAATCAGAAGTTAAACAGGAAACAAAATGAAGCATTACTACAACAGAAAAACGGTGGTCAAACTACTCAGTTGTTACAATATTACAACTCAAAGATCACCCCCCTCCCCACACACATACCAGGACTGTTACCTATTTTAAGATATAATGCTTTCATTGCCTAATGGAGAACAATTTGAAATGGGTGACATAATTAAAGACTGCATCTATACTTTTAGCAATTGCACAGAAATGATATTGTCTAAACTTTAAGGTACGAAAGGCTCTTGGCCAGCAGCAGGTAGCCACAGAGATGCAAGAGGAAGGAACTACAGTGGAACCTCAGTTGTCAAACGTAATCTGTTCTGGAAAAGACCATTCAACTTCCGAAACGTTCGACAACCAAGGCTCAAGTCAGCAAAATCCATTGAAAAAATGGATAAACACACCTCGGACGCCATTCAACTTCTGAGGTGTTTGAAAACGGAAGCGTTCACTTCTGGGTTGTCAGTGTTCGAAAGCCGAAACGTTCGACTTCTGAAGCGTTCGACAACCAAGCTTCCACTGTAGTCCCAATTCTAGTCACTTGCCCAGATAACTGATGACATGTAAGCATAGTAGCTGATGTCACACAGAAAACATGATTTCTGGGGAAAGATTATGTAATAAAATTCATGAAAAACCACTGTCATTATGTAACTATTTATTGGGTATTTTGGGATTCAAGAAACCACTACCAGGAGAGGTCTCAAACTGACTTCTAATGGAAATGGTAGCTCTGTATATACAATGATGTGCATACAGAGCTGCTTCCCTCCACTTAAGTGAATTTGGAAAAAAACTATATGAATGCTGCAGTACACCAAGACTATCATACCAATTTTTCCTCCAAACTCTAGTTCCTTTGTCTTCATGCATACTTTTACAACAGGTTTGGGTTTCTCAAAAATTCTCTCTTCTGAATACATTTCTTCTGTTCTCTTCTCCTCCTTCCTTGAATGCAAATTGTAGCGTTCGAGGATGCGCTCTCTGGCACGCTCAGATTCAATTCTTTGGCGCTAAATACCATAGTGAAGGGAGAGGAAGTCATTTGCAATCATATTGCACCACCTGCTGGATATATCCCTCCATTCAAGTAATACTGCCTGAAAACCCCTCATTTCTTTCATCCCAAATCTGCTAATCAACACTGCCATACACTCCCTTCTCATACCAACTAGGTCCAGCCTCTTCCTCAAAAAAAACCCACAATTCCTTTTCATCAGTACATTTATAACACAATGCACACAGTCATTCTTAGCAGGATAAGAGCAACCTATTCCTTTGTCAACACTCTTTATAACATATTCAAGATCCTTTCTCTACATTCTATCCATTTTATCATGTCAAAGTTCTTTATAAAATATTCAAGATCCTTTTTCTACATTCTATCCATTTTATCAAGCAATACATTTAATGCAGATATTGTAATCTCAAGGATTGAAGAGCAGCTAACTTTAAACATCTAACCAGAAGGTTTCCAGAAACAATAGAAATTTGAGTATGTTGAATACTATTATTTCATACCTCTAGAGTGTTGTGAGATGAGTAATTCACTTCTGTGATATCTGGCTCCCCATTATACTGGTTGGTATTATTTTCATTTAGTTTCTGGATTAAAAAAAAAGAATTGAGTGTTTCCATTGTAGTAAATATTATCAGTTTTTTAAGAAAACCTTCCATTCCACAACTAATCATAGATTGCCTTTATAAATTTCTGATGTGTAGCACAGACAAACAAGAAAACCAGGTTTTATGGAACCCTTGAATGAAATTCTAAAACAAATAACTTTGGGAAGTACCTGGTTTAGTTTTAACAGTCTCCAAATCTAAGTAGAAAAGGAATTTGTGGAACAGTGGAGAAGTGGAAAATCAGTATATGGAACCTGTGGTGTGCTCCATATACCTGACTTTTTTATGTCTGTGCCAACTTTATTCTGACAGTACTCAATTCCTTCTACTTTCTTTGCAAAGGAAGAATAAATTGAATAGTGCATGAAATCTGGTTTGTTCAAGGAACAGTTGCTATGTGTTTTTGTGATTCCAAACTACAAAAAGTGTAGCTACTGTCAATCTATATTGCCCATAAATTTTCTATATTTCGGTTTAGCTGTATGTGAACATAGCTTGACAAAGGGACTAGACATAAAAATTAATCAACTCAAATACCAAAGGAATCAAATTAGGTTCCCCAATCATATTCTTTTCATTTTTTGGTTCTCTGCTTTGAGAGGAAGAACGACGTCTGTGTTTTGCTGGTCGACCAGGTGAACGAGATCTAGAGCCTGATCTAGATCTGCTACCACTGCGTCTTGAAGGGGAACCGGAGGAAGAGCTACTTTTTCTAAATCGAAAAGATGACATAGACTGAAAAATAAAAAAAAATAGTTACATCATTAGCTTTACAAACTAGTAGGTAGTTATTAATATCTCTAAATCTTCTATTTAAAAATATTCATTGTTTACATTACATTTCCAAGCACAAGTCAAAGTGTTGGTGCTGACCTTTAAAGCCCTAAACAGCCTCGGACCAGTATACCTGAAGGAGCATCTCCAACCCCATGGTTCTGCCCAGACACTGAGGTCCAGCACCAAGGGCCTTCTGGCGGTTCCCTCGCTGCAAGAAGCCAAGTTACAGGGAACCAGGCAGAGGGCCTTCTCGGTAGTGGGACCCGTTCTGTGGAACGCCCTCCCACCAGATGTCAAAGAGAAAAACAACTATCAGACTTTTAGAAGACATCTGAAGGCAGCCCTGTTTAGGGAAGCTTTTAATGTTTGACAGACTAATGTATTTTAATATTTTGTTGGAAGCCATCCAGAGTGGCTGGGGAAACCCAGCCAGATGGGTGGGGTATAAATATCATATTATTATTATTATTATTATTATTATTATTATTATTATTTACATTAATTCAGTTTTTTGGTAACATCGCTTGAAGGTGGATCAAGAAATTGAAAAGAGGTGAAATGAAGAAATAGTATGGCACCTTACTATTCAAGCTTGAGATTTAGGATTTGTATTTGTAAAGCACAACTGCCACCTCAGTCTAAAACCAAGGTAGCTGTAAAACCATAACAAATGTGCTCAACCTTGAAAGCTGATGTGTGCAGCTCTACTCTTACTTAGGGGGAAATCTAGATGTATGGTGATTTATGTAGGTGATAACCCTACATAAATAAATATGAAATTGCATAATCCCAAACATTAGCACCAATATTGAAAATAAAGCACAGCTTATTTCAACAAACATTCAACATATATTTAAAATACATTTGTTTGGAAAATAAATATGATTTTTATTTGAGTTGCTAAAACACACCCTAAAATACCATAGTAGTTCATTTAGGACTTTAAAATATTCTGCACACATGCTGATTAGATGTGGGATCAGGATGTGGGAGATATATGCGTTTTTAAGAAATTCAGCAACCCCAAACATTGTGTGTCAGATGTGAACTGATACAACCAGAGCAGTTATTACTGAATCTACTTGAACATAAAGGATACAAATTTCTTCAGTTTCCTAAATGCCTGATATACTACAAATTTTCAAAGCTGAGCCCCCAGCAATTTTTTAAAACTGTGGCTGTACACGCATTAAAAGGTAAAGGTACCCCTGCCCGTACGGGCCAGTCTTGCCAGACTCTGGGGTTGTGCGCCCATCTCACTTAAGAGGCCAGGGGCCAGCGCTGTCCGGAGACACTTCCGGGTCACGTGGCCAGCGTGACATCGCTGCTCTGGCGAGCCAGAGCCGCACACGGAAACGCCGTTTACCTTCCCGCTGGTAAGCGGTCCCTATTTATCTACTTGCACCCGAGGGTGCTTTCGAACTGCTAGGTTGGCAGGCGCTGGGACCGAGCAGCGGGAGCGCACCCCGCCGCGGGGATTCGAACCGCCGACCTTTCGATCAGCAAGCCCTAGGCGCTGAGGCTTTAACCCACAGCACCACCCGCGTACACGCATTACAATCTGTTTAATGACTTTTCAAGTGTTCAACAAACTCCATGGCCATGGTACAACACCTGCATGTGGAAAATTCTGTTGATACTGCACAGAATGCCCCTCAAAGCATTTTATAATGGGCTAATCTTAAAACATACAAAATCAATAAGGAAAAGGAGCAGAATGGCTTGATATATAGTGCAACTTCACAAACCATGGGTAGTGTTCAATGCTCTCATTCCATCAGTGCAAGCACTTTTGGCTGCACACTGGAACTTCCACTTCGCCTCCCAACGTGCTCTGAGGGTCCCACCAAAATTCTGGAGTAGTTTGGGGATGGCACAGCATGAGCCTTCTGTTATACAAATGGAAATCCTTGTGCTAATGGAGCAAGTGCATTGGATACCACCCCACAGTTTTATCCTCATACTGCAGGAATATACACAGAAGCAAATATTTAGGACTAATGACTGAAGTGTAGGCCAAAGGGTTCATCAGTAACCAAACAAATGAGCACTTCTTGTTATGATTATTTACTCTAGAGACTAATTACCCTCATATCACTTTCTTTTAGCTGAAGCTCAGTTCCATCTTTGTATTTTACTGTGTAAAGATGAGTTCGGTCGTCATAGCTGGTTACTTGTACTTCATAATACAAAACACTTCCAGGCCACCGGCCCATTACCACTTCTTCATCAGCAAACTTTCTCCTGGGCATGTTTCAATCTTGGGGAGAAAAGTGGAGGAAATTAAAGTTGTTAGCATAGATGTTGCAAAAGTCAAGTCATGCTTTGAGTCTAATGAAATTAGACAAAGTCACCTGTGTGCTGAATGAGCTAAACGGAAGAAATGTATGAGCACTTAACAAGAGTTACTGTATTTCAACGCATAATGGTCACCACCGTGCAGTAGTCGAACCCCCTCTTTTTCGGGCCCTAAAATTGGTCCCCAGAGCAATCCCTGCATTGCAGGGGTGAAAATGCCTTGCCAGTGGGACATTTTGTTTTGCTCAACAGCATTTCCCTGCTTTTGTAAATGAAATGGCTCTTGGCGCAGCTGTTTCCCAGCCTCTTCCTGTTTCCCTGTGGGCCCAGGGCTGCCTGCGGGACTTGCCTGTTGGTCAAGTCAGCCCTCAGCCCACAGAGGATGAGGCAGCCCCGCACAGGGAGCAAGGGCAGCGACAGCTGAGGAGGCCTGGTCTGAGAGCCAGTGACAGAGGAGAAATGTGATGGCAAGGTCTTGCCCATGGATGTGCCCAGTGTCTGGTAACTAGCGACAGTAGAGCATGCAAGCCTCTGGGTTCTCCATGTGATGCTTGCGGGGCAGGGTCAGAGACCTAGGTTATGTATTTACCATATTTCACTGTGTAATTGTCACCACTGCATAATAGTCACACCCCTTTTTAAAAAGAAAAAATGGCATTAAAAAAGCAACCATTACATAGTACTAGTATTTTACTCCAGTTCTAAGCTGCACAGGTGCAAAAAAAGAGTGTAGGATTTTCCCCTCTGTTCAAATATATTAGTTCAACACACACACGGGAAAAATATGAAACTACACAAACACAATGGGAAAACAGGTACTAGAGCACTATGTGCTACAGAGTTTATAATCTATGCTTTCCCTATTGCAGTCAATAGGCTTAGGACTGCTTAACCTAGCACTGGACTGTAGCTTGACTCCATTCATTGAACTGATGTTAACGAAACGCCCCCATTTCAAAAAGGTTATGACAGGTCCAAAATATTTTTGGGCCCAGGGTGACATCTTAAAATCCATTAAATGACTTGCTTTCTTGTCAGACGTTAGCTCATAAACAAGGGTTGGAACAAGGATCCATCCCTTTAATCAACACATAACTGTTAACTCTGCACTGCTATTCGTACTTACATGTAAGCCCACTGAAATTAGTGGGGCGTACTTCCTGGTAAAAATACACAGAACAAGCTGCATTTCAGGTGCAGGGGGGAGAGGCCTCTCTGTTTAAGTGTATACCACCTCAGTGGCTTTATACAGTGAAGAGGTTTATAAAAGTAATAAATAAATGTGGAGCAAGAAATGGAATTTTTACTTCTAGAAAAACACAGTGCAAGTCAAATAGTATCTGTACTGAATTAAATAACAGTTGCAATGATACCAAATTTCTCAAGTGTGTGCTTGTTATTTGGTGTAGCAATTTAGGACACAAATGAAACAAAATTAGATCTTAAATTGCAGGTGTGCTTGCGAAGATTGATGCAACAGGCACAAGTCTCCCACATAACACATTTAGCCCTGTAAGCATAAAATACTAAGCACATCCATGTTATACTGGATTTTTGTGCAACAGTACTCCTTGTTGACTATGTCAGGTGCACTTGTCTGAAATCTCCACTAAATTAATCTATGCACTTCAACATAAATTAAAGAGCAAAAATCCTGTTGATGTCTGCAGGCGAGTATTTATTGAGACTATGGGATGTACCACCAGCCCCATGAGGAGTTGTAAGACATCTTCAAGGAGTGCATATCAATCCCATGGAATGACAGCTGTAGTGAAGGAAAGCACTCAGGAGCCTAAGACTTGGGTAGATTCAGAGTGTGGCCCGGCAGCAGACCCTCACTGGATGTGGAAATAACCGGATCTTAACATCACTCCAAAGTGATCTGAAAAGGTGCTGTATGTTTCCTTCTGCAAGGCTTTGGGAGGTGACTAGAAAGTATCATTTTTAAAAATATTTCTAATATTAGTATGTTATTACTACTACAGCTTGCAAATCCTCATATATACAGCGTATACACATGGCTGAATGAAAAGCTTTCACACATTTGTCTGCGGAACAGGTTTTTGTATAAGGCTAATTAGAAGTAGAATCATAGAACTGTAATCTTGGAAGGGACCCCAAAGATCATCTAGTATTGCCAGTTTTAAATTTGGATGGTGCCACTTAATTAGCTTCAACAGCAGTGTAATTAATGACCTTAGTACTGCAGCCTTAGGATTCCTTCCAGCAGCATTTGCAGTTTTACAATCATTTAATATGAAATTCACACATTTGCAGTGGTTTCAAAGGGGACCTAAAAATCAAAAGCCCCAGTGAGTTGTCCTGGGAAACTGCAGACGGAAGTGCAAATTCCCAATTAACCATAAAGCTCATTTGGGTGACCATAGGCTACTATGTCTCAGCCTCCTAGGTTTGAAAATAAAATTGGGAGCGAAACAATCAGGCACAATATTTTGAGCTTCTTGGAGGAAAAGTGGAATATAAACGAAATAAGTAAGTGTCCTCTATTCACTTCTCCCCAGAAACTACCAACGAGAGGGGTGCATACGTCAGAGCCGGAGATAAACATTACTATTATTATTTTTAAAAGGTGAACTTCCATCCCAACGGGAATATTTTTCTAAAACAAGTTCCACCAAGTTCCGTGGAGCTGACCCCCTAGTAAAGATGCTTAGCATCGCAGCCCTCAAGAGCTGCTGCCATCCCTGCGTGTCGCGAGGTGCCTGCGATGCTCTCCGACCTTTTCGCTCCGCGGCTCTCAGGGGCGGGATCCGCTTTTCGCAGAGGGGAGAACAACTCGCTCGCGCGGGCTCTGCGGCGCCCCAAACGGCCCACGAGAGAAACTTAGCGGCCCCTCGCGGGTGGGACTGAGGGGGGAGTAAAGAGAGGCGACGCGCGGCTCTGGAAACAAAAGAGCCTGCCGAAAGGTCGAGGGGGGAGCGACGGCTGTGGGAGGCAGAGGCTACAGCCTGACGGCACCCAGGCCTCAGAAAATGGAGGCGGAGGGAGAGAAGGAGGGAGGGAGCAGAAGGAGGCGGCGACCGCCCGGTACCCTCCCTCGCAGGACAGGCGCCGAAGGGGTGTGTCCCGGCCCGCAAACAACGCGTCCTCACCTGGTCGCTGCGCCCCCGCCGCGTCGTCTGGCACGGAGGTCTCCGCCGAGCAGTGCGAAGCCTGGGCAAGCGGGCGAAGGAAGGGGGCGAACTCAACGGCAGCAAGAGCCAACCGCCTCAAGCGACGGTTACGGGAGCGAGAGCGGGCAACGTTCCAAATCCCTCCCCCGGGTCCCGCTGGGAGGCGCGAAAGGCGAGGCGCCAAGCGCCGCCATTGGCCAAGCCGCGGCGTTTGAATCCGTCTCGGCGGCCTCCCATTGGCTGAGAGTCGGTGGCGCGTTCCTCCCTCTCGCGCCCCGACGCTCAACCTCCCGAGTTCCGTTCCAAGTTATGCCTCCGCTTCAGCCAGTTGACATAGTTCACTCCGGGGAGCTGAGAATCCTGTAGCGGAGCGCCAAAAGGACCCGCCTCCTCTCAAAGCTCCTCGCTGCTGCTGCTCGTCCTGCTCTCTGCGAGTGATGGAGAGGGGAGCGGGCTCTTCCCCTCTCCTTCCAGTTTGCACATCTGAACAGATGCAAACGTGTCGATAAGTGGGTTCCCAGATGAAATCAAGGATGGTGGGGACGCCGCCCAGAAGTTCCCGCTCCCACTGTGGATGGCGAAGCGTAGTTTTAACGCGCACGCGGGGAGTTTGGGTGGGTGTGCAAAGCAATCGGCTCACGTTTGTGTCAGCGCAGATCAGGCAACACCCGCCCACCCAGTCCCTGTGCACTGAACCGCTTTATGCCAAGAAAAACAAAAGATGCAGGAAGTCCAAAGCGGTGCAAACCCCACGCCCTGAAATTTGAAGAGCTTCGCATATACAGAACCATTTGCGACTGGTGCCTTACTGTTACTGAACTGCATACGTCCGAAATTTTAAACACCTCTTCTATTTCCAGCAGCCGATGGTCTTTTTAACCTGCAGTTCTGTCTTCTGCCCGATGGCTTTGATGGTAGAGAGAACGAGCGTGACCCTCATTTCGAAACAAGACCATCCTAGACGTTTATTTTCTTGAGTGCCTTTCATCAAAAGGTTCCAAGGCGGTGATCAAAAGTCTGACGAACGATTCACAGGCTATATAAATGCAATACAAAACCAACCCATAAACATAGCAATAGGGAACAGGAGAAGAGACAGACTAAAAATAGGCTGGCTCTGTAAGGATTGCGTGAGGCACATAAGGGGGTTCAAACCTCCGTTTGGGAGCTTGCAAGGTTTGCTGCTGGCTGTGCCAGTGAGTCTGGAAGTGCTGTGGTGTCACCTGCCATTTTTGCATGTTCAGGTTGTGTGTGTTTTCCCTCCCTTCCCTGTTGAAAATGCATTGGTAATAGTGGCTATTCAGCTAGCATAGTAACTATGTGCCTTAAGTCCCAGCATATTGGCATATTGAACCAGCTGCAATCCTATGCATATGCTGGGATAGCAGTGGGAAGCAGCAGGAAACGGCGCTGGAATAAGGGAATTTTCCGCAAAAAAAAGGGAAGGTTGACAGCTATGGTTATGGTTTAGGATTGTTTTTATTTTGAATTACATGGTGGTGGCACCATAACCTTTTCAGTGCTTAGTGCCTCTAAAGGCCTTCATCCAGCCTGTGTAACAAGCAAATATTCTAAGACCGTCAAACAATACACATGGCATGAAAACAAAAGGCATGTAACTCTTTTAAAAAATATTTAGCAATGATATATTGTTGGGCCTAAACCTTGGGGCCAAAGATCCCACCTACTGTATTTGAAAGATGTAACTAACATGACTCTTTTGGATGAGCCTTTAAGTACACTTGCCTTCTTGGAAACGTTCCCAAATTGTTAAAAGCTGCTTATGTAGATAACAAACACACACTTGGTGGCTGGAGCTGCAAGCAGGTTGTGCAATAAAACTTTTTTTTTTTGTGCCATCTTGTGCCTTAGAATTTGTAATTTGAATTTGAGATTCTGTAAACAAGCTGGAAAAAAAAAAAATTATACACAATATGATTCCAATGTTCCAGTCTAGGTGCCTGTGGCAATTGCCTTTTCTCTATTGCAATTGTGCATTTGCAAACCCTGTTGTTGCATAAGGGAAGTTTGTGCAACCCTTCTATTCCAGTGTATTATGATAAGATATACATGCTATAGTACCACTCCAGCAAGCGTTCAGCATTTTCTCTTTCCATGCATTGCTCCAGTTACTGATCCCGTGAGAAAGTCTATGGATTTCATGGGTAGGAAGGAGGCCAATTGCTGGTGTGCGTGTATGTTTTCTAGATTAAAGACTGTTGGAGAGCCTGAACTATTTTCTTAAGACATTTGAGCCAGCATTCTTTTAAAGATGGTCATTATACTGAGAATTATGAAATGTTGGGTCGCAGATGCTGAGTTTCTTAGGCCTCCTCGTTTTTCTTTCAATTGTTGCAATCCTCTTAAAAAACAAACGTGAAAAATGAGTTTCCGCCACCTCAACTGTGTGTAATATTTGGTTCATATTTTTGACACTTTGCAAGGCAAAAACTAAATTTAAAAGAAAAAAACACTGATGGACAACTGAAATATAAGCAGCTATATTAAAGAGAGGGTTTGAGACTGCTTCAAAGCCATCTCCTGCATAGGCAATACTGCTTTATTGCCATGCACAACCAACCACTGTGGTGTCCGAGCTAGTTGAGGCTAGCACTGCCAGAGACTTGATGCTTGTAACCCCAAGTAATACC
Source organism: Podarcis melisellensis (assembly GCF_964234715.1). Classification (NCBI taxonomy): domain Eukaryota; kingdom Metazoa; phylum Chordata; class Lepidosauria; order Squamata; family Lacertidae; genus Podarcis; species Podarcis melisellensis. Next base: position 31,225,818 of record NC_138530.1, read on the forward strand.
GTATTTACTCAAATCTAATGCTCATCTCTTTTGGCCAAATTACGTTGTGAAAATTAAGGTACGCATTAGATTCAATGGCACATTTACATTTGCCAGCAAATGCTTTTTTTTGGTTTCAACGTTCTGAAAATTGAGGTGTGCATTATATTCGAGGGTGCATTAAGGTAAAAGGTAAAGGTACCCCTGCCCGTACGGGCCAGTCTTGACAGACTCTGGGGTTGTGCGCCCATCTCACTTAAGAGGCCAGGGGCCAGCGCTGTCCGGAGACACTTCCGGGTCACATGGCCAGTGTGACATCGCTGCTCTGGCGAGCCAGAGCTGCACACGGAAACGGCGTTTACCTTCCCGCTGGTAAGCGGTCCCTATTTATCTACTTGCACCCGGCGGTGCTTTCGAACTGCTAGGTTGGCAGGCGCTGGGACCGAGCAGCGGGAGCGCACCCCGCAGCAGGGATTCAAACCGCCGACCAAATACGATATATAGAATTTAGTATCTCAGGTTCCGTACAAACAGCAAAGCACTGTATATTTGCATAACACCAAACCATGGTTTAGTGCTACATCGACAAATATGAATGGGGCCAGTCAAAGCATTAGTGTTGTGCATGCTCCCTTCTCCACGTGCAGAGCTAGAAGTCCAGTGCCTCCTAGTGGCTAAACTCTACAATAACACTATACACACAACAGACTTTATTTTTTCATAGACCTATAGGTGCTCCTGCCACTCTAACTGCGCTTGCACGCTCTCTTTTAACCAAAAACCTCAGGTGTACCATGCATACACAAACACATGGCTGATTTCTGGTAATGGGGAAGGAAGAGAGATCTGGTCTGGGGTGAAGCAGAGTCAGTGGTAGACCCTCCTGACATTATGTGCCAACCCTTAGAGGTCGAGATCCTTTGCCCCCCCCTTAAAATATTTGAGGGTGCCACCCCCAAGCTAGTGGACATTGCCATTCAAATGGGATGTGTGCACTGTGTTTTATGATTGATGATGTGGGGTGGAGCTTACCTGCCCCCCCCCAATATTTTATTCAAGTTGGCACACCCCTGCTCCTGATGGGCCAACACCTACCCAAATGTGCCACTTTGTGACATTTGGCAGCTTTGATTCTGCATGCCAACAGGTGCACCTTCTGCCATGGGTGCCATGTGTTTCATGGTATTTGTTAATTATAAAACAAAAATTATTTTTGAAAACCTCAAGTTGAAAGTTGTTGGGTTTTTTTGCCACTGTTGGTGCTGTTCTACTGCAATTTTTGATTAGGCTATATGTTTCTAATTTTAAAAGTGGATGTGGTTTTATTGTACCATTTCAAACTGGCTCAGAAATTTTACAAATATATGGACCTTCAAAAGCTTTGAAGGAGGTTGTGCAAAACTATTGAGTGTCGAGAGGTACTGGAAAATCCCAGTAACAAAACACCTGCAACACACAATGCAACGTATACAAGTTCTTGAGAACAATCTGCAAACCTTCTGACTTGATCACAAGGTAGAATTACCAAACCAGTTCTCAGCTATTTATTTGCAATGTACTGTAACCATCTTCATTAGGAAAATGTGCAGGGGCAGGGGATTAGAAGTTGTCCATGCCCAATCCTAAACGTTTTCTTCAGTATAATTTTTAATATTTTGCACTGGGACAAGCCTCAGGCTTTTGATGTGGTTTGTGTCATTCTAAGCGATTATTTATTAGCCTGTTGTATTAAAAAAAAGAAGTGTTCTATACGTTTCACCGAAGGGTTTTGAAACGTACATTTAGATTGGTAGAGTGCATGCCTCTAAGGTATACAAGTCCTGTAAAAAGCTATATGACTTACCACACCTGTCTTTCTTACACTGTCTTTCGTCATGACCTGAAAGGACTTCTGTAATGCTCATCTTCTAAGAGCTGGACTAAATCCATTTGTTGTTGTACACTGAAAGCAGCTATGTGCCATCTCGTGATCAGCTCCTCACTCATCCTGTGTGCTCATTGTTAGCTGAGAAAGTGAAGACACTGTGCCCATCTTCTAATCCAATCCGCCATCTGGATATAATTAATATGCAAAACTATGTTTCTAACAGCTATATCAGGCAATCATATCTAAGCAACAAACAAACAGGTATTTTAGAATGAACTGTAAAAATTCTTAGCAATTTAACAGGAATATAAATATACATCTCCTATTCAACGTAACTACATGAATGAATCATTAACCTGAAGAGATTAACATCTCCCAGTATTTTTGCATAACGCAGAAAAACAGTTGTTTAGATACTTTCATGATCATGAGGAACATGGTGGGGAGGAAGACAGTGTGGACATAAAAAGTTTCTTTTAGCCATCACAAAATCAGGCTAGGCCAGACATATTTGATAAGAAGATTTCATCTACATCTTAGGAAACATTCCTAATAGTAAGAGCTGTTTGACAGAGGAATAGAAGGCTTAGGAGGAGGTGGGCTCTCATTCACTGGATCAATTTACACAAAAGTTGGGCAGCCATCTCTTGGGCTATTGCATAATACAGATTTGGATTTTCCATAGGAAGGGGAAATCTGGATTAAATGTTTTAAAAAACAGCAGGGGCTGGTATTTTGATCATACAGTAAGTGGGGTGTGGACCAGGTGACCTACACAGTCCCTGCCAACAATTCCAATATCCTGTTTGCACACAACACTAAGCTAAACCATGGCTTCACACAAATGGGCAAACGTGGATTCATGGAGAGAAGACTACGGCTGCTTTGCTTCTTCTCTGCTCCTGATGCTGCCACCCTGGTGTGATCCAAGCCATGATTTGGCTTAGTGCTACTTCTGAACTCCGGATCATTGCTTATTTCACTCCAGACAAAACACAAGCAGTGGCCAAAGTTTGTTCTATGATTTACCACTCATGGTTTGTCCAGAGTGAGATAAACCACAAGCTCAGCTTCAGATGGAATGCTAAGCCAAAACACGGCTGAGATCAGAGCAGCCATGTGATGACAGGACCAGGAGAGCAAAGCAGCCACAAACGTCTCCCCAGGAAGCCAAACATTTTCTTGTTTGTATTAAGCCCTCATTTGGCTTAGCATTATGTGTGAAATGGGCCCTATGATTCTGTAAGTCATGGCCAGCCCCATGGCTGATCATAATCATTATTAAAGGCGTGTTTAGTTCGACCCTTTCCCCCATTTTATTAATTCAGACTTTTCATAATCCATGAAGGACTGGGTGCTAATTGAAGATGTATCATAATTGAATATTGTAATCACAGTACATTTGTGGGACATGTGGTAATCATCTCCCACTGAGCTCTGTGGAACAACACAGACCAACAGGTCTTTCCTTCTCTCCTCCATTATTGTACACACAACAGTAATAATGCAATCCTGGCTGTGAGATTGAAGAGGTAATCTTTGCTTTAAAGAAGACAAGAGAGTTAACTTGAACTGACAGTGGCATCGCAGCTAAGCAGCCTTGCATGAAAACAAAGATGTTTCCTGCATATGGTTGAATAATTATGTCCCCCTGCTGATTAAAGAAAGTGTTGTCATTTTGAGGTACACCAACAACATTACGCTTAAGGCAAAACACAGATGAAGGGACAATTTTCAGAAATGAAATCTGTATGCTTTTTGTATGATTAAAACTACCCTTTGCTGGAGAAGGAGATCCAATTGGGTTCTATCCAACACTGGTCCTACTCAGAGTAGACCTGTTGTAATCCATGGGCATGACAAATTTAGGCCCCTTAATCTCAGCGGGTCCACTCCTGAGTAGAACTTAAATACAACTGTCAGACTATAGAGCAAAAGGTGGAGTTTTTTGCTATTTATTTTTCAAAAGATTTTATTGAAGCTTTTTATAATACAATAAGATAAAGGAAACTCATTTAAATAAAAACAAACACAGAAAGAAAGAGAAAAAAATGCAGAGTCCTATCTCAAAGGCAGCTCTATAGCCCTTGCCACCCACAGACAAGGTGGTGGTTTTTTTTTCTGTTGGCAGCTATATTCCCCTTTGGGACCAGATACTGTGGTGGGTGGGGCCATAAGCAAAGGGGAGGAGCCACCCCCTTTGCCTAATTCTTCTATCAACTGCATCTTTCTTTCTTTCTTTCTTTCTTTCTTTCTTTCTTTCTTTCTTTCTTTCTAGCTGGCTGCTGAGAGAGAGGCAATTACTCTTATTATTTATTAAAGCACTTATTTTCGTCATATAAAATATCAAGGTGCTATACAACTATGAAACATGCCATTAAAAATAATACCACTGTAAACAGTAGTTAATGTGACTGCCCAATTAAACAGTGGAGTACCCCCCAGTGAGGCTCGCTGGCGGCGGCACACCCACCTGAGAGGCTCCTGCCGCTGGAGCACCTTCACGGGCAGCTAGCCCCGCCCCCTGCTCCGGGTGCTGGAGCACCTAGCTCCACCATTGTTTATCCACACTTTACAGTATTGTATCTTGTAAAGTTCTGCTGGGAAGAGGACTGGAAGGGAAGATTCCTATAAGCACTCTTTGACTTCCATGAGCCTCTGCACCAGCTCCCAGATGTTTTTAATATAGATGTTGCAGTTCAGCTGCTCACTACATCAGCTTCAACTCGGCAATTACTTGGTCTGAGTGTGGGGTTAATAAGACAGGTGAAAGCCAAAGCACTGGAATGAATTATTCATTTCTAAAATTATTCCCAAAGTTTATTCTATATTTGTGAAATCAGGGAGCATTTGAAATAAAATATATTTGAGCAAATTTGGAAAACTCAGCAGTGGCCAGAGAAGATCAGCCTACATCCCAATCCCCAAGAAGGGCAGTGTCAAAGAATGCTCCAACTACCGCACAATTGCACTCATTTCACACGCTAGCAAGGTTATGCTTAAAATTCTACAAGGCAGGCTTAAGCAGTATGTGGACTGAGAACTCCCAGAAGTGCAAGCTGGATTTCGAAGGGGCAGAGGAACCAGAGACCAAATTGCAAACATGCGCTGGATTATGGAGAAAGCTAGAGAGTTCCAGAAAGACATCTACTTCTGCTTCATTGACTATGCAAAAGCCTTTGACTGTGTCGACCACAGCAAACTATGGCAAGTTCTTAAAGAAATGGGAGTGCCTGATCACCTCATCTGTCTCCTGAGAAATCTCTATGTGGGACAAGAAGCTACAGTTAGAACTGGATATGGAACAACTGATTGGTTCAAAATTGGGAAAGGAGTATGGCAAGGCTGTATATTGTCTCCCTGCTTATTTAACTTATATGCAGAATTCATCATGCCGGAAGATCACCGGAAGAAATATAAACAACCTCAGATATGCAGATGATACAACCTTGATGGCAAAAAATGAAGAGGAATTAAAGAACCTTTTAATGAGGGTGAAAGAGGAGAGCGCAAAATATGGTCTGAAGCTCAACATCAAAAAAACGAAGATCATGGCCACTGGTCCCATCACCTCCTGGCAAATAGAAGGGGAAGAAATGGAGGCAGTGAGAGATTTTACTTTCTTGGGCTCCATTATCACTGCAGATGGTGACAGCAGTCACGAAATTAAAAGACGCCTGCTCCTTGGGAGAAAGGCAATGGCAAACCTAGACAGCATTTTAAAAAGCAGAGACATCACCTTGCCAACAAAGGTCCGTACAGTTAAAGCCATGGTTTTCCCAGTAGTGATGTATGGAAGTGAGAGCTGGACCATAAAGAAGGCTGATCGCCAAAGAATTGATGCTTTTGAATTATGGTGCTGGAGGAGACTCTTGAGAGTCCCATGGACTGCAAAAAGATCAAACGCATCCATTCTTAAGGAAACCAGCCCTGAGTGGTCACTGGAAGGATAGATCATGAAGCTGAGGCTCCAATACTTTGGCCACCTCATGAGAAGAGAAGACTCCCTGGAAAAGACCCTGATGTTGGGAAAGATGGAGGGCACAAGGAGAAGGGGACGACAGAGGACGAGATGGTTGGACAGTGTTCTCGAAGCCACAAACATGAGTCTGTTGGACAGTGTTCTCGAAGCCACAAACTGTGGGAGGCAGTGGAAGACAGGAGTGCCTGGCGTGTTCTGGTCCATGGGGTCACGAAGAGTGGGACACGACTAAACGACTAAACAACAACAACAACAACATATTTGAGCAGTTAGAAAATATGCATCAAATACAGAGGTGCTTTCCTGTGCTTTCATAAGAAGGATGGCTCAGCAGTAAACATTTGCTTTTTAAAGGCAATGTCACAAGATGTTTTATCTTCTGTTAGGATACTGAAGTCAAGCAAACTACACTGCATATAGGTGGTTAGGCTTAAGGATTTGCTTTGAATATTTCAGAAAACAAGTCCATAAGTGGGAAAGCTGTGGGATTTTCATAATAAAAGACTTATTTTTCACTATGAAACACCACTAATGACTGAAAGTAACCCTGTATAAAAAACAAACACACCCACCCACACTCTCACACAACATCCCCGCCCCGCCCCCCAGCCTAACAGGGGCTCAGATTCAGCCAAGGAAGTTTCAAATATTATTTGAAAATGGGTGTTGCTTTGAAGTAGAACTTTCTTTGTTTGGCTTCCTGTTCACAGCTGCCAAGAAGCCTTTGAACATTCACAAGCTCCAAGGGCCTCCCTCTTTCAACATCTGCACCCCCCCTTTTAAAGGTGTGTGCCCTTATTCCCCCAATCATCAAAGGTGTTAATTTTTTTACCTATACTTTCCAGTTTGTTCTTTAGTATCTCTTCTTAGTGTTGGAGAGATGTTTAACATACATAATTTCCCATTACTTCAGAAACAGAAAGCTGATCAGAATGCTATTTCCTTTTTCAATCTCTTTTGCAGCCGAGCGAGTTCTTCCATAGGATACTGAAGCTGGGGTTACAAGAAAGATCTCTTTCCTGTACTACGCAGAAGGGACCCTAGGTACTTTTCAGCACACGTTTTGTGCAGTATTTTGGATATTGGTATGTGAAATTCAGTTTTTTGAGTATTTCAGTCATTGCAAAATGAGCAGGCTAACTTTGAGTTTAAGCACTGAGTTGTGATGCACTTGTACAAACTCTTATCCTTTCATATATGGGTTTTCTATGGCAGTAGGAAAGATCATTATAAGAACCTACAGCTTAGCAAAGTGAACATTTTAAATGAGTGAGGAACATTCTTTTTCTGGTATAAAGACTTGTTCTGGAACTCAAGCAAAAAAAAATAATAATCACAGAGATGACATAAGCATTTAGAATACTAAATGTCCTTCTGAGACATTTGTGTTGTTTCTTCATCTAGCCTAGCCTACAAAAGCAGGAGAATTACAAACTCCCTCCCTAAGGCAACTCAAACATTAAGCACTCTTTAATCACTTGCTGCAATGCTTTTTCTTTTATTAAGACTTTCAAACTTTAAAAAATTCACGTGGTCTGCACCAAGTTTTAACTTCTGCTATGAACCTCTTTTTTCAGACCATTACCATTCCTCAGAATTAAAAAAAAAAATAGTGTCAAGTGTTTTGAGAGAAAGAGAGGGAGGGGGGCGGCTCTTATGATGAACAATGCTTCTGCTGTTTCTGCCAAAATCCAAAGGGCCGCACCCTCAACCAACTAATGCTAATGACCTTAAAAAAAATCAACTTGGCTCCAGGTCACTGCCTGGTGTGCAATTTTTGCAAATCAATTTTTGCATTGTGAATGCATTTGTATTATGGATGTGGTATTTTAAGATGAGAGTGAGCAAGGAGTATTATGGTTTGGCCATGAAACATAATGCTTTTCTCATTAAATAAAAAAAAAGACTCATTCTTTTTTTACTAAGTTTTTTAGAGGCAGTTCATGCATAGTAAGTTCTATTTTGAATCTTAAGCCTGTTTTGCCTCATACAAAGTTATCAGGTGAGGAAAGGATTACCAGCAGTAATCAATCCAGTTTCCTTTAAAAAAAAAAAGCAAGGAAATGTGCTGCACAGCAGGGTTCATGTAACTGATGTGAGAGCAAGAAAAAGCCAAGGTCACATCTAGCTCTTCCTCTGCCAATATCGGATTTCTTCTCTCTTCAGATACCCTTGCTTGCTTAGCTTCTCATCCCAGGGCCTATATCACATTCCTTCATTCTTAAAACATACAGGCAGAGTGAGCCAGATCATCAAGGAAGCAGGAAATTTTATTTAGGTAATAAAGTAAAGCCAGCCAAAGCTTAAAAGAATTTTGGACAAATTCATGCAGGAGAGTGCTATGGATGGCTGCTAGGCACAATAGCTATGTACTGCCTCGGTCCTGTATACCTGAAGGAGCATCTCCACCCCCCATCGTTCAGCCCGGACACTGAGATCCAGCGCTGAGGGCCTTCTGGTGGTTCCCTCATTGCGAGAAGTGAGGCTACAGGGAACCAGACAGAGGGCCTTCTCGGTAGTTGCGCCCGCCCTGTGGAACGCCCTCCCTTCAGATGTGAAGGAAATAAGCAGCTATCTTATCTTTAAAAGACATCTGAAGGCAGCCCTGTTTAGGGAAGTTTTTAATATTTAATGCTGTATTGTTTTTAACACTCGACTGTAAGCCACCCAGAGTGGCTGGGGAAACTCAGCGAGATGGGTGGGGTATAAATAAATTATTATTATTATTATTATTATTATTATTATTATTATTATTATTATTATTATTATTTACTGCCTCCACAGTTAGAAGCAGTGATGCATTTAAATACGAGCTGCTGGAAACCACAGGATGGAAGAGTGGTCTTGTGTTCGAATCCTGATCACAGGTTTCCCACAGGCATCTGGTTGGCCACTCTGAGAACGGGATGCAGCACTGGAAGGGCCATTGGCCTGATCTATCAGGCTGTTCTTATGTAGACACAGATGATGTACACCATTTCCCTCTACAAAACTGTCTTCTCCAAAATGATAACCCTTTGTCATATTTTATATTAGCATATCCTGTTATGCTGTACTTCTATTTAGTTATTCATTAATTCCAGGAAAGAAGTAATTAGGTTCTCTCCACAAGGCACAAAGGACTTGTATTGTGCCACATGGGTTAATTAGCTATCAATGCTAGAATATCTGTGCTTACCATGACTGTTTCTTGTGAGTGGTTCCCTGCCCCACCAACGTCATCTCAGCAGTTATTACCAATCTGCTTCTCAGAAAGGTTGGAGGCGTTCCCATTTTAACATCTGTTTAAGCTCTAATTATCACCGACTGCAATTTTTAAAATCTCATTGCTGTTCAACTCCCACCTTATCACTTTCTCCTTCACATGCCAGCCCACGAAGAAGACTTCGCTTCATGCACCTGTCAAAATGGGCTTGAGTACATGAAAGCTTCTGCCGTAGTAGATTCGTTAATTTTTCGGGGCTGAAAGACTTTGATTGCTTCTAGAGCCTGCAGTGTCACTGGCTGAGGGGCCAGATTGGGTTTTGGCACTGATACTGGAAATCAGACCACTGAATCTGAGGCTGGCTGGCTGGCAGGCAGGCAGGAGCTCACCGAATCAGATCACAGAGCACCAGGGCCCATGTACCCAGAGCTGGACACTCACACCCCTGACCCCCCCAGGCCCAAGAAACCAGGTGCCTCCCACACTACCTCCCCAGCCCAATGGCGGAGAGTGTGTACCACAAAATAGGATAAATGGACATCTTTAAGTGAGAGCATTTACCCTTTAGGAGTCTCCAGCTTTTCAAAAATAGATGGCATATATGAAAGGCAGAGACTCAAAAGGCCTGTGTTTGCTTTCATGCCTTGTTAGAGGACATTGCTCCTTGGTTCTGCAGCAACCGACTTGCTTTGCTCCATGAGACCAGAACAAGGTTAAGACAACAACAAATTCATTCCCAAGAAATAAGCAGATTGGACAGCCCTTTCTCTGTCTGCTACATTATTGGTTGATAGATTAGCAGCATGCCTTCCAAGTGCTTATGAGGTACAGTTAAGTCCCCTTAGATTATCACATAAGAGGAGGAACCACAAGCAGAGTCAGATAAGGTCAGCAAGCAAAAACCAAGGTTAAGGGAGTGGAATGGTGCAGGAAGCAGCCCAGCTCATTGAGTCTTTGCTCATTTTTCCTGGAGCACAAAAATATTTGGGTATGTAATGTCACATGGAGTTTCATGACAGGAAGCTCAATGTGTCTCAGAGACTGGGTGTTCCTTTCACAAGGTAATCACTCAGCTTCCATTCAGGCACCCCATAACATTTAAACCAGATCACAAAGGAAATTGGCTATCCAGCACTTCAGCTGATACTAGGCCCCTTCAAGACTGAATGTGCACCTAAATTATATCAGAGAGGATTAATATGTTGGCTGGGTATTTTTTTTTTTAACTCTGGGGCTTTCTTGACTCATTTTTGATGTGCCTTAGACAAAAAGCCCTATTCAGATCACCAGTGAATACGTGAAGGAAGTGTGTTGAGATCGTGACTGAAGTCAGCATCCTCCAAAAATTCATCTGGTCTTCTCTACAGGGATGGGACACCTCCGGCTGAGGCGTCAAAAGCAGCCCTCCAGGCCTCTCTATCCAGGCCTCAGAACTCTTCCCAGGTCACAGTCTCCCAAACCACACTCTTCACCAGCCCTGACTTGCACCTTCCTTGAGTGTTTTTGCCTGACTGGCATAGGTCCTTGAATTCTGACCGTGCTTCTTGCTTGCCTGAATGGTGCATAGGACAAAACCATGAATGGCCTGAGAGAGCCCTTTCCTAGGGCTGCTTAAAAAAGACCTGTGTGGCCTGAGGGAAAGCAAAAGTGAGGTAACTCAGGCTAGGGAGCACACATACCATCGACTCCTGGCAGAACCAACAACCACTGGGAGCTATATGTGCAGTGCTTTTTTTTCTTTAAAAATGTTTAGGGGTACTCTCATTTTGACTCAAGAAACATCACCATTATATAGTTCAAATCAGGCGGAGGGGGGGGGAAATACAGTAAATGGACAAAAGTACAAAGATTCACAAAATGTTTAGGGGTATGCATACCCCTGTGTACCCCCAGAAAAAAGCACTGTATATGTGACCTGCAGGAAGGGATACGTGAGGGAGCTCAGGACAAGGAGCTTGTGCCATCAGCTCCCAGTTGGACTGAGTGGATTCTGTCACTGCTTTTTATATAATGTTTATTTTTAGTATTAAAAAATTGTAAACTGTCTTGGGTGCCTTGACAGAAAGGTGGTATATAAATCCAATAAGTAAATAGAGAGGGAAGTGCAAGTATGAGGAAACTAGCCTATTGTACGAAGGTAAAATTAATATTTGTTGCTCTGCCGACAGACTTTTGCCTCTGGCCTCACTCAGCACTGGCATGTGGCCCCTAGAATATTGCGCAGAAGGGATTGTGGCTCTTGGGCTAGGAAAGCTTTCCCACCTAGACACAGAACATCAGGTGAATCTGCAAGTTTAGGCGATGGGTTCTCAACCTCCTACACATTCGTGTTGTCTAAATATGATTCACATGAATGTTCCAGTATTTAAATATGGCAGCAGTGGCAAGCGTGGAATAGACCCTCTTCTAATCTAAGGGCATAAAGTCAGCTGGGTGCTGAGCAAAGCTCACTTCAGAAGAAATGCAGAGCAGGAACGTAGGTATCTTCAAGCAGTACAGTGGTACCTCAGGTTAAGTACTTAATTTGTTCCAGAGGTCCGTACTTAACTTGAAACTGTTCTTAACCTGAAGCACCACTTTAGCTAATGGGGCCTCCTGCTGCCACCACACCGCCAGAGCCCGATTTCTGTTCTCATCCTGAAGCAAAGTTCTTAACCTGAAGCACTATTTCTGGGTTAGTGGAGTCTGTAACCTGAAGCGTATGTAGCCTGAGGTACCACTGTATAAGGATCAATCTTCCTGCCCATGTTAACTGATTTCCCACCACAAATGCCCAACACCTCAGCCACAACATTAGCAGTACATGTTTGTGTCACAGTGCACACAATAAAAATATGGGTTTACCTTCATTCTTCTCTCGGCCCCATTCATTCCACCCATATTTTAATGCTTTAATTTCAGTTTATTTGCCTCCCCACCCACTCCCCCCACCCCACCAGTTGTCTCTTTGGCCTTTTTTTGAGGTATTTGCTCCCTTTCACAAAACAGCCATAAGTGCCTTAGGCAGTATTTGAATTTAATAATGGATGTTTTCTGCACAGACAGGTTAGCCTAATTACTACATCATCTCTGTCTCTATTTAATTAAAAGGCAGCCAAGGAAAGCAGTTTCTCCTTTAATTAAAATTTTGTTACAAGTTGCAGATTTTACCACTTTCTCCGTTGAAATTTGAGCTCGTCTTGGCCACTGTGGCAATTATGCAGAGTTTTCAGATCAAACGATCAATGATAAGAGATTCTATGGAACTGGAATCTTTGGTAAAAGTGAGGGGTTTCCCCCAAAAAATAGAGATTAGATGTTTCTTCTGTCAGGAACAGGCTTCAAAATAAGGCAGAAGGGATAATCATTATAATGATGGCAGAGCAGAAATGAACTGATTTCTGATATAAAAAACACCCAAGCTGATAAGCAGAACAAAAATGTATATACAAAGCTTAACTGTCACCACAGAACTCCACAGTTCTGTTAATTCCACAGTTAACAAGTGAATTATTTCTATTACAAATTGGTCCCTAAAACACCATTATCATCCCAAAATGTTCTCCCCTAGAACTGTTCTGTTGATATTCAAATCAGAACAATATCAGTCTCAGGACCTTTCCCCCTGTTCAACATACAGCTGATTCAAATACCTAGTCTGTCTGCTAAATAGTTTGATACTTGGTCAATTGAAGAATTGAAAAAACCTATAACCAATTGTACCAATGCACTTTATCTTCCGCTTTTTATTTAGTGTCTCAGGAGAAAAATAAAATGGTAACAGAACTTGAGACCTGTGTTTCATTAATCAGGTTTTCTCACACAGTACATAACATTTGTTGCATTCATTATTTTAAAAGGCTGCATGCAGCTTAATATTATGGTTCAGGAAAGTGGCACAGGAAATTATTTGAACCAGAATGTTTTATTTTCAAGCTGAAAGCCCCAGTTTTTAGGCAAAAAAGAAAAAAGCAATAAAATAATAAACCTTATTTTGCCCTTTTTAAAAAAAAATAATTAAAAATCACATTAAGAAAACAGAATTCTTCATGGTTTTTTAAGTTAGGCAACTCCGCCATTTGTGTGCAATCAGCATGTGCCCTCCCACAGACATACGTGGCATTTTCAGCGCCAAAAGGAGACAGGGCAAGGGAACAAAACCCCCATGTAAGTGGGGATAGAGGCGGAGCTAGCTGTTCCGGCACCTGGAGTGGCGTACATGTTGTGCACCCAGGGGCGGGGCTAGCTGCCCACAGGGGCGGGGCTAGACACCCGCAGTGAGCAGTCCGGGGGGGAGCAGTATGGCAATGTCACCCCCCCCCCAGGGATGATGCTCGGGGCGAACCGCACCCACCGCACCCCCTTCCTCCGCCAGTGAGTGGGAAGATGAAACTAAACTATGGGTTGAATCAGCATATACCAGTTCAGTTCAACAAACCTTCATATTTGACAGGCTGTAATCCAGGCACACTTACCTGGGATTAAGTCCCATCAAACATAAATGAGATAAATGAGATAATTGAATGCTTTTTTTTTTTTTTTTGCTACAACTGAGCATTACAATGTCTATGACTACAGTACTTGTTTTCCAGTATGATCGTATGTGTTGTTGATAAGCAGTATCCAGTGCACAGCGGAATGATGAGAAGTATGAGCCAACATGCTCTATACTACTTTATTTACAGTTCAAAGCTGGTAAGTTACAGAAAAACATTTTCCCTCTGCCGGAGCAGAGAAAGCGTCATCTCTCCTCTAAGGCACGGAGAGAATCACAAACCTGAAACTGCAAAGAACAGGGAAAAAAACAGGAAACCAGTATACGTCACATCCAGTCTCCCGTTCCCGTGGGAACCCAACAGTACAGACTCTGTGGAATGTAAACAACCTGTCTCGTGACAAGCACTTCGCTGCACAGAGAAGAAAGCAGAAACCAACATCCTCCCCCTTTCTGTGAACATCTCTGGGCAGCGTGTTCGTACAATATCAGTACAAACCCAACTTCTGCACATAGGTACAGTGTTGATCCCTTGATACAATCTTGGACAATACATCAGCAGGAATTTCATTACCTGGCATATAGGACACCGTTACGAGTCCCTTCTGAATACGTTCCCTAGCATGTTGCAACTTCAATTGCAAGTGCTTCGTGCTTTGCTTACAACCTTCAGAATTCAGCAAAGCCAAACATGCTTTGTTGTCCTGGTAAACCTGGATTGGACATTTGACAGGAATTTTCATGTCTTTGCACAATTGTAACAACCATTCACAATCCTTAAGTGAATAAGACAGTGCATTCAGTTCAGCTTCACAAGTACTTAAGCTAACTGTTGTTTGCTTCTTGCATGACCAATCAAATAGACCCTGATTGTACTTATAGCAAACTCCAGACGTACTTTTCCTGTCTGTAGTGTCACTTCCAAAACTTGCATCTGCAAATATCTCAAGACCACCAGACTTCTGATTGTTAAATCTCAGTCTGTAATGCATAGTGCCTTTCAAATACCGCGCTATGCGTTTCAGAGCTTTCCAATCCTTAACAGTGGGATTGTTGACTTGTCTGCTTAGCAAATTACAGCTAACAGCAATGTCTGGTCTTGAACATCTGGCAATGAAGTTTAGCTTGCCTAGCACACTTCTGTACAGTGTAGTGTCAGAAAATGCTTCTTCAGTGTCATCTACCTGATAACCTGTTGTCATCGGTGTGTCTACAGGGTTAGCATCCATCAGGTTTAGTTTGCTTAACACATCAGCAATTTTCCGTGACTGGTGTACTAGAATGTTACCATCTTGATCTCTCTCTATTTCCAGAGATAGGTAGTTGTTTACCTCACCAAGATCTTTCATGTCAAAGTGCTCTTTCAGTTGAGCTAGGGCGTTATTGTACATTGTGACATCTTTCCAAAAGAATAAAAGATCATCAACATAAAACAAACAATACAGTTTCTTTTGCCCCTCCTCTTTGACAAATACACATGGATCAGCTTTCCCTTGCTGAAAACCTAGAGAAAACAATACTTCAGTGAGCTTTGTGTGCCAACACCGTGCACTTTGTTTGAGACCATAAAGGGACTTTTTCAGAGCACAAACAAATCCCTGTTTTACCTGTACGCCATCAGGTGGAAGCATATAAAGTGATTCACCTAGAGATCCGTACAGAAAAGCTGTATTCACATCATGGTGACTAATGTGTAGATTTTCCTCTGCAGCTAGCTTGAGCATAAGCCTAATGCTCTCATACCTCACTGTGGGTGAGTAGGTCTCGTGATAGTCTTCACCTGGTACCTGTGCAAATCCTCTGGCTACCAATCTGGCTTTGTGTCTGACTATCTTGCCATTTTGATCAGTCTTCGCTTTGAAGACCCATTTGCTTCCAAGCAATTTCATTCCTGGAACTATTGGAACTAGGTCCCATGTTTTGTTCCTTTCCAAGGAATCAAGCTCAGCCTTCATGGCATTTAACCATGGCTCAGCTTCCTTTGAATCCAAATCCTGGATTTCTTGGAAACTTGAAGGTTCAAAAACCTTCTTGGGGCTTTTAACAGCTGTTACTGCTATCTTAGCAAATTCATCAGCAAATCTCTTTGGAGGTCTGCCTTTTGTGGCTCTCTGTGACCTGTGAATTAGCCTTAAGTCTTCAACACTCTCCTCTTCCTTCTTAGGAGAAAAGTGACCTATTGTGAACAATGGTTCCTCCAATTCTTGATCAGAGCTTTCAGAGGGTCGCATAGAGGCTTTCGCACTCTTGAAATCCTCTGAATCATCTGATTCAGTTTCAGACTCAGAATCAGAACCTTCATCAGTGGGTGTGGGTTGTTGCGGTTGCTTTTGCTGTTGACTATCCTCAGTCTCATCACTGTCATCAGGATAACATTGGAAAATTCCCACATTCTCCCCCCACTTGGCATTGTACTCAACACTTCTTGTGAGCTTAATTTCCTTAGAGTCAGTCATCATTATTCTGTAAGACCCTTTCTGATAACCTAGAAAGATACCATGCAATCCACGCTTGTCTAACTTGGAGTTTTGTGGTGAGTGAACCCACATGTCCGAACCAAAAATTTTCATGTGTTTGATGTATGGCTTCTTGCCAAACATCTTCTCATAGGGGGTGCAACCAATCGCTGAAGATAACCTGCGATTATAACTGTAAGTGAAACATGAGAGAGCTTCGGCCCAATAACTCTCTGGAAGATTTGCATCATGCAGCAAGGTTTTTAACCCTTGAAGCAATGTTTGATTTGCCCGTTCCGCAAGTCCATTCTGCCATGGCGAGCGAGGACTAGACAAATCGTGTTGAATTCCTTTCTCAGCCAGAAAAGCTTCAAACTGCTGAGAAGTGAATTCTCCCCCGCGATCAGAGAAAAGAATCTTAATCTTCTTACCATGCACATTTTCCAACCAAGCACAGAATTCCTTGAACCTAGGAAAAGCCTCTGATTTCTGCTTGAGATTGTACACATAAATATATCTGGAAAATGCATCAATGAGAACCATGAAGTACCTATTTCCACCCAAAGAGGGCGCTAGTGGTCCAACCAAATCAGCATGAACAACCTGGTATGGTTCTGTAGCTTGCCTACTAGACACCTTACCTTTCGCAGCCATTTTTACCTTGTTTGCTGCGCATGCCTTGCACTTCATGTGGTACCTGCAGGGTTTAATAGTCATACCTTCAACCAAGGCAGGCATTTTAGATACTGCCTCAAAATGCAAATGTCCAAATTTCCTGTGAAAATCGTGAATACATTCTGCATGCAAACTTTTGTTAGAACCTGCAATGCAACAAGTGTCATCCTGCACAACATCATCATAATACAAAACAAACAAACGATCAACAAATTCAGCATACAATTGATAATCATTTTTCTTGGTGATGATGCATCTTTTGTTTTTAAAGGAAACGTCTATTTTCCGCTCCATCAGCTGTCCAACGCTAAGCAGATTATGTTTCGCGTCCGGCACATAAAGCACGTCCTGTATCGATAAGTCCAAACTGTGAAGAACAACAGTTCCGTAGCCTTTACTGGGGATCGTGTGGCCATCTGCCTGGTGAATCGCACCTTCCTGCGGTGTAAAAGACACGAACAGTCGCTTATCGTTGCACATGTGATGCGTCGCCGCTGAATCAACAACGAAGAAAGATCTAGACGTCTTCTGGACCTCTGCAACCTCTGCAACCTTTGGAGCGAAGCGTGAGACCATTGCCTTGTGCTGCGTTGTCCTGGACACCGGACCTTTGCCTTTGCTCTGGCCTTTTCCACGCGATGAGCTTCCGCTGCGCTGCTCTGTCTTGGCCCTGGGATATTTGCATTCCCTCTTCATATGGCCTAGACGTCCACACGAGTAGCATTTCACTGCCTTCAAAGCTTTGGCGCCATCTGGTGGTTCCACTGCACTATGGGATGATGACTGTGAAGTCTCCCCCTTGTTGATGCAGCTAGCACCCCGCCGATCCGCTTCATTCAATATCACGGCAGTAACATAGTCCACTGTCAGCTGAGCAGTTGGCTGTACAGCAATCTGAGTTGCAACAGACTCCCAACCTGAACCCAAAGATTGTAGTATCATGAAGGAATACACAGCCTCTGGAAAGTTGAGTCCTCTCTGTTGCAGCTCATGTCTCAGATTCTGCATCTCCATCAGATGTATACGCACATCTCCACCTTCAGCAAGAGCCATATTATGCAGCTTGTTAAAGTAAAACATAGTGGATCCAGCTTCTGTTCTCAAGTGAGCCTCTTTCAGAGTGTCCCAAATTTCTCTGGCTGAGGTCTTACCACGCAATAGACAGAGCTCTTCTGGGGATACTATCAACGTAAGAGTTCCCCTTGCTTTGGAATCCTTAGCTTCCCATGCATCTGTAATTGGAGCTGGGGGGTTGTCTGTAATCACCTCAAACAGACCCTCTTTCCGCAGAATTGCCTCTGCATACAAAACCCAGTCCGCATAATTTTTCTTATTGAGCTTAGGAATCCCAAAAGCATCAGCTAGCTTTGTACAGCTAGCCATCTCTGCTGCTTTAAAGAAGCTGCTTTAATCCAAAGGCAATTTCAAAACAGCCTCTGCCTTGCCTGTGCTGCTCTTCTGTTTATTTGCTTTGCTTATCTGCAGCTGCTTCAAACTGCATTCCAAAAGCAAGTTCAATAGCGAAAGTCCCCAAGTGCTTTCTCTATGTCCTAATTCTTGCTGCGTCACTGAATTCTGCAGCTGCTTTGAAACAACAGCATTTGTAAAAGTTACTTTCACTTTCCCAGCCATCCAAGCCACTACGCTTGTGCCGTGGAAAACGGCTTTAAAAGTTCAAAGTCCAGCCATAAAGCCATTAATTAGAAGCTGGCAGGCTGCCCGGAGCAGTAGCACATACCTTCATCAATCATTTTGACGCGCAGAGCAGATACCTTGCGTTCCGTCCCTCTGCTGCTGTTCCGATGCTTTGCCGGCACTTTGTCTCCTTGCTCCTTTGTTGCTTTGCCAGGAGCCCGACTTCTGAAGACCAATCCTCAAAATACTGCATTTTTCTGGGCCCATAACCAAATGTTGTTGATAAGCAGTATCCAGTGCACAGCGGAATGATGAGAAGTATGAGCCAACATGCTCTATACTACTTTATTTACAGTTCAAAGCTGGTAAGTTACAGAAAAACATTTTCCCTCTGCCGGAGCAGAGAAAGCGTCATCTCTCCTCTAAGGCACGGAGAGAATCACAAACCTGAAACTGCAAAGAACAGGGAAAAAAACAGGAAACCAGTATACGTCACATCCAGTCTCCCGTTCCCGTGGGAACCCAACAGTACAGACTCTGTGGAATGTAAACAACCTGTCTCGTGACAAGCACTTCGCTGCACAGAGAAGAAAGCAGAAACCAACAGTATGGGTATTTACTCAGAAGTGTGAATAGGATTACCGCCCTAGGATAATAAATGTTAAAAAAACAAAAGGAAGTCTAGATATAAGCAAGGAAAACTAAAAATTCTTTAAAACCTTTTGCAGCTTTCTTCTGATCTTAAAATGCTGCCAAGCCAAATAGATATCTTGTATAAATTAGAGGAACTGTGCTTAACAGAATTCAGGAAGCGGGCCTCAGATTTTTACATCAGTGCTGTATCCTGAGCCAGCATATGAGGAAATGCTCCCTTGACTAGAAATAATTCAGAAACAGCTAATCCCCAGAACATTTGGGGCGTAATATGCAGGTTTGGGCTGTTCCAGACAATTTTTTTTTCATAATGTAGATGTGGAGTTGCTATTCACTTAAGTCTTATTATATAGTAGACAAGCATACAATTTATTGTGCATTTTAAAATAAGCAACTGCCCACTGTAAAGGAGAACAGAAGCCACCCTATGAATACCATAGCTGTACAGGGTCAGTTGCTTGGAGGCCCCTGAATCAGATCTAGCCCTCGGCACTTCCGGGTTAGCGCGAAAGGCTAATGGCGGATTCCCTCCGAGCTCCGGAGGGAATCGGCTCCGTGGAAGACGGGTCCTGCCGCGCCGGCGATGCGGGGACCCTTAAAAACCACAGGCGCAGAAGCCTGTGGACTTGGTGACTCGGTGGGCACCATTTGCGCCCCCCCCGACTCGTGAAGAAGCCTTTTTAAAGGCTTCGGAGCGGGGGACGGAGAGTGGCGCGGTGCTGAGAGTAGACCGCTACTTCTACGGAGCGAAGCCGCAAGCCATGGCCAGAGAGCGCTGACTTTCTTCCTTGAAATTTGGGCTGCAAAGAAATAACCCGTGAGTAATACGGAAATTGGAACGAAAAATTTATTTTCCCTTTGAATTTCGGAACAACCGGGGGAGGTGTCAAAAGGAAGTCCGCCCCCCCAGTATTGTAGTGAATTTAAAGCAAGAATTGGATAACTAAGGCTGAGAGACTACTTTCGCTCTTTTTGTGAAGAAAGTTATTAATTTCACAATTTGGATATATAAGTATTGTGTTAGAAGAATTGCAACCCCCCGAGACCCGGGAGTGATCCGTGAAAGAACTGGCTGGAGACATAAGGATTTTGACAGCTGTCAAATGAGCTGTCAAAGTTAGAAGTATCTGTTTGTTGCTACTTTTGCTGAGTTTTCCCCCGCTACATTTGATTTTAAGTTGTTGAAAATAAAGAAAAAATAACAAAGTAACTTGATTGTTCGAGAAAGAACACTAAGTAACTAGAATCCCTCTAGAGGGGTTTGGAGACATTACAATGGCTGCAGATGGAAAAGTACTGGCTGAACTAGAGAGAATATTTTCTATCGTGGGAAAGTTACAGGAACAGAGTGATGCTTTGGCTGCAGAAGTTAGGACCTTGAATCTCAATGTAAACAAACTTGTAGACTGTACTACGGATTTGGCTCAAGAAAATCTTGCAGCTGAACAAGAAGAGAAATGTGCTGTTTCAGAAGGGCCAGAAGGAGGAGCTGAAAAGTTTTTGGTGGAAAAGAACAACCAGAGGTCTCAAAAAATGGACTACAAGGAAATTAAGATTTGGATGACCAAAATTCGGTTTGAAACTGAGAAGGAAGATTGTAGAGACCTTCCAATGGGGAGATCGGAAGGTTTAAGGATTATAAATCTGTATAAGGTGAAAGATGGAGCCTTTGGACCATTTGGGACCTTTGGATTTAAAAGAAACGTGGAATATGATTTGGGTTCCACTTTTGAGCATGGAGGCCTGGTTGGAAGAAATACTGATCCTTTTGGGACTGAGCTTCTCCACGACATGATGTTCAACATAAAGGACTACCAACAAAACCGGCTGAGAGGGCCTGAGAGAGACTTAAGAGCCTCGGACGTGAGGGATCCAGGATGAGAATTGACTGGTTGATGGGCATTTTTGGGGATCAAAACCGGGAGGGGGGGGAGGAGAATTTTAGAATTTAAACTATAAGTTGTTTTTTCTGTTTTTTATTGTCATTTGGTTTGGAATCAATATAAAAATTGGGAATTTTGTGGAAGGGAACTTGGGTCGACCTTAGAAAAAGGTCTAGCCCTCGGAGAAGTGCTGTCCTCTGGATATCCTGTAGCCAACTGAATCCACAAGCAAACGAAGAACTGAAGTTAGGTTTGGGGATAATGGAACTTGGCAGCAGTTGTTGTTTTTTTTGGTTGTTGTTTTTTGCGTGTGTGTGTGTGTGTGTGTGTGTGTGTGAAGGTAGTCTCAAGGCCTTGGCCCAAGAACCCCCACTTCCTTCTCAAAGCACCATCTTTTTGCTGGCATTTAGACATTTTCTCTCAAAGCAACATCCACATTTTCAGACCACCCCGCTATTAAACTTTGTCTTTGGGAGAATGCTGTTCTTCTCTTCCTCCAGATAGGAATATAACTCATTGCTATTATGAGTGCTGACAGCATCACTGACCTAAGTGGAGATTTATTGTGAACAGTGATGAGTCATAGCTGCCTATTTTGTAAACTCTTTTCAAAATTAAAAATGGAGGGCATTGCAGCATTTATTGTGCACTTTTTTGTTTTGTTTTTAAATCAGCAATTAAAAAAAAACACAACGGACTAGTGCTTTCCACCAAATTTATTTAGCCTTTTAAAAGGGGAGGTATCAAGCAAATGAGAACCCATGGCTTCACCTCAAAAAGGCATGGGGTCTCTGAAAAATCAGGCATGCTTTGGTGAAAACAGGAGCAGCATTTTAAAGGTCCAGCAGGGTCAGTTAGCGTTAAACTGACAGAGACAACCAACTTGATTAGGATTTCTAAGCACTAGCTAAGAGACATCTTTGACCTACTTTGCTCTTGCTATCCGGCCCCTCCCCAAGTATACCTTCTGCAAAATAGGAAACAGTTAAGGCCAACTCTCAGAGGCTGATGCATTCTGAATGATGACTTCACCAGTGGGTTTCCATTAGCAATTAAAATAGCTGATGGAGAAATTATGCATTCTTAATAATGTGACTATTATTGCATTGGCTTTCAAGAGTCTGTGTTATATTCACAAAAGCAAGCTAGTGTGTTGATTTACACTTCTTTTGTGATACATGTGTCTGTACGTGATTCTGCAATGTCTAAAATGGTGAACCTTGAACAATCGCAGATGAATTTCATTGGTTCCCAAAACCAGAGATATATTCCCCATATGTTGAACATCCACTAGTCAATGCTGAGAGTAATACCTAAGAGGCCCGACATTCACTGATTTTATTTTTCAGATATTCACAGCATTTGTGTGGGATTGTCAGCTGACATTCACCAAAACATATCTGTAAACCATGAACATATCTTGATCCTATAAGATAAGCAGCACCATGAGATGGACTTAAGCTCTAGAGAATACAGGATAATTGCACTAAATGCTTATCAGGATTTAGAAAAGCCTTTCCCCACATCTAGATTAGCTGAACTTGTGTGAAAGATCTGCAGCTGCACTTTCCACCCTTTATTTTCTTGTTGCCATTTTGCCCCGTGATGAATCTGAAAATCTTCATTCTTCTTTTTCTTTTCTTTTCTTTTAGCTGTGCTAAATGAGAGCTTTTCTTTTGCATTAACACACACACATCTGTCTCAGAGCTGCTGTGGTTTAGATCATTTCCTGTCAGTGAGTTCAGCCTGTTGATCTCTTGGCAGCATTGCTAAAAAATGCACCAGCAAGACTACGGAGGGCTTTTGTCAAGCGAAGCAAGCAAATTGGATCACAGTCTCTGCAAATTCTCGTTCTAGTCCAAAACAGCTGAAAAGGCTCTTAGAACCAGTTAAACCTAAAGGGCGGAAATAACTTTCTCCATATTATTGTTTCTCATCTGCCAAAACTTTATGGACTTGTATGGTACTGCACACCATTACAAACTGAACAGGAAATTTCAAATTCTGTTCAGAAAAACATCTTCTGTACCATAGAAGGGGAATTTGTGGTCTTCAAGATATTGTTGAACTTCAACTCCCATCATCCCCAACCATTGACCATGGTGGCAGAGGGCTGGTGTGAGACAGAGTCCAATAACATCTGGAGAGTCACATTTCCTTTTCCTTGGAGGTGGCTCTTATTTGATATACCGTATTTTTTGTACCATAACACTCACTTTTTTCCTCCTAGAAAGTAAGGGGAAATGTCTGTCCGTGTTATGGAGGGAATGCCTACGGGTGGCATGGCTACGGATTTTCCTCCTCTAAAAACTATGTGCGTGTTATGGTCGGGTGTGTGTTATAGAGCAAAAAATACGGTAGTTGGAAATCTAGGATGCAGCTGAGTTTGTATTTCCCATGCTGCCTCTACCAAACACAACCCCTGCCCCACAAAAGCATCACTTAGAGACAACTGTCTCCTCTACATTATCTTCACAATTCTTTACAACAGCAATATCCATATTAATGTTTTCTGGAAGCCAGATGTGAGAGGCAAGGGTTGCTTCAAATTTCCAAAAAATTCCATTTCCAGCTAGAGTCTTCCCAATATTCTTGCATTTGTACTGATATAAGAAACCTGGCTGTCAGGTGTTTGGGCAGCCCTGTGCGCAGCAGTTCCCAAGGCTGTGTGATCAAGTTCCCCACAGGGAAACTGGTTGCATAAAGTGCGTAGGCTACACCAGTAAGATAAAACAATACAGTGGTACCTCCGGTTATGAACTTAATTCGTTCCAGAGGTCCGTTCTTAACCCAAAACCGTTCTTAAACTGAGGCACTCTTTCGCTAATGGGGCTTCCCATTGCCACAGCACCGCCGCCATGCGCCTTCCACTCACATCCCAGGGCAAAGTTCGCTACCAAGGGCATCTGCTTCCAGGTTAGCGGAGCTCATTACCCGAAGCGTTTGTAAGGAGGACGGTACATAACCCGAGGTTCCACTGTAATGCACTCAATTTGATTCCCTATCCTAGTATGGTAACTTTGCCCCCACAGTTTTGAAACCAGACCAGGGGATATCATCCAAAACAATGTTTCACTTTTTGAAATACTGAAGTCACAAAATGGGGGGGGGGGGGAGTGGGAGATTCACCACAACGTAATGTTTCTGAACAAACTCTTAAGAGGCAGGCAAGTTCTGAGCAACTGCAAGGGTACATTTGACTAGAGACTGGCATGTAACCGATACCATCTGCATGTTAGCAGAAGCACAGTGCTAACCACACAGTTGAGAAATAGGAAATAACCTCACAGCAATAACCTCAAGGCCATCATATCCTAATTTAGGGTTCACAGTGGCTCAAGGGAGTGTTCTTTTTAAGCTGCTATTCTTTCTGAGTTTCATTGTAACTGTTACCTCATAACAATGCTAAGGGAAAAGGTTACCATAAAATGCCCATGAGAACAATGAGCGGTAACAGTTGGCCTTTGTCATTGTAGATGCCAGTTCGCCATGCGAGAGTGTAGCAAAAGTGGGAATAGATTTCATGTCATTGGATTTGTGTGTGTTGATCTTGCTGTTCTGATTATACTGTTATTTTTATTGTATTTTATGCTTTAACATAAGCTGCCCTTTGAGAGTTGAAAGGCAGGGTGGTTGTGTTTTGCTTTCATTTTTAAAGTCCTTGAGAGCACCTAGCCCCCCAATTCCAACCTTTGAGAGTCAGAGTTTCCACCCTCAGTCTCTACTTACGGCTCTAAAGCTCTGTGATGAAGGATAGTCCACCATCTTCCAAGACAGTCTACTTTACTGTTCAACAGCTCATACGGTCAGGAAGTTCTTCCCATCAGATGTCAAGGAAATAAACAACTGTCTGACTTTTAGAAGACATCTGAAGGCAGCCCTGTTTAGGGAAGTTTTTAATGTTAGATGTTTTATTGCATTTTTAATATTTTGTTGGGAGCCGCCCAGAGTGGCTGGGGAAACCCAGCCAGATGGGCGGGGTATAAATAAATAAATAAATAAATAAATAAATAAATAAGTTGTTGTTGTGGTGGTGGTGGTCAAAATTCCCATTGGTTCAGGTCCTACCCTCTGAAGGAACCAAAAGCAAATTTGCTCCATCGTCTATGTGGCAGTCCTTGAAGATGGCTATCCTATTGTCTCTTAGTTGTATCTTCACTAGGCTAAACATGTTCAACTCCTTCAAGCTTTCCTTGCAGCAGCCGCACACGTTTTTGTTGTCGTTTTGAAAGAAAAGAGAAAGCTAATTGGTAGGGTTTGAGAATGAAGGCCATACCAAGCCATCTGTAGGACAGGGCGCACATATTAGTATCCTGCCTGCCATTCAATTGTACAAAAATACTGGAGGGAACAATGAAAGACAAAGCACTGCCAAAGATGTGAGCAAAACCAGCTTCAGTTCAGACACAGTCCAAGACTAAAAAAGATCTCTGGAGGTTGTCCAAAAGTCAGCTTTCTAGAATGATGACCGAACTACAATATGGAAAGCAGCTGGTGTAGTTATGTGAATGTCTAGCCACCTGGAATGCATCAGACATATGTTGAAAGGGAATACTGTGCGAAATTAGGCAAGGGTTATGGCAGATTTTGCTTCAAGTAATAATGGCCTATCTCACTACAGCTCATTTAAAGGGTCCACGCTCTGGACAGCAGGATTGTGCAAAAGGATTATTGTACGTCCACCACTGTACTCTACCCCTGTTCTTGTTCAACTCCCCCGGTTAGCCTCTAACCCATTGCCATTCTGATAGTATTGTAAACTATCTGTAAAACTATCAGTAAAAGTAACAATAAAGTGGTGTTGGCAAGGGTTAAGCACCCTCTTCCCAGTTGATACTGTTGGAAGAGATCTCTCTCCTCCCACCCCCGGTGGCACCCTGTACTGCTCCAAGAAACAACATTATGTGAACATACTGTGCAATATACAGAGATAATAACTGGGCAATATTTACTTCGAAAAAAATTCTAGTCTATCTTTAAAGAAGTTCTTTCAAGGTTCAAATCAGAACAAAACACAACTATATATTCAAAACAGTGCCTTTATGGGACATCTCACCAGTTCCCTTAAAGCTTTGTCTAATAATGGATTATCATCCTTGCAGAATCTCTGCATTGTAATAATGTCAGTGAAGTGGAAGAAACACCCTTATTATGTGTGTCACTTTAGTTCCCACAGGCTCTGCCTCCCCTCACATATTACATACACATCATCACATAACAGCAACAAAATAATCAGGCATTGTTTTTACTAAGGGGTTGTGGCTTTCACACAAATCCACACATTTTTGCTGGGCTGTCAGTATGTTTTCACTGAACCCCCCCCCCCCCAATTTAATGCACAGGGCACAATCATTCTATAAATCTTACTTTTTCGAACTTACCGTTTTTTGAGGGCCTCCATTCAAAACAGTACATTTTCCAAAGAACAGATAATAACCACTTTGTCTTCTTCTGCCTCGGGGCCTGTTATACTGCTCTCCTTTGTTAAACCACTAAAATTATGTTTCTCAACCTAACCTTTGGAAATACTACAGTTTCTGAACAATTATAGAGAGCTTGCTTTTCTAAAAACACAGTTGCCCTACTGGTAGATGATCACAGTCAGCATAAAAAAAATTCTTATTGGCTGAGATCCAAATAGCTACTTCAGGAGCATCTGAGGGCTTGGTCACGGGGCTAATGGGATTTTCATTTCCCCCTTTTTCTTTTAACATCAAACTTCCATGCCATGCCGCAAATTGCTTTCGAGCGCTCCCTCTGTTTTAAAGTGGTTTGCCATTTAGCTTGTCAGAGGGGCTGTTGTTCAGGAAACTCAAGACCCAATTCCCCAGTGGGCATGCAGAATTAGCTGCAGTTTTCTTTGGACCCCATAATAAGCCACAATAATTTCAGAACCAAACAAGGCATAAAATGTGTTACGAACTGCTAAACTTTATAGGGATAGATCGTCAATTGTATGAATATGAGAAACAAGCCACCAAGGAACAAACATGTCAAGTGCGATTCAGGCACAAACTAACTCAAGGGTGACTAATCCTGATTCAGGGCCATGATCCACTCAACTCCCCACCCTGAAAATCTTTCTGACCCACCAAGATCCCCAAGCAAGTGATGATAGCATTTTTGGAAAAAGTAGACACAGTGCTAGAGTGAGCTGAGCCTAGTGCCCCAGTAGAGATGCAAATTTCCTCCTCCGCTCTCCATGGATCAGCTGAGGGAGAGGACTGTGTGTTTGCCTACCTTTGCCTCTGTGTATGTATGTGTGTGAGAAAGGACTCACTTTTAGCCACTGTCCACAACTGGCAACCCCAGAGGATTGGCTAAGGGTGAATGTGGTCCTTGGGCCAGATCTCTGATCTGCAGGAGGTGGTTTGAAGACGCCATAAATTAGACTACACCTAGTGTAAAAAAATAAAATCACAGGTTGTAGCAAGGCATGCTAGGAGGTAGAAGAAACAAAACCCACATTTCACAGCGCCTTGCAGCTATTTTGAAGTCTCAATGCCTTCTCAGAAGGCAGGCAGGGAGAGGGATTGCTATTCTTTCTGCAGCTGCTCCCACTGCTACCTGTTTAAGTTGCTTCAGCAAAGCATAGCCATGCTGGGGAGAAAGGAGAGGAGTGGCTCTAGGGTGGCTTTGCAAGACACTTATCCACGCTGGTGTTGCTCACTAGCTGCATAAATTGTTGTTAGGGAGCAGGCCAGCAATAAAGCACCAGAGCCTGTGAAGTTGACTCTTTATTCAAAGAAACGTGATCATGGCAACTTTTCCCAATAGGTCTTGCCCCAGTGAGGCAAGGTCTCTGCCTTCCCACAGCTCGTTCTCCACAGGTTCTTTTCCCAGCAGCCTAAGGCTCTGTCGGCCTTGTATCTTGTTGTTCCACCCTCTTCATTCCTCTCTGTGTTCTGGGAGACCAGGGGGGAGGGCAGCTGGTCACAGCAGGAGGGGAAAGACTCCCTGGCTTCTTCAGCAGCCTGCCTCCACTCTGCTTCTTGGGCCCTCTCTGCTTCTGCCTCTGATTCTGGACTACATTCTGCCGCAGCCTCTTCCTGCTCACTAAACCCTGTTACCTCCTCAGCTTCCGACACCTCCCCCCCCAATCTGCTCCCTCTGATCATTGTCGCCCCACCCTGGCTCTGAGCCATCTTCCCCTGGGGGTTCCCTTGGGGGTTCCTAAGCTGGTGCCTTCCCCCACTCCTTTGCATCCAGCCAGTCCATGACAATTATATACAGTACCATGGTGGAGGGGACTTGTAGCTCAGTGGCAGAGCACAAGATTTCATGCAAGAGGTCCCAGTTTCAGTGCCTAGCAGCAGTTTCAGAGAGAGGCTGGGAAAGTCCTCTGTTGGAAACTTTGGCGGTCAGCAGACAATACTGACGCGGGTGGCGCAGTGGGTTAAACCACAGAGCCTAGGACTTGCCGATCAGAAGGTCGGCGGTTCGAATCCCCGCGACGGGGTGAGAGCCCGTTGTTCGGTCCCTGCTCCTGCCAGCCTAGCAGTTCGAAAGCACGTCAAAGTGCAAGTAGATAAATAGGTACTGCTCCGGCGGGAAGGTAAACGGTGTTTCTGTGTGCTGCACTGGTTCGCCAGAAGCGGCTTAGTGATGCTGGCCACATGTCCCGGAAGCTGTTGGAGGACAAACACTGGCTCCCTCGGCCTATAGAGCGAGATGAGCGCGCAACCCCAGAGTCGGTCACGACTGGACCTAATGGTCAGGGGTCTCTTTACCTTTAGACAATACTGAACTAGATACACCAAAGGTGTGACTTAGTCGAAGACATCTTCAGTTAAGGCAATCAGTCTATCAGACAATTTTAGATGCTCTATGCCTTTCAAATAATTAAAATACAGTTGTTTTAAAGATGTTGAAGGGAGAACTTCCTAGTTCAACCAACGCAAAGTCATCCTTGTTGTAACACTGGTTGCTCTTCAGGCACCTTGAAAAATGAATAATGAACCTGCCTAAAAGGTCCACAAGATGTCACTACTGTGCTACAGATAGAGCGCTAAGGCAAATCTAAAAAAATGTAGTATAAACACTGACAACTGGGAAACACTGGCTTGCAAGAGCTCCAACTGGAGAACAGCCTTTACCAAGGGTCAACTGGAGAACAGCCTTTACCAAAGGTGTCATGGGCTTTGAAGACACTCAAACTCAGGACACAAGAGAGAAACGTGCTATGAGGTAGGCACACTTGGCAAATCCACACCGTGATCAACTCCTGCCTGGGAACCAATGTCCCCATTGTGGAAGGATGTGTGGATCCAGAATTGGCCTTCACAGTCACTTACGGACTCATTGTTAAAACCGTGTTTATGGAAGACAATCTTACTCAGCTACGAGTGATCGCCAAAGAAGAAGAGCGCTCTTTAAGGCCTCTGTGAAAAAGAAGTTGTATTTTCTTGTCCTCCTTTTTTTTAAAGGCTCCCCAAGCAGGATAGGCCGCAGCTATCAAAATGAGTTACGGATAGATGACCCAACTAAGGATACCCATGATCCAAATATGAACACATAGTCTTTGCAAACAAAATAATTTCAAAACTAAAACATGCATCCATTTCTATCCTCCAAAGCAAAACTTTTCGTGGCTGGACAGATATTTGCTAGCACTACTGTCAAGCAGAACAATTTTTGCATGGCAAAGGATGGCAGCGTTTGTTTAGCACACTTTTCCCTTAGAGTTGCCTATGTTCCTTAAACAATGTTTGCTTTTAATACTAATGCAAATCCTGTGCCAGCTTACAGGGAGCAACTGAACGTGGTGTGACACATTTCTGATTAGGCATGCCTAGGGTTGCACGGACCGACAGCCTCTCCTGACGTCAGTGGTCATGCCTTAAGAGCATTTATTCCGAAGAATAAACTCAGCAAACATTTGGGTACTGTGTGTGTATGGGAGAAGAAACAATCCCCATCCATTTCAGATTAAGTCAGATACTAGAACATTTTGTAGGGATGATGTGGGAAACCTGAGAGTGAGGCTGGCTAGCTAAAATAGAGGGGGGTTCAACCTTCACACTTACTTGTATGGGGTGCATTCCCATGCCACTGGGAAACAGGCAACCAGATGGGTTAGTAGTGTGGACTGGCTCTAACGTAGCAATGGAGGGGGGGGGGAACCCTCGCTTAAAAAGGTCCAAGTGGAAGAGGAATGGATCATTTCAGGTTTAAACTGTTAGGAAAGAAGTGGTCATTTGCTATCCCTGCATTAGGAATTACACTGCAGCATTGAGGTTGTGGAATAGCCTCTCTAGAGAGCCATACACTTACATCACTCTTGGGGTAATGATATATTTTCACGCAGCTTATGATGTAATTATGTAGTGTTTGGACTTGAGAAAGCCAGATCTTTGTGGCAATGGGGGTGGAAGGGGGACTACAGTTCCAATTGTCATATAAAGCTCTTTTAGTGTACAGCACATAACACAGCAGTTTACTAATTTAAGACACAACTTTACATTTTTACTCACCTGTTAAGAATGTTCAACTAAGGAACTCAAAAACAGTTTCAAGTGAATTCTAACTGATTCAAAGGGGAAATGTGTATGAGATCATTATGCCATTTCCCCCTTTGGAAGGATTACATTTTTGGGGTGTGTACCGAAAGATGTGTGTGATGTGATACAAGCACACACTGCAAGTAGGAAGAACAATGGTGAACAGCAGCATAACTGTTCTATTTGGAACTGTTTGTTTTATAATTGCAAAATATATTGTTGTAACACACCTGGGACGTTATGCTGAGGAGCTGGAAACAAATTTTATGAATAAAATAGCTTTTTAGGAGGATTTTATCGTATATCTGATCACAGTTTATAGTAAACACATTATGGTACTGTCATTTATTTTTATATTTCAAACTTGGCGGCCCAAGTCATTAGCCGACAAGCAGCAACATGTCATGACTTGTCAGCAGCAACTCCCTTGTTTTAGCAGAATCAAGCATACATCAGAAATTCTGGTTGACTACCATCCATCACAACTGGGCTGGTGCCAGCCTTGGCAAGTCACGAGTTTTGCAGGCATTGTTTCAAAAGTGCTTTTCTACATTTGAATTATGTATCAGCACTGGACTGAAGCCGATTTGTTAGCCAGCATCTGAACCATCAACGTCTATACTTGCCAGTTCGTTTCCAAGCATAATTCAACGTGTTACTAACTACCTTTAAAATCTCTAAATGGGCCGAATAAGACTGCCTCTTTCTTGATCAACATGCAGCCTCAGGGCCTCCAATGCCTTCTTTGGCAGCGCTCAGCAAGATTTGAGTCCTCCCCACCCCACAACCCTTGTGCTGCCTTCCAAAACCCAGGTAAGCAAGATGCTAGGCTTTGGGACAGAGGTGTGAGGGCTCTGGCAGGGCCCTAGAATCCACCAGCCCCGTTCCCAAAGCCTAGTTAACACTTTCCCAGTTTTGGGAAGGAGCCCGCAGATTTCATGTTGAAGGAATTTTGAGCCCCACTTGATATGAACAGTTGGGCCATCCTGTTCTAGATCATCCTGTCCACTTCCCAAAATCTGGTGCCAACCGCAGAGGCCCTTTGTTGGGTCTGACTTTTGGGAGATGTGCAGTTGGCTTGGAGGAGAGAAAGGGCTCTTACTGGTGGACACCCTCTCTGCCCTCGCCACTTGCTGTCAGTTGGCAAAAACATTTCTTTTCCAGCAAGCTTTTGCTGTGCTGGGTTTGCAGAGCCCGTTTTTATATTGTTTTCACGGGCTGTGGCATTTTGATTGTTGTAAGCTGCTCTCAGTAACGTGAATGGATTTGGAGGACAGGATACAAAACTTCAAAAAGAGAAGTAGTCAAGCAAACAGAAACTGGTTTTCCTTGTGCTTAAGGTTACGCCCTCCTTACAGTCTGCCAAGGTATAGGGTTCAGTAGAGCTTTGGATGGGGTAAAATAATACAACGTTCACTTTTTTTTACATAAGATTAACTTTTATTTCATAAGGTAACTAGATACCAAGTGGCAGAGTAAGAAACCATCTAGAAAACCAGCAAAGCAAAAAGAATGGACATGATGGAAGAACTAGGACAGAAGAAAGCAACCTGATTCCAATGATGATTATTTATGCAGACTTACATATTAATGCCATGCACATTAGGTATAGAAGTGATTACAGAAAATTAGCATGCATTTCATACAGTTTTTAATGTGAGATTAAGGCACTTTTGTTTTATAGAGAACACGCACTGTGTTTGCACTCTCCCCTCCCCCCTGTTTTGTCACTTTGGCAGAAAACTCCTGTCCCAGTTAATGCTACAACTGGAATTGAATTTATATTAAAAGCAGAACTCAAACCAATTCATGGATATTTTACAGATTAGTGAAATATACACTTCACATATATGCACCATGTATATATTATATATATATGCACACACTAAAATTCAGCAATGTGAGCTGTAACTGGTTTTTACAAAATTAAGCTATGTATTTGTATGTACCACATTTTATCAAATCTAAGTCTTGAATTAGGTACTTATCAATATAAAAACTGAATTAATTTACTTAACCCCCCCCCTTACTAGGTTATGTTAGCATCCTATCTTAGTGGTTTGCAACTTTAAGACAAATTAATGTTAGACCACAGTAGCTGCCAAGGAAAAGACATGCAGGTCTAGAGTTCATTTTATTAAGCGACACAGAGACGTTAGGTGCCATTATAACTATAGCTTAGATCGGGCTTTATTACAAATGCAAGGGCCAACAGCAAGCCAAAGACCACCTTCCCAAAACTCGCCAGAAATTATTGCTGTTAAATGAATGTATATATAAAATTAAGCGGGGAATGAAAGGTTAATCCAAGAATGTTAAGTACAAGCAATGGACTTGAATCTAATACTAGTAGAGAATTTCATAACACCAAGTTACTTTCATGTTTGTCTGACTTGCCTGCTATCAACTTAAGTTGCAAAGGTTCTCAGTAAGCAGTCCAATGTAGGCAGCACCATCAGCAGCAATTATGGCTTCCAAATGGTGATAAATAGTTGCTAAATGAAAGGACTTACTACTTTTCAAGTGTTGTTTTGGTTTTGTAGGTATATGGTACATGAAGTCTTAAACATAATGTAGATAGCACAGTAGCTCTCAGACTGAGAGCCTACTGTCAAGCAAGTTCCATACAAGGTGCTTTCTGCATTGTGTCTGATTGTGAAAAACCAAAACATTACTTTTCTCCCCAGATTTTGCCTGTCAGGATGAAAACAGATACTTGGGATTCCTATTGTTGGAAAGTAACTGAAGACAGTCATCCATTTTTATGTCATTTAAGTATTTTAAAACACTGAACTTCTAAAACACCACTAGGCTAGCCTTCTCCAACTCAGTGCCTTCTAGGTGTTTTGGACTACATTGGCAAAGGCTGCAATAGCCCACGTGGCTGCTTATTTCTTAAACCATTGCTGTTTCGGTACGTTTGTGCAAGGAAAACACTCAACTTTGAAGGAAAATGAAGCAAAGACAGGTCTTGTGCTTGAAAAGAGGGGTTGCTTTTGTTTAAAGTTACATTCTAAATTAGAGAGTTTTATTAAGATCTTGAAAGTGGCAACTTCAGAGAGATCCATGTGGCATGTATGAAATTTCTGCCTCGTGAGGTTGAATTTCTCAGATAACTATTGCCTTCCTTGTGCCTGGGTACAATGCACTTGCTATAGCTTTTTATTGATCTCATCTTGCTTCAGATATTGTTGATTTTCTATCAAGCCAGATCTGCTTTTTGAAATTTGCATGGAGAGCCTTGGAAATTAAGTGGCAGCACGAATCTCTCAAAGTGGAACATGTGCTGTTCTGTCAGCCTGGTTAAGCCAAGGTCAAGATCCAGTATTCAGTAAGGGGCCTATCAGCTCTATTTATATAATGTGCCTTGGAAAGTTAGAGGCACCTCAAGTCTCTCCTGCTTCCTTCAGCCTCCCTGACTGCCCAGAACTGACAGATGTAATGCCCTTCTCATGGCTTTCTGCCTGCCCTATTAGGTTGGGTCACACGAACCATTCAACCCAATGTAAAGGTAAAGGACCCCTGACAGTCACAGACGACTCTGGGGCTGCAGCGCTCATCTCGCTTTACAGGCTGAGGGAGCCGGCGTTTGTCCAGACAGTTTTCCAGGTAGGGGAACAAAAAGTGGGCAGTTATCCTCACAGGGTTCACAGTCCAATCACTTTCCTACCATCCAGCACCTGCTCTCAGCCCCAGTCCAAGTGATTCCCCCCATTCTCAGCCCAATTCAGTATTTCCTGTCCCTCTCCAGGTGGTTTGTCCATCCCTTTTTCATAAACAAAGGGAGGGAAACCTGCAGCCCTCCAGATATTGCTGGACTCTCTCAACAAGCTAAGCCAGCATGTTCAAGGGTGATGGAAGCTGCAGACCAGCAAACACTTATCGAGGTCATAGGTGTTCCATCCCTGTTTTAAACTGATCATCCTGGAATCTTACAATGTTCCTTCCAACCTTTCATTATTTTTTTAAAAAGAAAAGTGTTAAAGGAATTTAATTCTGCCTAGGCTCAGTTCAATGCTGAGCTGGTTTAGGGAATGCTTTAAGAAGGCACCGCTATTGTGAAGAACGCATTAAAGGCCTTTACAAGAAGCAGGTGATTATGAAGCATTTGCTCCTGTCATGACCGAAATGGAAGGAAGAATCAAAGCAATGACGCTGGCTTTGTTCACCAGCTGCTAATGATTATAGCATCACCCTTGGAAATGCCTTAAAAGAGATGGCAAGGAAAAAAGAATGTTAAATGCTAATGGGCACAACAGCTACGGCACAAGCAAATCTGGTGATCTTGTGTTTTCCCATGGTGGCTGTGTGGATCAACACACAACTGCTAGCGACTGCCAACAACATCTGGCATAATCGAGCAAAGGTGGCAGCAGCAGCAAGAACAGGACAACCCACCTACCAAAGAAGAGCTGGATGAATGATAGAAGTGGGGAGAGACATATGCCATGAAAAACTCGAGAGCAATGACTGGATCCTGGGAAATGAACCAATTGCGGAGGCAATATGTGGAAGTGCTAATGGGGAAGCTGCAGGAACAAGGACTGTGCTTCTTGTGCTGCATACCAAAACCTTGCTGTATGTGGCTCCTAAGAAGTTTGATCAGGCTGACATGGTATCCATCTGCTCCCAAAACTTACACACTCAATGAGTTGTAATTTATATGCAGTGCACTAAGCTTTAATATGACTGGTGTCTCCCCCCTCCCCTCTCTCATGGGAGATGTATGATAGCTTGGCAGGTTTTAATTACTAGGACGTAATTTTTGAAAATGAAATGTCCCAGTGTAGTTATTTGCACAAGGTGATATCCAGTGGTTACTCATACAGACTCTTCAAAGTAAGATAAGTCCATTTATTCCCAAGTATGATTTAGTTGGACAAATATTTCTTTTGAGTGTATAAAGTATTTAAGTCCTACATATGGTGTGTCACATTTTACTTGCTTTTAACAAACTAAGCTCATGCCTAAATAGTTGAAATTCCAACAGCAGTCAGCAGAGGGAAACCTAGGCTTACACAATCCAATGCCCTCAAAATGCTGTTTCCTAAGTGAAAGCCATATGGTTACCTACTTAAGTGTTTTAACAATTATCCATAGTACTCTCTTCTAGTCTCAAATCAGATGTTTATGCCTTTAATGTCCCTCCTCCTCTGCTTCTGTTTTCTACATATATCAACAACTTATCCTCTTTCTAATCTCACTGTCAAGATACCCACATACTCTCTACTTGATGGGAAAGTGCTCCCTGGTTCCATTTAATTAATGAAGCCCATAATTTCTCTTTGACCTCATTAATGTCTGATCTTGTCTTTCTAACTTAAACAGGGAGCTTTTTATGATCTAGTCCAGGCATGGCCAAACTTGGCCCTCCAGCTGTTTTGGGACTACAACTCCCATCATCCCTAGCTAACGGGACCAGTGGTCAGGGATGATGGGAATTGTAGTCCCAAAATAGCTGGAGGGCCAAGTTTGGCCATGCCTGATCTAGTCTGTCAAATCACATAAATGACATTACCTAGACAGTGAGAAGTGATTTGAGTGAAAGGGTGGAAGCTTAACATGGAAAGCGTCACAAATCATTTTTGTGTTATATCCAACACAAGATGTCAGCAAAGAAAAAAAGCTGTGGTGACTAATGGGTTAAAAAAAATGAAACAAAGGAACAAGCACAAACAACTGTTTGGACAAAATGTATGGTGTTGCTTTTGTGTAGCATAATGTAGTGTGGTGCTGTGTTTGTGTGTGTTCATTCATTCATTGGTATGGGGAGCCTGGATGGAGACAAAACAAAGCTCAAAAGCAACTTCAAGATGAAATAGCTCCACTTTCTTGGATTCAGCATAAGTTTTGAATTATGAGCGTTATTTGTTACATTCTTTGTGGAGGTAGCATGTTTAGTATGCTATGAATTTAGGACAATAGGACTAGGTAACACCAAGGAGGAGGAATCAGTTTCTCATTATGACATCAAGTCTCATAAACAATAGCAGCAGCATGTATATATTGCAATTTTATTTCATCTGCTCAAACAAAACAAAGTTAGCATTTTAAGAAATTTTAAAATGACACAATATGGTAAAAATAGCTGAGAATTAACTGAAAAACTCAAAAGGAGGTAAAACTAAATGCATGAAAATTCAACATTCATTAGTGTTTCATCTTCAGTTTTGATTGACACTTGATGCTTGCAAACTTTTTGAACAATGAACTTTGTTTCATGACAACTCTGAAGAGATTTCAGCACCAGCACTAAGATTTGTACATTCAGTTTGTTTGCAATTGACTTGTTAGCCACTTGTGTATGAATAGGACAGATTTATCACAGATCAGATCACAGTGTTGAGGAAAGCAATACCTTCCTGGAATTAAAAGTGATCCCCTAAACCATATTCAGCTTAAGGCATCCGCTGTACAAAAGCACAGGAACCATCATAACATTTTTTTAAAAGAACAGTAATTAAAATAACCTAAGCTTCCTCTGTAGCTCATTTTAATTACAGGACTATCTAGCAATGGCATAGCTGTCGTTAAAACAGCCTTAATTTACAGTTTAACTAAAATTGGATTTCCTGGAACGGTCCAATTCAGGATCACATAACTATGCATGTAGAAAGAGTACAAAGACCTGTTTCTTTTTTCCTTTTGCACAGAAATCATGTTATTTTTAGACCAAGGCACAAAACGTTTAGTGCATTAACCAGTTTCGTTCACAATCTAGTAACTCAGTTTTCTTACCTTTGGACCACTTACACCTCTAACATTCTGCTAGGCTATCTCTGAATTTTCTTTACAAACAAAATCAGACATGATTTCTGAAAAGAGTAAGCATTTAGGGTTATCCTGTTTAATCAGAAATTACTTTTAAAAGATGAAAATGCCTCCTCTTAATTTGAGAGCAACATCTGTTTGCCTTGTTATTTTAAAAAACGCCTTCAACTAATGCATGCAGATAACACTTTAAAAAAATGTAACCACTGATTTTTGGATCATATTTTATATGCCATACTTCCATCTTACAGAAAGAGGGGAAACAGAGAATGTCCTCAATGAAAACTTTAAGCAGCAATAAGCAGCTGTTAATTTGGTTTGGTGCCCAACACTTGGGAGGATATGGTAAATAAAGCTTTCTTATGAACTAAACTGGATGAAAGTGGGTAATTCAAGAAAATGAGTAATTCTGTCCATAGCCACAAGTTATTTTTTTCAAATCAGCATAGCTCACAAGATAAATATGGCACTATTATATAGCATGGAGAATTTAAGAGGCAGTGGGAATTATAGATTGTTGCACATTATTTGCCGAATTACAACATTTAAAATTGCAGGATTCCCCACCCCATCCCTTTCTGGAAGTCTGTATGGGATATCTCAGTAAAGGTTTGGAATCCCTACCCCATCCCTTTCTGGAAGTCTGTATGGGATATCTCAGTAAAGGTTTGGAATCCCCACCCCATCCCTTTCTGGAAGTCTGTATGGGATATCTCAGTAAAGGTTTGGACACTGGAACAGGAGATGGAACAAAGTGAATTTCATCTTTGAAGAGTATGTTGTTGCCACCACTGTTCTTAAGACTTTCCATCGTGTGACTTTGTGCATCAATATTTGACCTAGACTACCTAGGTCAGGCATGGCCAAACTTGGCCCTCCAGCTGTTTTGGGACTACAGTTCCCATCATCCCTGACCACTGGTCCTGTTAGCTAGGGATGATGGGAGCTGTAGTCCCAATACAGCTGGAGGGCCAAGTTTGGCCATGCCTGACCTAGGTCCACTGCATGGTTAAAGGATCAGGAGCAAGCTGTAGGAAAATGTGCACCTTTCCTGGCATGACCCGCTCACACCCCCCCCCCCGGCTCCTTAACCCTGGTTACAGGCAGCACTGGCACCAAAAGCTTTTCCAGTCCTGGTTAAAATATGATCTTGTCAAGTTTCCGGCCAGTGATGATGCAACTGTTAACCACGATTCAGAGATGGGGAGAAGGGCAGGAGGAATTTACGTTGGGGAGAGGTTGGGAAGAAGTACATGACCTCATGACCTGCTCCTAGTCACTTAAACTGGGATTAAAGGATTGGCAGCATAAATAACCCTTGCACTATGCTCACTCCCAAATTAAGTAGAAACTGACCTCAATGCACAGGTTCAAGTAGCTGTTGTGGAAAGACTGCTCTGTACTACTTTTGTATGCCTCTTTTTTTAAAAAATTACCTCTAAGTTTAATCATGATTGCTTAACTTTATACCAAGTTAAGAAAAAGAAGCAAAATCGCTTAAGGGTTTCCAAACCTCTTACTGAAGCATTACTAATTTTGAAATACAAACAAAATGATACAAAAAAATTATTAAGTATCTGCTTCTATTTAACATGGTTACTGATAAGTCACAACATTTTCCTTATTATTACACATGCATGCAATATAAGGAAAAATAGTGCAGTAATTAATACAAATTCTTTTAAATAAAAAAAGTCACCCTACCCCCAACCCTACACCTCCCAAGTTTTGCCTGGGCATTAACTAGGCCTTACTGTAAAAAGGCTACTTAATATTTGTGGCATGCAAGGATGTTTTAAATTAAAAAGCCAACTCTGTGGTTGTGTTATATTACAAAAATGTCTACATGCATAAATCTTAAAAGCTCA
The DNA here is from genome assembly GCF_964234715.1 of Podarcis melisellensis. NCBI lineage: Eukaryota > Metazoa > Chordata > Lepidosauria > Squamata > Lacertidae > Podarcis > Podarcis melisellensis. Next base: position 31,264,767 of record NC_138530.1, read on the forward strand.
AAAACCTACGGTAAGTCTCTAACAATCTAACAATTTACATTTGACCATTGATTTGTTTTCTGGAGAAGTCTTAGATTTGGTAAAGCATTACAATTTAGGAAGGCATCTACATCTTTATACTCAGGACAGCATTTGCGTTTTCCCCTACAAAACTGTACGAAGGCTAACTAGAGAGGCTTCCTATCATAAGATTCCAAAACTCAATATATCATCACATCCTAGAAGATCTCTCATTCACCAATTTTGTATTTTACAACATACTCTTATCTGCTCTTTATTTTGTGAACTGAAGTCATGTTTGATCTTTAATTCATGGAAACACCCCATATGATAGGAAGACTAACCTGAGATACATTTGTACAACAGTATAACTTGCTAAATCCTTCACTAAGAAAACCTCTCTGAAAAGCCTTCCCAAGCTTTTCTCTCTCCTCTCTCTCTCTCTCTCTTTTAGTCTTAATGAATTGTGAATGTGCAGCTTCATCTCGATATGAAAACATTTCAATGCACTGTGATCTCGTCTGACAGGTATAGGATTTTCTGCATAAATCGTTACCGCAACTTAATAACATTTTCCACCAGGTTTAAAGTCAGAAAACAGCAGCAAAGGGAAATCGTATACCGAAGTGATGTCTGAAAGCTTTCAGAATCTTGCCCTTCTTCCAAGTGTATTTTTTTCCATTTTCTTCTAACAGCTCGCAAAATGTAGTCGATTTTGTGCCTAGACCAGTGGTCACAATGGCTAAGTCCTACTATGCTGTATTCGACTTGCTCAGTTCTTGCCGGATTGCTGATTTGGAAAGAGGAGGGAAATTGCTGTTAAACTCTGCAGTATCTCAACAGAGAAAGGATGTGGTCTGTTCATTTGAGAAAACCTGTATCAAGACAGTGTTTCCTCAAACGTAGTACAGACAATGTGGCTATAGGTAAAAGGTAAAGGTATAGGACCCCTGGATGGTTAAGTCCAGTCAAAGGCAACTACGGGGTTGTGGCACTCATCTGTCTTCAGGCCGAGGGAGCTACATTATAGTGTGGTAGTCCCAAAAAGACTAATAAACTGAAAGTGAATTCTGACAAGATGAAGGCTCTGTTGCTAGGTGTTTCTAGGGTCTGGGAATTAGATAAGACAGCACACTCTAAATGGGATTATATTTCCCATGAAAAACCAGATACATAGCCTGGGTGTTTTCTTGGATCCAGCTTTGTCCAGGGAAGCCCAAGTGGTTCTGGTGGTTTTCCAGCTCTAGCTATTGTTATTCTTGGATGGATAGCTTTGTCACAGTAAACCATACTCTGGTAATCTAATGTTCTGGAAGTGCCACAGCCAGCCTAAGTACATAATAAAGTGGGGCAGGGTCTAAGGACATTTACTATTTATCCAGAGCTTTTAATCGGCAGTCTGCCTTAAATTCCAAGTTTATAGTCGAACATCACCTTTTGAAGGCAGGCCAGTTTAACAGATATTTACACCACCATTTTATAGATAGGGAGGTTGAGGCAAAACAGTGACTTGCCCCAAAACTAGATATCAATTCAGGTAGGAGTGGATAGAGGCCTCATGGACCTGAAGCCAAACTCTTGATCAACTGAAACATACTCCTCCATTGTAATTGTGATAGTGGAACATTTGGGGGTCAGGATCATGTGCCAATGAAAGGTAAGCATGTGAGGTCTGAGAATTTTCCATTTCAAAAGCCTAACCCATTCATAAAATTCCATTCTTAAAATCCTGAAAAGCAGTCATAGGTTGAAATACTCACCATCAATTAACTCTTCTTTTAGTTTCGTTAATTCCTTCCTCATTTCATCTAAAATATCCTATAGTATCAGAACAGAATTAAAAAGTCAAAAGTTTTGCCCAAGGCAATTTAAAAGGCATCAAAATTGAAAAAGATTTAACAAGCTTACGTTTAAATTTCAAGTAGCGACACTCCAAATGAAGTGCTTCTATGACCTAGATCAAATTATAATTTCCCCCTACTTTTGTATAGAGCTTGAGCACAGAGAGAACCCAGTGAACACAAGCTCAAAATGTAGAGCTAATTCCCCTCCACCACACAAATCTGGGAACTGATCACATACTGATTGTTGCATCTATTTGTGGAAACTCAGGGATCTCAGTGGCAAGATAGGCAAGGGTGATGGGATAAGGAAGAAGAGGGTGATTTTGCTGCCTCACTGTGTGCAGAAAACCCCCCTCTAGAGGAAATGTTATGTAATACAGTATTGATGCAATGCCTTAAAAAGAAGTGTTTATTTACAATGAAACTAGCGAAGTAGCAATTCTATGTCAGATTAGGAGGTATTCTTATCTACTTCGTAACCACAATTTATGAAGCCAGAAACCAGTTTAAGGCTTCTTTGCCCATGTCCCCCTGTCATTCATTCAGAGATCCTGCTCATTTAAAACTAGAGTTCCTTATTAAGGTCAAAACTAGGAATTCTGGTTTAATGTCTGTTAATTAACCAGGATATTAAGCCCAGAAGCTTAATAATATCCGTGGGATGCATGTTTAACCACCTATGTTGGTAGTTTGACAACTGGTTAAAACCTTTTCATTAAAGTGTTTCATAGTGACTGAAGGCAGCTATATTTAGATGTTTTCTGTAGATGTTTTCAATAGACTGCTTTAAGACCTGCATACTAAGCATATTTGTGGTATTAAAAATGTTTTATTGTTGTACTTTATATTCTTTCTATCATGTTGTACACCATGCTGCTCAAATGGCGGAGAAATTATAGAAATAAAGTTTGTTGTCAACCAGAAATAATTAAAGTCAATATCATAAACAACATTAGGACTAGAGTTCTAGTATAAAATATTTACTTGTTTCAATCTGTCATAGTCTAGCCCTTCAGACTGTACTCCATTTGTACTGGGTTGCCCAGAGGATGCAGATTTTGGTCTGTAAAGAACAAACAAACATGGTTCAAGTTAACTATGTTACCTGCTACTTCCACCAGCAATTCAATTTATAAGAACAGTGATCTACTGCCTACCATGCCTTTACAACCCACCCCCCACCACCAAGTAGTTAAGAAGTTTAATTATTCTGTTCTCTTGACTGATGAGCAAAATGCTTCTGCTGGACCTAGATGGTCTTTTATCTCAAACTGAAAAATGTCGGGAGAATGGCAGTCTGACCATTAAAAGTAGAATGCTGTGTTGTTGATTTTAAATGGGAATTTCACTTCTGAGTGGATTCCTTTACATAAAAGGTTATATCCTGCCATGATATAAAGTCATCAAAGCAGCAACAATATTAAATTATAATTATAATAATTCTCTGCCCTTCTAAAAACACACAGCTAATGGAAGGCCATGAGATGTTTGGTTACATGGTAAATTTGTGTGTTCATTGCTGGTGAAGCTTGGACCCAAACTTCACCATCAGTGAACAATGGGCTCCTTCAGTCCACAGGCTTTTGATCTCGTGGAGGAGTCCACTAAAGGTATTACTTTAGGCAGGCATTATCTCAGCCACCACACCAGATGGAGCTAGTAGACAGCTGCCCCGGAAACAGAATTAACCTTAGCCTCCATGGATAGATGTGAGTCCAAAATGACCCCACAGCTGCGCACCTGGCCTTTAGGGGCAGAGTTACCCCATTCAGGGCCAGGGAGTCCCCTCCACCTGCCCCCCCCTGAAACAATACGTATGTTTCCGAGCACAATTCAAAGTGTTGGTGCTGACCTTTAAAGCCCTAAACGGCCTCGGTCCAGTATACCTGAAGGAGCGTCTCCACCCCCATCATTCTGCCCGGACGCTGAGGTCCAGCGCCGAGGGCCTTCTGGCGGTTCCCTCATTGCGAGAAGCAAAGCTACAGGGAACCAGGCAGAGGGCCTTCTCGGTAGTGGCGCCCACCCTGTGGAACGCCCTTCCAGCAAATGTCAAAGCAATAAACAACTACCTGACATTCAGAAGACATCTTAAGGCAGCCCTGTTCAGGGAAGTTTTTAACGTGTGATTTTACTGTATTTTTGGTTTTTATGGAAGCCGCCCAGAGTGGCTGGGGAGGCCCAGCCAGATGGGCGGGGTATAAATAATAAATTATTATTATTATTATTAAATGTCAGTCCATTAACTGTCATCCACCTTCCAACCGTACCCAGTCACTCACACAGGACCTTCACCACCACCACTAGTTCCAATTTGAGTGATTTCTATCTCCATTTTTTTTTTTTTTTGGCGAAATCATTGCAAGAGATCTTGGGAGTCCTTATAGGTCCCCAATGGAGAAGGTGGTTCTGTTCAATTACGAACTACCTGAAGGAGTTTCATGGAACTGTTTTCAGCAGGCGCGATAGAGGCAGCGAAGAAGGTGTTCTTCGCTGCTGCTATCGCCACTTGGTGGGCTCGACGTTGAGCTCTAACCGATGTTTGGTCCGATTCAGAATGAATTTTTCTCCACCAGCACTCTAGCCATTTCAGCAATTGTTTCACCGTCCTCAGCCTGGGGGAAACACTCTGTAGTGAAATCATTTTTCAACTCCTTATTAATGCTGAACTCATACACAATCTACTACTTAAGCTTAGTATAACTTTATTCTAAATATATTACTTGTCTAATTCCTGAGGAAAAATTGCTATGACAATGTAAAATTAATAATTCAATATCAGGCTTTCTTGAAAAAGGAAAGTAACCTCACCCTTTTTTATTACTGATCTTCATCTTTCACTGCATGCTTTGTTATAACAAACAAACAAAAATCTTTCAAGGACAAATAATTGAAGGGCTAAAAGGTATTTGATTCTTCCACTCCTTGGCACAAGATTCATTTGATACGGAACACTATCTATAGCCATAAAATACTTAGGTTTTGCATTTTACTATTCAATTTTTAAAAATAAAACTCCTCTGTTCCAGTCACATTGGGGTGGGTGGGGGTTGTACCCTGCAAACAAAAGACAACTACCTCGAGATAATGGGTGACTTGCTTCCATTCATTGCACTCGTTCTTTCCCAAGGCTTTCTTGTTAGTTCTGCAGGAGATAAAAATCACTGGATGTTACTTACATACATTTGTTTACTGCTGTATAAAAGTCCTTCTCTGAACTGTTAATAATAGTACTTTAAAAAGAGTAATCTTTATGAATTAAGATGACTTGTACGCCTCCAATCACTTTGCACCTGGCTGTGTACCACAGATTTAAGCAGTGACATTGAAAAACTTGCTGCCTTATGTACTCCACCCATTTCCCAATAATCCATATTATATTTTACCCACAGCATGCCGAGCCAACGCTTTCAGTAAGTGATACACTGTGACCTGAAAGTCTTCCCAGGCAGACAGAGACAATTTAGACCCCAGCCATTAGGGCATTTTGTTCCTATGTACAAATCATCCTGTGGGCCTCTCACTTCAGAGAGATTTTTTTTTAAGCTCCTGCTAAGAATTTTGCAATGCTGAATCACTGGTTATCATCTACCTCACTGCCCTTTACCTATTTCCTTTCAGTCAGTCCTTTAAAAGGAAATATATGCTATATTCCCCTTTTTAAAAAAACCGGTTGAAAGGAAGAGTTTAAAAAAGGGAGCCCATATACAAGCTCCATTATGATAGGTTAAGATGGAAACGGTGGCTTCAATCCCGTACACACAACACCTTGTTGTGTGAACAGGCACCCCCAAACTCAGCCCTCCAGATCTTTTGTGACTGCAACTCCCATCATCCCTAGCTAACAGGACCAGTGGTCAGGGATGATGGGAATTGTAGTCCCAAAAACATCTGGAGGGCCGAGTTTGGGGATGCCTGACCTTGAAGAACTCACAAGAGGTGGTGGGCTCTCCTTTTTTGGAGGTTTTTAAGCAGAGGTTGGATGGCCATCTGCCATGGATGCTTTAGCGGAGATTCCTGCATGCAGGGGGTTAGACTGGATGAGGCTTGGGGTTCCTTCCAACACTACAATTCTATTATTCTAGGAATTCAAACATTTCTATCTTAAGAAATTTGTTGCATCCATATTTACAGTAAGCAACAGCATCCAATTAAAAGCTGCAGAGATTGCTATTTTGCTTGTCAAACTAGAAATCCGTTCTAAGTATAGAGCTTAAGTTGTTACTGACATACTTGATTTTGGAAAGTGAACCTTAAAAGCAAGGACAATGAATGCACAGAATTTGTGTCAGCTATGTGAATGTCACAGTTTTGTACAACTTACCAGGTGTGCTTGTTGAAGGAGGCTTGGAAGCTGAATGCTCTGGTTCTTCCTATTTAAATTAGATGAAAAATACAATCAACCTGCAAGTCTAGTCAAAATTTCCAGAAGTGAGGTGACATAATCAGATGGAACATTTAAAGTTATTGGGTTTTTTTTAGCAGATATGAAGCACCGAAGCAGTTTTCCCCATTAAGACAAGTTAATCTCAAAAATTAAAATACAGGTAGTTTGCATCTTATGTGAGGGTTTGGTTCCGAGGGTCCATGTATAAACACAAAAACGTGTGAAATCAGAAACCCCTGGAACCCCCACTCTGCAAAGTGGAATGCTGCTTACCCAGGTGTGGGAAGGTGGCCTAAGAGCTCTGGCAGGGTCTCAGAGCCCTTCTGCTGCCTTCTCAAAGCCCAGCAAGAAAGGCAGGAGGTGCAAGTGCTCTGAGATGCTGCCAGGGAAGCCCACAATTGCAGCTGTGTGGTGCGTGCAAAGCTGTGATCACGTAAATAAAATGAGCATAAGGTGTGAGTTACCTGTAATTTGGTTATATGGTATGTTGCATATTGTGCCAGATTAATTTGTCAACTTACATTTTTTTCTTCCTTTGTTTCTGCTTCTGATGACCCCTTCTCAGCAATTCGTCTCCTTCAAGCAGGGACAAAAAGTGAACTCAGTTACTCCTTACTCAACACTGCTTGCCAATGTATGGCTTTGCTATCACTCCTCGGCAGCTTGTGGAAATTGTCCTCATTGAAACAAATGACACTCAACATGCAAAAACGTAAGTGTGCACACTGAAAATGTGCTCACATCATAGGCGCATCATACCAAGAATCTGAGATGTTTATAGCTCTTTGCCATTTGCTCCCATGATGGGAAAAACACACCTGCCAAACCTGTACAGTGAGAACTATATTAAAGATGTAAAAATTAAACGATCATCTTACCTTCTTGCCAGCAGGGCACTCATTTCTTCCATTAAGCCACTTCCTCCAAGCGGGAGTGGCCCATTCCCACGGCCAGTATCTGTTTTGGGCGAAGCAGAGCTTGCTCCTCCACTGGTATTAGGAGAATCTTCGTTCTAAAATTGACAAGGCCCAAGAATAAAGAAATGGAAATTATATTGTTAGAATGAGGAGTCAGATTTTATAGATGGCAACAAGGGTCTGAAATAGTCTGGGGAAAGTTTGAAGTATTTTAATAATTACCAGTAGGTCGCTTAATTTGACTAAGCGAAAGTCTAGCCATACCCCAGGGCTGAGGAGCCTCCAAGATGTGCTCCTTGTTTTGTTTATTTGCGGAAGCAGTAGAACCACAGCAGCAGCCTGTCCACCTATCAAATTTGACCTGCAAGGCCAATACTGGGTTACATCTGAACAGTATCCTATTACAGTCATACCTTGGATCCCAAACACCTTGGTACTTGGATGTTTTGGCTCCCGAACGCTGCAACCTGGAAGTGAGTGTTCCGGTTTGCGAACGTTCTTTGGAACCCGAACGTCCGATGGGGCTTCCGCTGCTTCCAATTGGCTGCAAGAGCTTCCTGCAACCAATCAGAAGCCGTGCTTTGGTTTCTGAACATTTTGGAAGTCGAACGGACTTCCGAACGACAACTTCCAAGGTACTGCTGTATAGTTAATTCTAATAAAGTTAGATATAGGCATTTTAGAGACATTGTTGATCGCTAGCCATTCGTTATGAACAGTCTGAGCAGATGAAGACCTTAATTCGAAAATTAAAATTAAAACGTCTGGAACTGTGCTTACCCGCGATACTTTTCTGAGTTTGGCTCCAGCAAGAGCAGCTGCTAGTCCTGTTAAAGGACGGTGGTCTTCATACATCGATCCCATGGAAAAACCCGCAGGAGGCAGAGGAGGGGCCGGAGGTGGGGGAGGAACCTGGTTGGGAAGGGGGGGAGGTGGTGGGGGAGGCGGCCCCGATGGTGGAAGAGGGGGAGGAGGAGGGGGTCCAGGGGGAGGGGGGACTGCTGGTGGTGACTGGACAGGGCCAGGTGGGAGAGGGGGTGGGGGTGGGGGTGCAGGTGGTCCTTGGATAACACCTAATTAAAAACACACACACAAAAACCAAACAAAAATTGTGACAAAAAGGGAAGACTGTCAGGAAACCAATTCTATACTACATTAAGGGGGGGGGGGGAACTGCACAGTCCCCATGCTGGTTTCAATATGAAAGAAACATATTCCTTCATTCTAATAGGCACACATAAATAGTAATGAACAGACAATTCAGCTTGAAATAAAACTACCCTCAAAACTTCTTAAGAGGAAACAGAGATGCCACAAACAAAATTCATGTGAATGTTTTGAGGGACATGATACTGAGCGGCCTTTGCACAACCTTATCAAAAAACAAAACAGACCCCTACCTTAAAGACAGAGGTAGAACATGATGTAGACAAGAAAAATCTATGCATAGAAGCCCAGTGACATAGGAAGAGCCTGCTGGATCAGATCAAGGACACATTTAGTCCAGGATTCTGTTCACATGGTGGCCAAATGAGTATGGGAAGCCCATAAGCAGGACAGGAACGCAACAGTACTCTCCTGCTCAATACCAATAACGGGTATTGAGAGCATATAGCCCTTGATGCGAGGAGTCATTGATAGCTTTATCCTCCATGAATATATCAAACCCTACTTTAAAGCTGTGCAAGTTGGTGTCTATTACTACACCGTGTGGTACCAAATACCATAGTTTAACTACGCACTGCATCAGGAGTGAGGAATTGGATTCAGCTGGTGGGCCAAATGCTGGGTTCTCTCACCCTCCAAGGGTGACTCTGACCTGTCAATCATCAGACAGCACTATGATACCAGGTGACCCATTTACCTCTGTATTCAAGCCCAGACAAGTGCTGCTTGAAGTTACCAATCAGCTGGTCAACTCTGGCTGGAATCTGCTAGCTAGGGAGTTCCCCATGAGTAAATTCATAGTGCAGCCAACTCCAATTGGTTTGCTCTCACCAGCAATCTGCTGATCAGTAGTGACAGGGGAGCCTCCCCTGGCAGTGCACTTTAAGATTCCCCAGGTGTGCACTGGCAGGCACATTTCTACCTGCCTCACACTTGACATCACAGAGGATGTCAGATGCGAGAAAGATGGGAATGAGGGGAAAACTGAGAGCTGTACTAGGAAGACTCCCATGCCTAAACTAGGTGAATGAGTAATTCATTTTGTCTGTCTAATCTCCCAGGGTTCACCTTCACTGGATGATCTCGGGTTCTAGAACTAAAAGAACAAGAAAAACTTGTCTATTCCCTTTTGTACACCTCTATTATGCCTACCCCCTTTTCACCAACTAAAAAGCTCTAATCTGCTCCATCACCTTCATCATTTTGCCCACATTCTGCACCTTTTCCAGTTCTACAACATTTCTTCTTTATTTGTATTTATTGAATTTATATACTGCCCTTCATCTGAAGACCACAGGGTGGTTTACAACATAAAAACACAAAATACATAATATAAGAAAAATAAAAAATACCCTCCTTTCAAGGTGATGATCACAACATCAATAATGTTTGTATCCCCAATATAAGTCTAAGGAACACAGGCCTAAATTCCACCAATTTAAGCAAACCTAAGACAAGATACCTGAAACATTTGCACCCCATGCCCGTGCTTATTTCCAGAAATATTAATACAGCATACATTAGTGAGTTAGAAGACTTTTAAATGTTGATGGAATGAGTGGTTTTGCCCCACTGCCTGAATGAAAAATAAGATTAGATTTTTTTAAAAAAATCCCTAATCAAGGGTGGTCCACAATTACAGACGTAAATTTACTATGAAATGCAAGTTGATTTTCATCTGTCCTTGCAGTGGTGGAACACTTCAAATCAATAAAGGGTTGCCTGCTCCTGAGTTGTGAGTTATTTAGAGTAACAGACTCTATAAAATGTTTAGCCCAGACTGAGTGAAACATTAAAAGGATCAATTCATCTTGTTATAAACCATATTTCTATCACATTAAGTAACTGCCTTTGGGTTCCTCAGAAATTTCAGCAACATATTAAATGGATGCAACACCTGCAATTTAAAAACTATTTTGGATACACAAACAAACCAAATTAAAGTATGTGTAAATGGACGTATTAAATCTTACTAATTATGCTTTCTGTATACTTTTTGTGAATAATACTGAACTGAGAAAAACCCAATTCACCGCCAACATTCTTCATTTAATGTCCAATGATTAAAAAAGCAAGAAACCACCTAGGAAAACTCTTTCAGCGGACTTCCAGAAATGAAAGAACAAAAACAAAAACGGAATACACTATTTAAATTTGACTGAAAAAACGCATCTCCGCTCTTCAAAGTTTCACAATTCCTCATGACATTCTGCTGAACTTTTGCTGAGGGTATTAAGATCTCTGCAGCTTTTCAACATGCTAATTCTTCAGGATAAATCAAGTTTCAGGTGCAAATTAGTTTTGAGTGCATTCCTGATTAGTTAATTAGTAGCAGTAACGGAAACCTTACCCTGCTGGGACGGAGGAGGTTCAATCGGCTGAGAGGCTGTCTGCAAGACTGGCTCAGAAGCAGAGGAGTCTCCCAGCACAGAGTTTAGAGAGTTCTCAACAGAGGCAGGGGGAGCTGCAGAGGGAGAAGGGAGAACACTAGGCTTGGATGAGGGAGTCGAGGCATATGGGGAACTTGGAGAGGAAGCTTGAGGTCCAGAGAGCGAGAGAGGCTGAAAGGAAGGTGGCGGCGTTGGACCAGAGGTAGGTGGCGAAGGTGCTGGATAATTTGCCAGTTCTGGAAGACCATTGGGTGCAGTAGGGGATGGGGATAACTGGGAGAGTTGAGCGGTTACTGGTATGGGGAGAACAGGCTTTGGGCCAGTGGCTTTGCCTGGGGGGCTGCTAATCATTACAGGAGGAGAAGGGGGGAGAGGTGCAAAACTAGAAGCAGACCAAGTAGTGGACTTGGTACTAGGGGGCAAAGGGGCTGGGGGGTTCACGGGTGAAGGTGGCCGAGAATTTTTGTTTACTTGACGAGGAACTGTGGCGTAATGCGGAAGGACGGGGTGAAAGGCAGAGCCCAAAGAAGTAGCAAAACGTGACGCAGAGTGCCTTAGTGGTGGTGTAGGGGGAGAGGAAACCGATTGTGCAGAAGTCACATTAGCATAATCCGGAGTAGAGTCTGACATTGCTTTAGCATATGAAGGAGGTGGTGCCGAAGGAGGCTGGCAACTGGAGTATTCAGGAAGTGAAGTACTATACGGGGAGTTGTCGTAAGATGGAGCTGGACAGAAGATGGAAAGCAGCAGCAAAGGCAGGATAAAAGAGGAGAGAGAGAAAAAGGGAGCTAATGAAGCAACAAAACCAGCATTCAAACAAAATGTATAAATGTAGACTATAGTTAGTACCAGAGGATTAGGCACAAGTAAATTACTGTTAGGAGAATTTATACACTGTCAACAGATGCTTCCAATTTTGCCATATATATTTGTGCCAACATTTGAATTTACAAGCACATTCTGGAAACGCAAAAACAACAACAACGCCCAAACCCCTCCACTACACAGTAAGTTCTCAAAGGTAATCAGCAAAATCAATTGGTTGGAATCAAGTGAAGTGATCTTAAGAATTTTTTTTTAACATACTACTGAATGACAATTTCAGCATATGAACAGTGCAATCCAGTGCATTTTCTGCTCAGATGTAGGCCCCATTGGCATGGTATAGGTATCATTTTAAATCATAGTTAAAGTTAAACTATGGTTTAATGTGAACAAACAGTGTGCTGTTGCACAGTCCTTGAAAGTCCCTGCTGTACTCCTCCCCAACACCTTCAACAAACCCGAGGCTGGCTTCACATTACATGTGAATCGAGACTAGCAGCCTGTTCCTCTCCCAGCAAATCATGAGCAGAAGACAAAATTTCTTCTTGGCTTGAGAGAGAATCAACTCACAGGCATGGGATAGCATGCAACATACAGCCAGCCACCCTGCTTGTTCACATTAAAGCATAGTTTTATTTTAACAATGATTTAAAATGGTATCTGAACCAGGCCACAGAGTTCAGCGAGACTTGCTCCCAGGTAAGTGAGAACAGGATTGCAGTTGAAAGTTCACACTTCATCAACAGTAAGTAGAAACTATGTCCCAAAAGTAAGAACTGCATGTGAAACACGAGAAATTAGAAAATTCTTCCTCAAAAGTGACTGGCTTATACAAATTTCCACTTTACAGATCGTTCATTCTTCAAGCAAATATTTTATTAATTAGAAACAGGAAAAATTAATTTATTTATTAATTAGAAACAGAAAAAAGTAGCTGAGAATTCAGGATTGCAAATAGCCATTTGCCTGCTTGCCTTTGTCAAGCAAGAACTGCCTCCTGTTTACAAGGCAAGGCAGAATCTAGCTTCAGGACATTGGAAGAGAAATCAGTTCTTTTAGAGTGCTGATGTGCCACTTGTGGCTATCAAAAATATTTGCAGGCATGCTAGTAAAAAATGTGGGCTAATAATTTTTGTGGACTTATGAGCAAATCTGTACAAACCAAGTCTATGTTTATTACACCAAGAAACAAAATATTTTACATAGCTCCAGGCGTTGCCTGCATATGCTATTACACTAGCTTCTTTCAGACGAGAACAAATGCAGGAGAGGAGATCAGAAGCTTCCTTTTCCATTTTTGTGTTAAGTGCATTTCAGTGTCTCATCTGAAACCTAAACTGTAATTAGGATTAACTAAAGTTAGCCAAAACCAACCAGCTTCACGAACTATAGTTTATGAAGTTGGCTTGTTGCTACTAACCATAGTTCCTCCAGGTTCAGACAACATGGCAAGCTGTGGTTAATCAAATGCAGAAGCAAAAGCTTCTGAACTCCTCTCACATTTACACTGTAGAAGAAAAGCGCTCATTCCCAGGGAAAGCTGGGCTACTGTTAATGTTATGTCCAAACAAGAACATTGTGCTGTAATGAACTTGCACCCATTCCTGAAGTTCTAGGTTTTATACTCAAGAGTGATGCACATTTCCTGAGTCATTTGGCCTCAAGAAAACACACACACACACCGGCCTGCACTCCTGTTCAGCAATGAAGCAAGTCCTATGCTGTAGATTTATACACAAGTCTCTGAGGCACGTAGCCTTGGAAGAATATAAAAAGAATAATGTCACATTCCCCAAAAAGAGACGACCCAACTTTCTGATCATGTAAAAGAAAAAAATATAAACTGTCAGGCATCCTAAGCATTCTGTGCTACTCTATCATAGCAAGGACTATTGGCTGGGTCATATTTTACTGGATCTGTTGCACCAATGGTCAGTTTATATCTCCTATTTTATTGGTTGGTCTTTGGAAACAAACTAAGATTGTGAAAGTTTTTCTCAAGTTAACCATTTTTCAATGTAGTCAACTACAACTACAACAACGAAAACCATAGCTCTGCGTTCAAAGAAGAACTAACCGAAGAATACAGATCCATCTTTGATCCAAGTAATTTTGTACAGTGATGCATCTAAAATACTATCCATACAACTTGCTAAAAGACTCTTGCAAGACTCTTTGCACGAGGTCTGCCTACTGACAATAAACTCTCATGCCAAACATTCAATTACGCAGACAACTGACGGACGTCAATGTCAAAGTTTCCTCTCAATAACCAAGTTTGGCTGGTAAAACTGCCAGAGAACTTGGCCATCAAATCCTTAGTGTGCTTACGGTTGGAGCCACACTGAGGGAACGAACACTGCCCAATATAAGCAGCATTTCTCAAGCACAACACGCCTCTCACCCAAGTCCTGAAAGGTAAGGGACATACAGGGCCCAAGCTGCAGGTGGAAGGCAACTGCCTAAGGTTACAGGACAGGATAGAGGAGGCTAAGGCGGAGAGGAAAGGGAGGACAACAAGAGGGCAAGAACAGAAACAGAGCCCAGGATAAGAGGAAGATTTAAAGTTCTGGCAATGGGATTAGCATTAAGGGACAGGGATACTGAGTTGTGAGAATATGTAGTTCTCTTAGCACAGAACTCTAGGCTTCCTTCTTAAGTGATCAATGTAGGATTTCTTTCCTAACTGATGTTATATAAACTGCTTCTTAAGTTTAACAGAAAAAATAAAGGAGGCTCAAAAACACCATCCTACACATATACTATTTGAGAAATACAGAAAGTTTGGTTGCTGGCAATAAGGTTCCAATTTTTGGAAGTTAGCTTACAGGAAAACGGGAAATAAGCCATTTTAATTCATGATTACTTTGATCAATTTCATCACGTTAACAGTTCAAAACAACACACTGCAATTCTTACCAGTGCTTGACAGTTTTCTTTCTCTTTCCCATTCCAGCTGCTCTCTTTCCAGTTGGTCCTGGTGCTCCCTTTCTTGCCTTTCCCATTCTGCTCTCTCCTGCTCCTGCCTTTCCCGCTCTTGCCTCTCTCTCTCCAGGCGCTCCTGCCGGTCTCGCTCTTGCCGCTCCCTCTCCAGCCGCTCCCTCTCCAGGAGCTCCTGTTCTAGCCGCTCCCGTTCCAGCCTCTCCTTCTCCAGCCTCTCACGCTCCAGTCTCTCTCGTTCTAGTCTTTCCCTCTCCAGCCTCTCGCGCTCCAGCCTGTCGCGTTCCAGCCGCTCCCTTTCCAACTCCTTTTGCCGTTGCTGCTCCTGCAGCTGCCTGCAACAGAGGAAAACGGGGAGTGTTAAAATGAAGAGCCAAAACCAGATTAAAGGCCACCTGGCTACGAAAACATACACAGCGAGCCAGTGTGTGAGATAATAATCAGTGTTGGAAACTCAAAATATATAAGCTAGACACCAAATAGTTCCTTAAACCAAGGTTAAAGTAAAGGTAAAGGACCCCTGACAGTTAAGTCCAGTCACGAACAACTCTGAGGTTGCTGTGCTCATCTTGCTTTACAGGTCAAGGGAGCTGGCGTTTGTCCGCAGACAGTTTTTCTAGGTCATGTGGCCAGCATGACTAAGCCGCTTCTGGCGCAACAGAACACCGAAACCAGAGCAGTGCACGGAAATGCCATTTACCTTCCTGCAAGAGCGGTACCTACTTGCCATTTTGGGGCAAGATGGCTCTGAGGTCTTATTTTTTGATTATCAGCTAAACATCTGGCTAGTTCAGAAGACAACCTTCAGCAAAGTTAAGAAGTTTGAGAACTTAAAAGTAGAAAAGTCACTTGATCCAGGGACAGTCCACGTATATGTTGGCCGACTCCGACCTCTTTTTCTTAATGGTGACACAGAGCATTCATAACGTAAGAATATTCTTCACAACTGTGAGCAAGCTACAATAATTAACTATAATATTGTTCACTGCTCCTGCTCAGGCTGCACAGAAAAAATAATTTTGGTTCCTGAAATTCATTCTGATTGTACAGATAAAATATAACTGACAGAATTCTCCAGGATGTGGTATTAAGTGTGTGAAAACAGTCAAGATCCCCAGGCATGTACCTCCAGATGGTGGAGATGTCAGGTGCCATCCTGGCACCTGGGCACCTTCACTTGGTCGCAAATGGTTGATAGCCAGGTGCAAAATGCACCTGACACGTGGTTAATTTTGACCACAGGTAATAATTTATATCCCACTCTTCAGACAATCGTCTCCATACCACTTCTTACTTAATTTGCATTTTTAGCTTGCCTGTTGATCCAGAAGCATCCCCAAGGAAGTTTACGTAAATAATAATAAAAAGTTACTTCTACCCACATGGCACTGCTCTAGGATAGCTTTCAAATAATGAATCAAGAATTTTGGTAGGCTTTAAATGAGGCAGTTACATGCCAGAGTGATGCAGGCCCTAGTCCACCTGGCGAAGGTGGAATTAGAAACTTCCCTATGCAAGGAATAAGAATGACAGACAAGAAGCTTTAGTTGTGGCAATATAGGCTTTCAGGGGCCTCAAGGGAATGTCAGGTCTTCTTAGTTGGCAGAAAGACAGGAGAAAGGAAGAAGGTAACGGGTGGACAGTGGAAAGCTGACAAAACTTTGCGCTGGGGGTGGAAATGCTACTACAGCACTGAGGAAGAATTTTAGATTGTGTCCGTGAGGGGAGGAGAGCTCCAGAATGTCTTAAAATGGCAAACTCTGACTGCTACCACTAGGCGGAGCTCAAATCATAGAATACAGTAATAGAATCATACAATTGTAGAGTTGGAAGGGACCCGGAGTCCCACATGACGTAGTCTTGCAAGCACAAGAGAAGCTATATAAAATATTACACAGGTAACACCTTACTGCCACAAAGATGTAAATTATATAAAACCACTCAAGTTAGTTGTAGTGAGTATGGGGTAATGGGTGATAATTTCATGCATACATCTTGGGAGCATCCATTGTTGAGCCAATTTGGGGTGTGTGTTTCTTAAATAGATTATTTCCTGTTTTTACAGACATGCTAAGATTCCGTTCCCCTGCAGCATATCTGAAGTGAATATAGCACACCCTAAAGATAAGGTTCTTATTGATTTTTTTTTTAAAAAAATGGTTACAAAGTGTCATGACAGCATATCGGAATATCCTGGGACCACTGAAGAAAGCACTTTCTTTTTTGCCGGAAATTAACTGGCCTGATAATGACTTTGGAACAGGAAAGGGGTTTTCAATGCAGAGATTTGTTCCCTTTTGTTGCTTACTGAAACAATGGCTAAAAATACTCAGAATAATGCATCTTTTTTTGCCTGATGATGCACATACATTGTTAATAAATTAATTAATCTCTCTCTTTTTGCTAAAGACTATTTTCTATATAACATTTGAGGTCCTGATATCCATGCTTAGAGAGACACGGATGCATGCCCCTGTTTCTCAAAATATACTACAGCAAACTGATGCAGCCATTACAAAACTGATCATAGATAAGAAAGTGATACATGTGAAGATAACACTAAGACATCCAAGCCAGTCTCTAAAGTTGACTGGTAACTACTACCCTTTATAAAACAACTCACGAGCAGCACCACAATTTTAAAGATTTTTAGGAGTGTTTGCATATAAAATGCTGGTTCAACATCCTTGCAATCGTAATTTCTGTGCAGCAGTGTGCACCACCATATACACCAATTTCCTGAAGCAGCAATTCTTAGCACCAAGCCACTGAAAACTGAACCCTTTACAGCAAACCTTGTGAATCACTGGATACCTCACAGAAGTGATTTGAAAAGCAAGCTCTGTTTACTTCACATCAGAAGGATCACCCAACAGAGGGCAGTAGAGATTTACAGCTTCCACACATTTGTATCATTCTTCATTGTAGTTCGCCTCAGTCCCCAAACCAATTTAGCTAGTTTTAACTTGTTCCCTTTTAATCGGTGCATTTTAAACTTTTTCAGTTTTAAATTTTGCTCCAGCTCACTTGGAATCACAATGACCCTTCTCATATATAGAATAACAGCACTTACAACTTTAATTGCCTTAGTAACTTTTCTTTTTGGATTTTTGCAGAAGATAAAAGGGGAAAGTATCATATTCAACTATTATAGTCACAAGGTGACTGACTACATTCACACCTGCTTAGTTTCAACAACTCTGCAGCATCAGCACTCCCCAAGTCCATTCATTAAGACTCCTATCCTGTCATCTTGTTAATTCAGTGCTTAAATTTCCAATTAATGTTTAAGTTATTGCTGCCATATCCCCGAACATGCATTATAAAACCATAGATTTAGCTTCAGTTCATGTGGAAAACAACCTCCAAGCTAGCTAATTAGCAGGAAGAGACTGTTCCAGCTGAGGTTCTATTAATTTACCCATCTCCTGTTTTCCCTTTGGGAAATGATTTACCTTTGTTTAAAAGATGCATCTCTCCATAAACACAAGCATTCGACTGACCTAAGATTGGTGGGCTAGTTCTGCCTAAACTTACCTCAAATATTGTTTAAGTAAGAATGAATGACCCTCAGATACTTGGAGGAAGGTTAGGATACAAATGCAACAGAACCCTACGCATGGATCCAATGAAGAAACAGGATGAGTGGAAAAGCCTTCCCTTAATCTAGAAGGGAAGTTCCTGATTGATATAAGCCAGTTTCCCCCTCCTTCTACAGTCCCCTGTTGCATCTCATGCCATTTCAGAAGAAATTCCATTTCCCTGGCAGTGTAAGAGGCTGCAACACGACAGGGGAAAGCCTCACTCAGTTAAGTGTAACTCATCTTATTGTAAAAGTTGGATGCAACCAAGCCTGTCAGTTTTTCAGTTACTTCCTAAGATTTCAAACCCTAAAGTGTTGTAAGGAAAAAATGTAGGATAGTGAAATTCCCTTCACAATAATGCAGAATCAATTAAAAGTGATTAGGCTTGCCCCTGCAGTTAAGGAACAACACAGCTAATCTCATAAATCTACCTTTTTCTTTAGAGTGTTTTTTCCACTCACGCACAGGTTAAGAGGGTTAATATATTAACTGAATTTCATTTATCAAATTAATTTATTTACTAATTTATTAACTGCATCATGTCCCGGAACTGGTCTCTGGGTGTCTCCCAAAGCAAGGCAAAACACTTAAAACTGTAACCTAAAATCATAACACAATCTGCAATTTAAAACATGATTAAAAGTATACTTCAGGTTACCAGACCCTCCGGGTGTCCATATTTTCCAGGGACAGTCCCGGATTTACAAAAGCTGGTTTCTGATTTGATCCCAGAATGTCCTGCTTTTCCTTAGTGAAGACACTGGGAGGGGAGGAAGATCCAAAGAAAATACAGGCGGCGACAAAGCCGTAGGGACAAAGCCAGGAAGGTATCCTACTGCTCTCCTCCCACTGACACACACACAGACAAAAATATGTGTAAACGAGGCTTCTAACGTAAATGTATAGTTCTCTCTGGCACATGCTGCAGACCACACCCAAGAGGAATACAGTCGTACCTTGGTTGACAAATGCCTTACCAGTCGAACGTTTTGGTTCCAGACCAGAACGCCGCAAACCCGGAAGTGAGTGTTCCGGTTTGCGAACTTTCTTTTGGAAGCCGAACATCTGATGGGGCTCTCGATTGGCTGCAGGAAGCTCCTACAACCAATCAGAAGCTGCACCTTGGAAGTCGAACGGACATCTGGAACTGATTCTGTTCAGCTTCCAAGGTACAAATGTACATGGCTCTGGTTGGCTTGTGAACACCCACAGAAGGAATACACAGTTCCCTGTCCCCCAGCTATAAATCTTTGGGGTTTTTATTGCCTTCATGCGGAGAAAAAAATGGGAGAGGAATGAGCAAAATAATCCACCACCCTAACTAAGCCATTTCTGTGGAATGGAGGTGCTAGAGACAGAGGTGGGACCTGCTGGTAGTGACTTTGTTGATTGGCTAAGCAGAAAAGATGGGCAGAAGCATCTTGGAAGCCTCTTGGTAGGTGGAAATGTATTAATAATGACTGTGGGTCAAAGACTGGACCTTGGCTTTGGAGGGTAAACCGAGGAGTCTCCACTGTAAAAGCTTGACCCTTCTTTTGACCAATGCTGAAAGGGTGATAAAAATGTTCTATAAAAAAAAACAGTTTCTTTCTGCTTCTTTTTTCTTTAAGTCACTAAAGCTACTTTTGGTGTCCTACTTTTCTCTTCTTTAAAAACGCAAAAATAAATTCCTGTCCCAGATTCCTAAGGAATGGAAGTAGAGTAACTTTTTAAAAATGGAAAACTTATTTAACATTTTACAATTATTTATTTTCTTGATTAAATAGCTAGTTCAGGTTAATTAAAATACCTATTCTCATGATTAAACAATCTTTTAGCTGCATTATACTCAAACTGTGCTAATATATCCCAAAAGCCAAGTAAGGAAATTCATACTTCAGAAGAAAAGCATTTACAACTTGAAAAGCTGATCCTCATTTGCTTTTAATATCCCTTTAAAATATCAGCTTGGCAGATCTTTAATCTTTTATTGCATGAAAAGAATACAAACTGTTTTCCCTGGTTTTATATTGTCAGTGTTGAAATATTCTAGACACAATGGCACAGTGGGAATCTTCCTTACCTATCAGTACTAAGAAGGATACCATGCTAACTCCTAAAATATACTAGAAGTTATTGTTATATTAGCAACAATATTTCCATGCTGCCCATAACCAAAAATTTTGTGGGTAGTGTACATAAAAACTGTCATATTATTATATGAACTGGGGAGGTGTGGTGGGAATCATGGCAGAGATTGAGTGCTCCACAGCTGGAATGCTATCAGAGAGAAGGCCCTTCCTTTCATAGTCACCCTTCAGGTATCACTTGGCATTGACACTGCAACTTCACTGTTGAGGTATATATGGGAGGAGCCAATGTTTCAGGTAAACTGGCTCCAAGCCATTTATGGGTTTGAAAGTTAAAAACAGCACTTTTAATTGGTTCCAGAAATGGACTAGAAGAGTGGAACTGATAAAATATTATAAAATATATTCAAAATGTTGACTTCTAGTTAACAACCTTTCAACCCTATACTGGACCAACTGAAGTTCCAAAGGCATGCTCAAGTACAATGCATAATGGTAATTTAAACTATTGTTGACTCCACAACTGATTAATCTTTATTAGGATCAACAAAAAGTCACAAAAATGTGGCAAACCTTTGAGTTGGAAAACTCTTAATCAGACTGCAAGATGAGCATATCTCGCCTAGGGTGCTACAGTTATCAAGTTGCATTGCTAGGTTACAAGCCAGACTTTATTTTCTTAAACAATGTGGAAAACAGCCATGACTGCTTTATTCTAGTAGTTAAGTGGAAGGCACATACTTTATCTGTAGTACCTGGAAAGGGACAAACTGAACCTCCAATCCCCATTCTGGAACTAAGTTTACAAGCTTGCCTAATAGCTACAACATACAGTGGTACCTCTGGTTAAGTACTTAATTCGTTCCAGAGGTCCATTCTTAACCTGAAATTGTTCTTAACCTGAAGCACCACTTTAGCTAATGGGGCCTCCTGCTGCCGCCGCGCCGCCGGAGCACAATTTCTGTTCTCATCCTGAAGCAAAGTTCTTAACCTGAAGCACTATTTCTGGGTTAGCGGAGTCTGTAACCTGAAGCGTATGTAACCTGAATCATATGTAACCTGAGGTACCACTGTATAGCCTTTAAAAAAAACAAAACCTTTTCCACATCCCACCAGACCTGGATTTCTGCAACATCTTACAGTTAACGGTATTCTGGAGAACTTGAAAGTTTGACACTTTTTTTTATTACTTTTTGGGTTGGTCCGAATGAAGGCATTGCCCATTTGGAGTTGTCGTTTTTCCCCTTATGTGCCTTTAAGCAAACTGCTGTAGAAAATACTGGCATGTTACTGAATTCAGGACCTTCAAAGAAGTTAACAAAGGCAACTTCAACCAAACTAGCAAGCAAGCTTACAGAAGTTCCTAACCTACTTTGTTACTGTACCTGTCTACACACATAAGTTTCAGTGATTTTGCCTCATCTACAGCATGAGAGTACCAACACACACACACTCTCCACTAGTCAACAAATATTTCTTGCCTGATCACCTGAAAGCGCTTTTGAGATGTCACACATGGAAAGCTTATTTAAGAGCTTGAAGACTACCTAAAAATAGAGTCTGCGTTGATTTTTCTGGGCAAAAGTGTAATCAACCTCTTCAAAGATTAAAGTCACTCTGGTGTCTTAAAAGTCATTCAAAAACTATTTTGAAATTTGCTAGTTTGGTTTACTAAAGTTGTTTTAAAAAAAAACACTGCAGGATAGGTTAGGAATTTAAAATCACACAGTAACCAAAACATCTTTATTTACAGCCTCATCACAAACATTCAAAAGCATGGATTAGAATCATCAGCCAAATCGTACATTTTCCAAATTACCCTATATTATCAAATGGATATCAGTCTAGTTCAACAGTTCCTAATGTTTTGGGGCCTGGGGGCACATTTGAAAATCTAAGAAACTGTCACAAGCACCACAAAATGCCCATTTCACAAAAGAAAAGCTAGCAATGCTCAGAAACCCTCCCCTTCCTTCCAACAAAACAAAACAAAAAACAGGCAAAATACCCACTAAACACAGACAAGCTCCCCCCACCCAAAACAGAACAGGCAGTCACTCCAATAAATTCAAAGAACCTATCTAATTGTAAAATTAAAAAATAAAAATTAGAAGGGAAAGGGTGCACAGTGGGCACCTGGAGCTGCCTGAGGGTGAGAAGTGCTCATGAGATCCCAGATCTAGTCTATTATTTTTAAAAGATATGGAGCAGAATGCTGCTGTACGCACAGCTAAAAAACTTGTTTTGGTTACATATACCCATATTCAAATGCTCCTGTGATACAAAAATGCCTATAAATTTACATAGAGACAAATCCCCCTCAAGTGATTTTCAAAAGTAATACCTCTAGGTATTTTCATTAACTTTCATTACATGAGGCTGGCTAGACTTTCACTAAGTGTGTGGAAATGGGTTAAGAGTAATTCAGCTTCTTTGGAAAAATTTAAACTGATTACTTACAGCAGAAGCCGGTCAACCTTTGGTCCATCATACCTCTGAAGGATAAGTGGAGGCCTATACACTTTCATTGTTTCTGAAGTCTGTATACTAATTCTTACAGCTGCCCTCTTTATAAGCATAGGCATGCAGTAATTACTTTATTTATAGATATTAACTCAATCAGCTACCAGCTGATATAAGATACAGCAACGGATTTACATTCATGACATTCGCACCCCTTCTAGCTGCTATATTAACATCATGAATCGTTTAAAGATATATTATGAACTAATGCTCTATTTAAACACAACAGTTAGGATCTTTTATTCTGAGAATCTTAAAATGGGGTTCCGGATATTATATTCAACGGATACTGCATTAGAACTGAACAAGCCCAGCAATTATTTTAGCTGTTTGTTGCTATCTGTGTTGGTGTCACCCATCCTGAAAGACTGTAGAACAGTGGAAATCAATGAGGTGCCCTCCAGATGTTTTTGGATTACAACTCCCCGACCAGCATGAAGGGTTGCTGGGTGGGACTGGTAGTCCACAGCTCCTGGAGGGCACCATATTGGCATGGGCAGTAGCTGCAGGGATAGCCAAACAGGAGGCAATCCACATTTGACAAATATTTACTTCACATTAAGAGAAGTGCTGTATGTGTACAACAAATGCACAATCTAAGAATAGGATTCACTGGTCTGCTCAATCTGATTCCTTACTTTCAAACACTACCCATACTTCGTGCTTACAAAAGAAATAACAGCAACCAGCTATCATTTAATCCCACCCTCCTGTCTCCCTAGAACATATTCTTATGCCTGAAGCACCCCTTACAGGTCTATTAGCTAGTATCAGTGCTCAAGTGTTCTTATAAGAACTGCCCCCCTCCAAAATGTTTAATATCAGTACCCTATAATTGCTTGGTTCTTAGCCTATCCTTGATGGACATCTTATAAATAAATCCCATTAAGTTCTCTGGTGCTTATAAGCGTATAAAGGACGGCTGCCTTTAGCACTTTAAAGAAAGCTGAAAATAATACAATTAAACCAGCGGTTCCCTTTGGGAATCTCCTTTTAAATACCTAAATTCCATCTTTCCCTGCTCAGTCTTCTTCTTCCTTAGTATGCTGTACTCAATTCCTTCAGAACTGCTTCATAGGGTCTGCTTTCTAAACATGTTATCATCTGTGTACCTTTCCGATGAACCTTTTCCAATTGTTGAAATTAAACTTAAGCTCAAGGAATCATCCCAAAACCCCAAAGAAAAACAAACTAGCATGAACAACTTGGGAAAGCTGCCTGTCCTATATATCTGACTGGATGACATCAATGTATTTCTTACAAAAATGGCTCCTGTGGGCCATTTTGCACTTCAAAGTTGGTATTGATTGTTTTATATATTTCCTCTAACACTAAATATAAGACTGCAAAATGCAGAAAGTTAAAGAAATCAATATAATAACAAGTATAATTCTATTAGGTCCATTAACATTAAGTAGTAAACCATAGCCTTGGTAAAATGTAGTTTTACAACAGAAACAAAACAAAAAAACACTCTAGAAAGAAATACATCAACACAAAAATTACCCCCACATATTTCTGTTTATTAAACAATGGCTTTGTGTAATGTACACATCTTGCCCTGCAGCCTAACAAAACACAGTGTGAAGCCATTTTGGGGTTGGGGGTTGGCTTATGAACCTTGGTTTGTTTTAACTAAGTCTTGGCAGTACATGTGAACCCAATACCCACCATTAACCAAACCACAAAACTATGATACAAGAGCAGCTGGAAAACAAACCAATGTTTGGTGAAATAAATCATGGTTTGTTTGATCACCTTGCTAAACCATGGCTTAAACAAGCAATGGCTAGGCATCACATGCAAAATGGGCCAATCTGTATGGAAATATACATGTTTACTCAGAGAAGCCCATGCTGCACTTTCTGATGTATTATGAAAAGCCTCACATGAACAAATATTTATTTATTAAATATCTACATCGCACTTCATCCAAGGATCAAAGGGTGGTTTACAATATAAAAACACAAAAATACATACCATAGTACCAAACAATAACTGCCCCCCCCCCATAAATACTTGCCCAATCACCATCATAATAGTACTGTTTTATGCAAAACCACACTAACCTTCTCTGGATTTCTAAATCTTCTTGTGATGGGCCATTTTGCACCTGTGGGGGAAGTTGTGCATTTTGTCGAGGCAACGTTGGACCTAGCAAAGCAAGTTACACGTCAGCTGTTATGCAAAAGTCACATGTAAAGTCCAATAAGAAATCAACTTTCAAATTCTGACTACTTATTAAATTTCCAGCAAATAGCCTACAAAATACATAAAACAAACTGAGCATCGCCATCAATATTGCTCCACATCTTTTCAAAATGTAAACTGATATATTCAGCAAGAATATGATGAGTGTGGAGAAAACACATATTTATAAACCTTTAAAAGATTCCAAAATTTTAAAACAATTCTTTGGGAAGCAAGATTACTGTAAATACTCGAGTATAAGCCAACTTTTTCAGAAGATTTTTTACACTGAAAAAGCCCCCCTTGGCTTATACTCGAATAAGCTGACGATCCTCTCTTGACAGTTTTACCACCCTCAAAAGTTTTCGGTGTGGCTGCCTGGAAAAGGACATTCTCTGCGGCATTCCCTACATGGTGGAATTCCCTCCCTACATAACGCAGTTTTCCTGGGCCTCTGGCAGCTGAGCTGCATACTTTTAGGACCCACCCCATTCCCATGACTGTTAATTTGTTTTAAACTGTTCATAACATTGTATTTTAAATTGTTGTGAGCTGCAGGCCTTCTGGTGAAAGCAAGGTAACAAATTTATTAAATCTTCATCATCATCAGTAAAGGAGTTGCTAGAAATAATTGTTCTAGGATATGTGATCAACAGTTCAAAATGAAGCACCAGCTGCAGCGTGTTAAATAGCAGATCGTGTGCTGTGTGGTGACTTACAGGTCAGTCTCATACACATCCTCAAAATAAAATGCAAACAAGTTCTATATGGTATTTACTCCAGGACAAGGGAGCCTTTTCTCCTGTGGTTTTTCTCCTAGTTTTAGTTCTGACAGTTATTTTGCATGCAACTTTAAAAAACAATTCTTTTTCAGGCACCTGACATATTTATTGAGATAATGTTTATTCTGCCTGTTTCTTTTAAAAATCAATCTTTTTTACTTGAAACACGATCCATGAAGTGTGGTGAGAGGGGCTTTGTGACTCACAAAGATGGCAACCTTATATAGCAGGACTGGTGAAACTTTGTCCCTCCAGATGTTGCTTGACTAAAACTCCCATCTGGAGTTCTGGCCACGCTGGCTGGGACTGATGGGCCAAAGGTTCACTAGTCCTGCTGTATGTTTGCACTCTCACAATAGCCATATAGGACTCTGTGCATCAGTATCCACCCTGCTGTCACATATTTGATGTTATATTTTACAAAAATTAAATTAAAAAGCAATGTAGATGGGGACAGTGGATTGCTGGGCAAGATTTTTAATCATTCCACCCCACCTCATGGTACCAACTAAAAACATCCCCACCCCAAACCAGTATTTTCTTTGTCTGAATAGCAGAGGAAATTGTTAAATAACCCTTGCCCACAGCCCTAATACTGATCAGAGCTATATGCTGCTGTTCAAATCTTTAACAACAGATAATTCACATATTTAATGTATCTTCTAGTTTGTCCCTGAGGGGTTTGATGACTGTGAAGCACTGATGAATATATCAGTCACTTAATGCTATGTCTCTCCATTGTTGCAGAGAGCCCTGGGAAAAAGGGGGAGGGGTGGAATGGCTGGCTCTCTTTCAAGAAAAACCATTTTGCATACAGTATAGTTGAAAGGCAACAGGAATGCAACCAACTGCACTACAATGTATGATTAGAGTTCATTGTTATTCAAGCCTGAGAGGTCAGTTGAATTCAAAGTACTGCTGGATAAATCGGCTTGCTGGTCTTATTCACATTCATCAGATGGCACAGAGAACACCCATGTTCTAATTTTGCTGTTCATGCTCCATCAGAAGGCCAATATGAGACCACTTTAATGTTATGTTTTAAGCAATTGCTTCCATTAATTAAATCTGGGTCTTTCCTAAAAGCCATTTCAGGGAACGAATGATTTTTAGCAGGTCTTCTAATTAAGATGTCTTTGTTTTTGACTGACAGAGCTAAGTTTTAAAAATCTGAAGCCTTGGACTATTAATGCATTGACTTGCTGGATCTTCTGCCTAGCAGTTGTTCCTATAGTACCTGTGCAAAGCTCTCTTCGCAATAAAGAAAACACCAAAGCTATTTCATGCTCAAAAGTTTATGTGGACTTCAGTTGTCAAAATGAGTTCAGTAAACAGTTCTTTTTTGCACAGCTGGGAGCCCATCCAAGAAAGAAAGCTCTGACCCTAAACCTCTGCTGCCTTGTGGCCATAATCATTTTAAGCTTGGTTCAAACAGTAGAGAGCCATGGGCTTCAAGAGGCACCCTTAGTTGGATATCACCCATTGTGTTATATTGCACACAAATGCTAACAATACTTGCATTAAAGACAATATATATATTTCCTAAGCAGGGCCACAATATTTTAAATGCAATATTTTAAGGAATAAAGATAATGCTCTTCCTGAAGGTTTGTGGATCCAAATTGTAGTTTCATCTACGCATTCTTGAAGGTGATTCTTACCCTCTATTGAGGAAGTTCTTATTTCATTCCACCTGGTAGTTTACCTAACACAAATTCTGGAAATACTGCACAGGAACTTGCTGCAGTCTCTTCCCAAATATAAGTAATTACTCACTCTACAATACCCATGAAGCGAACTGTGATGCACGTAAGACTGATTTGCTAATCCTTCACCATATAGGATAGCAGCATTCTGTTATGTACAGTCATAGGATTAAGGCATCTACTTCTAACTAACTCATGTCTATTGGAAAGATAACAGCTTAGGTTAAAATATGTATCTGGACCTTCTACTCCAACTCAAGATAAACAGAACGAAGTAAGATTGAACAATAAGCCATAAGCCACTATTTAAAAAAATGTTGTGGAAATCTGTAGCAGCCTTACCAGAGTCTTGTGAATTTAACACTTCTAAGGCATGCATCATGGCACTTGCGAAGACATTGGCATCTTCTTTGCTGCCAAAGTTGAGCCCATACACTTGCCTAGCATCCCGCCACTGATGAAACGTCTGTGTTGCTTGATTGTACTTCAATCCTTTTGGAATGGCACAATTTATTACCACCTAAAAAAATAGTAAAGTATAGTTATGGCTTAAAGGTGCTTTGTAGCATTTTCACCTATGGATGTGTATTCCTTCCCCTTGTTCCAAAAGAATGCGAGAGATTTGCTTATGGTCCTGCCTAAGGGGCCCAATGCCTTGGAATACACTTCCTGTTAGCAGCAAATGTCCCCTTCCCTATTGATTTTCCTCAATTATATTGTTTTAATTATCATCCATAAAAACCCTGCAGTGCCAGCTAGGTCACTCCAAATAATAATTAAAAAAACACACACCCCCCAATATATTATAAAGCAGTAATTTCCCAATGAAAATGCGTAAACGGTCGTTAAATAAATATATTTCACAGCGTTTGACTCTATTGTTTAGCATTAATAGAAATGGGCTGAGAAGAAACTTAAGAGGCAGTTAATGAGCAACTATGTGCACAAATGGAAGAAAATGCTAAGTACAACTCCTCTTGCGACTCATTCATTCAGACACGTATTTCTCATAGTTCCAACTTCATTCGGGATTTTCCCCTTATTTTTTAAAAAAAGGCAGAGGTACATATATGCCCCAGTACCAGGCATACCCTCTCTGACTAGAACAGAGGGCTAGGTGTAACACAGTATCCCTTCTCTTCCACCCTCCTGCCCCAATGAGCGTAGCTCCAGGTGAGATCTTGCATTGGAAACAGGTGCTGGGCCAATTGGGCAGTACAGAAGAGTTGCGCCAGAAGCGGTTTAGTCCTGCTGGCTACATGACCTGGAAAGCTGTCTGTGGACAAACGCCGGCTCCCTCGGCCTGAAAGCGAGATGAACGCCACAACCCCATAGTCGCCTTTGACTGGACTTAACTGTCCAGGGATCCTTTACCTTTACCTTATAGAAGAGGGCTAGGGAAGAAAAGCAGCACCTGCAGATGAGAGCTGCCTTTGTGTCACTTGATTTGTCTGTGGGGAAAGGCTTGGGGATAGATTACAGAGACTATTATTCCCATGTTCTTATGTCCTCTTTCTCCATTGATCTTTGATTTATGTTTGGAACCGTTGGCATATGCAATTAGACAGAACAGAAAGATTTATGCTTTGTGCATGAGCAAGTGGAATTTAGATTAGCTTTGTCTGAAGATGATTTGCTACTATTTGTTAGCAGGCCTGAAACAGTTATATCAGAATTTATCAGATCAATGGATAAGTTTAGTCAGATTCCAGGATGAACAATAAAGTGGTTAAAATAAGAATGCCAGAGGGCAAGTCTAAATTGCCTGCTGTGTATGTCTTTCACTAAGCATTTTCACTAGGGATTTTGGTTTCTACAGATATTTCTCAAATCATTAAATTAAGCTTAAATAGGTTCATAACTGAGATCAGGCACTACTTAAACTTAGCACTTAGGGGTAGAGTTAACACATTTAAGATGTACTGCCATGAACAATAATTTTTCTTAGCGGTATTTGTCAACAAATTTCCAAGCATATTTTCAGAAGTTTAATGTATTATTTCTGATGTTTATTTGGGGTAATTCACCACCTCGTATATCACTTAAAATAATAAAATGGAAAGATGATTTAATTTTCCATATTTTATTTTATACTACAAGGCATAAACAAGTAGCAAGTTTCTTTTTCTAGAAGTACCCCCAGCATGGGCAATTTGAGAGGTGACTCATGTAATACCTCTTTTGGGATGGGTGGTGCTGCAGTCTATACATCACCAATTTCAGCAACTAGGGAGTCACTGTGTATGCTGGCTTGCCGGCTATAATTTGATCCATATGCTGATAGTTAAATTAACTTCATGGGGTAACCCTGATTTAAAGATAATTCTTTCTATGGAAGAAGTGGCTAGATCTGGGATTTATACATTAGATGAGCTGATAGGAACAGATGGAGAATTTTTACAGTTTTCTTTATTGAGGGCCAGTTACTATTTACCAATGAGTGCTGAATGACAATATTTTCATTACAGCACCTGTTGGTGTCTATTTATGGTCCATCTGCAGTGCTTGCTTATATCCCAGGTGAGAGATGGGGTGGGATTCCCGTACAAGATGGTTTTGTTCTGTTTCTCAGCTGTGGCTTGACATCTTTATGGTGGGCTGTACATGTGACCTATTGTGGATTGATGTCTGCATGGCCTGGTGGCATGATAAAATGTGTATTGTTACTTTTACTTTTGCAGAGTGTTCCACATACAGGATATGTCTTGAGGGAAGGATATCAGAGTAGAAGGTGATCGAAGGGAAGGGTAGGCATTACAGAATGAGATGTTGAAGGGATGATGACAGGTATTTGTGCCTGATATTCCTCATTAAACTCCCCCTTAGCGTAGCATCAATGGATAATCTAACACTGTCCCCTTCAGTCTGCTGGTTCTTCTGCTGGATACCAGGTCAGTTCGCAATGAATGCTAATCCATGATCTGAGTGTGGTTCAGCAGGCTGACCTGGTTGAGGCTGGGTCTCACCAAGACCTGGGTGGGGCAGCCGGGTAGGCCAATTTGACTCAGCTCTGCCCACCCAGGTACTTGGTGCGACATCAGCCCAGAATGGAGAGACTATCCACATACCACCATCATGTACCACCTTCCTTGGAGCAGCACTAGAGGGTCTGCATCTGACGCTGGGCCAAAGAGACCGGTTAAGGGCGCTATTGCTGTACTGCCTACCCTGCTGCTCATCAGCCTCCCTGGCTGAGCATGTCTCAAGTGTGATGCTGGAGAACCCCAGTTCTGTGGTTTTGAGTGACTTCAACATTCATGCTGAGCATGCCTCAGGTCCAGTCTGGGAGTTCATTGCCTCCATGGCAACCATGGGCCTGTCTCAAGTGGTCATGGGTCCAATGCAGAGAGCAGGAAATAGCCTTGATTTAGTCTTTGCTCCATATGGTGTGGGAGGTTGTCTGGAAACGGGGTGGTGGTGAATATCACTTCGTTGTCATGGTCAGTCCACTTCTTGGTGAGGTTTGGGGGTCTGCTCCATCCCCTTCATCATTTTGATTGCCCCTTACTGAGCCCTTTCCAGCTCTACAATATTCTGTTTGAGGTGAAGCAACCAGAACTCTACACAGTATTACAGGTGCAGCTGCACTAAAGATTTGCATGATGATCTTCATTTTGTCTTCAAAACATTATCAATTACATACATTCGGCTCCTCAGCCATGAATCTGCTGCAACAAATGTTTCTGTTTTGTAAGTCCCCGATATCCTGATCCTTCAAGAGGTAAGCAGTACACATACAGTGGTACCTCAGGTTACATACGCTTCAGGTTACAGACTCCGCTAACCCAGAAATATTACCTCAGGTTAAGGACTTTGCTTCAGGATGAGAACAGAAATCGTGCTCTGGCGGTGCGGCGGCAGCAGGAGGCCCCATTAGCTAAAGTGGTGCTTCAGGTTAAGAACAGTTTCAGGTTAAGAATGGACCACCAGAACGAATTAAGTTCTTAACCTGAGGTACCACTGTACTAATATTGGTTTTTTAAAATCAGAATGTTGAAGTCACAAATGCAATCCTTTCGGCTTAAGCAGACTGGGACTTTTGTATAGTTCACAAAGAAATCACACTGTGAGGGTGAGTACGATGAGGGACCCTTGCTATTTTCTAAGTGGCATGATGTAAAAATATAATAATCCTAGCTTCTTCTCCATCTGAAACTGTGATTAGGAACTAGCTGGCTTGTTAAATCAATAAATGAAACTTTGATCTCACCTACACCAACTCTTTGGACTCTACATTCCAAACCCCTCAGATAATTCCACTCAGTTGGCATTATTTATTTTTTGGTAAAAGAGACAATCGATAAAAATGTAGATTTGTGGTGAAAATCTTCTGAAAGCCTCTGACATGTTTGACTGTCCCATTATTCTATTAAGTTAAAGGCTCTGAGGTTGATCCAAAAGTTCATCTCTTTTCATCAATGTAAGAGAACATTTACATCTGACCAACTAAAATAAAAGGCCATTTTAATTACTTGAGCTTAATCACTTACCTGATGATCCTGAATCTTTCTGCCAACTACTCTAAATGTATTGTTGCCTGTATGATGATATATATGAACTCTGCTAAATCCAGTAGATCCACCAGCTGGTACCCACTTCTTATTAGCATCATCATAGACCATTACAGCAGCCCGTGCTTGGCAGATGCTCTGCTCACTGTTAAAACAAAGGAAAACAAATTATTAGAAGGAAAAAAACAAGTGATGTTAAATGTCCTATATGAAAGGAAACACCTTTTCAAAACAAAGGCAACATTCTACCACTCATTTCCCATTCTGAAACGTTCATACATAGTTTCATTAGTCCAATCAGACACTGTTTCCAAACAGTTCATCTAATTCTTCTGAATAGGGGAAGAGGAGGGATGACCACGGTGGACCAATTTATGTCATTAAAATAATAATAATAATAATCCAATCTTGCAATTCATACGTTTCTAACCCACTTTTCAAAGCACAAATCTTCACAAAATGGCTTATACTATTAAATTGGTATAAATACACTTTAAAATGAATGAAAATAAACATTGTAAATACAGCAACAACTTGGGCTCACAGTGCCTTAAGGACTGCCTAAGCCTTTATATCCCAGTTCGATGACTGAGATCATCCAGAGTAGCACTGCTAGTTATTCCCCCCACCCCCATGTTAGAGGCCTGACCGGACTCAACAAGAAGTTCAGTATTTAGTGACACTGGTCCCAAGTTATGAAACATTCTTCCAACAGAGATTCAGTAAGCATCCTTGCTTTTAACTATTAGGCTTCTCTTGATTTATTTATTTTTAAATACAGGTAGGCCTCCACAGTTGTTTAAAACAAACCATGGTTTAATCTGAATGTTCAATATGCTAGTGCATGCTGCTCACAGAGCTCCCCCTCCCTCCTATTGCACAATGGATGAAACAAGCTCTAATCTGGTTTGTCGTGCCAACAGAACAAAGGTTCCATGTTTTGTTTCCTCAAGCAAACCACAAAACGCTAGCCAGTAAGAAACCTTGGCTACCACTTATGACTTGTTTGGAGGAAACAAACCAACAGCCCCAGGTTTGGACAACATAACAAAACAGACTGTGACTTCTTTAATTTGTGGTGGAAAAAATGGGATGCCACAGGAACCTTTGAACATTGTGTAGCAGTATACTGCTCATTCTCATTAAATCATGGTTTGTTTTAAACTAAAGTTTAATATGATACGTGAACCAGACCTATTCAACCTGCAACTTCAAAGCACAGATTCTTCTTCCATTTATAACTACCCAAACATTCCATGACCCCTATTAATCTGGGAATATCTGGCTTTTAGCCCAGATTCCAAGGGACATAAAGCAGAGTGCAGCTCAATAGGATTTACAAAAAGGAGCATAATGTTAAAAAGCCTGCTAACATAGTCTACTGGCCTGAACAAATAGCTGCTAGATTCATCCGAGGCATTATCCAACCAACACAGAACACATACTTGAGTATTGGAGACTGGCTGGAAATTATTCAGTATGCCAGGGTTCAAGTCAAACTGAGCAACTATAAAGTAACCTGAATGTTCTTAGTCAAACCTAAAATCAAAAGTTGCATTTTAATCTTTTCAGAACACCACCTCTCATTACTACATATTTATTTATTAAATTTTATTATAATTTCCAGTGCTACATAATATCATGAAGCAAACTGAAAGCAACAATGCATTCGAAAAAATATGGAAAAAATAACATGAAAAAACCCTGCTATCTTCTAGGACAGGGGTTAGCAACCTTTTTCATCTGTGGGCTGGTCCACCGTCCCTCAGACCATGTGGTGGGCCGGACTATATTTTTGGGGGGAAATGAACGAATTCCTATGCCCCACAAATAACCCAGAGATGCATTTTAAATAAAAGCACACATTCTACTCATGTAAAAACACGCTGATTCCCGGACGGTCTGCAGGCTGAATTGAGAAGGCAATTGGGCCGCATCCAGCCCACAGGCTGCCTACCCCTGTTGTAGGAGGATCAAATATTTTGTCAAATGAGCCATTAACCTGCAGATTTATGTTGACAACACCTTGGGCAGTTTTCAGCATTTTCATCCCCCCGCCCCAAAAATTTAAATAGCAGTATAAACTTCCCATATATTTAGTTGTCATGTCTTAAAATACTTGTCTGAATTTGTTTCATTATAATAGTTAAACCACACTAAATACACATTTGAAATATGTCAGTTCAACTATTTTTTGCTTTTGTAATTATATAGCATATAAATTTAACATGAAATGCTAGTTTTGATTTGTTCTCTAAATATAAATTAAATAAAAATGTTAACACAGGCTGTATCAATTAAGGGCAGCAATTTTTTTTAAAAAAAAATTCTTTCTAGAAAACCACCACATTACTCTATGGAAACCGGGGGGGGGGGGGAGTATCACATTCAGCTATTTTTTAAGTATAAACCATTTATTCAGTATAATCTTGAAGTATAAACAACCCATTCAAGTTCTGCCCTTCCCCGCTAGAAAACATCCACCACGACACGGGAAAAACAGGACTAAAAATACAATAGAATCAGATATCAAAAATGAAACATAAAAACAATGACTACATAGCTCATCCTCAAAGAAACTGC
This sequence comes from Podarcis melisellensis, assembly GCF_964234715.1. Lineage (NCBI taxonomy): Eukaryota > Metazoa > Chordata > Lepidosauria > Squamata > Lacertidae > Podarcis > Podarcis melisellensis. The sequence goes on from NC_138530.1 coordinate 31,299,182, forward strand.
AAGGACATCTGCTTCATGAGTGAGACAAACTAGCTTGTGGTGTTTGACGCATACTTTCCCAGCTGTTATTTGGATAGCTCTTTTTTTAGATACAACAACCCTACTTCTAGATCCGACAGAAATGCCCTGTGTACAATGCCCTTTCCTCAAAGACTTGGGAAAAGTTAAGTCAATGTACTTCAGTAAAGTACACTGAAACCAGACCATTTGCACAGTCCTAAAACATTCTCAGCTCATGGTTGTTGAATAAAAATGAGAAGATAGTCTGCTAGTTTAAGAGAACACAAGCACTAGAGTCAGTGCACAGATGAACATTATGAACATCAAGAGTGAAGTCCTTTCTCTATCACAAACTACATTAATCTATCTTTAAACATTTGTTACAGCACAATCCTATACATGGTCTACTCACAAGTAACTCCCAGTGTGCTCAAAGGGGCTTATTCCCAGATAAGTGGGTACAGGATTTCAGCAAGTAAAAACTAAAGTGTTGGTGGAGGAAAAAGAGGTCACAAATTAACCTGGATTGGGGTTATTTATGAAGACTTAGGATATTACCTAGAAAACTAGAACCTGTTTTATATAGCAGCCTTGCAGCAAGACAGTCATCTCTTCATATTTAACTGGCTTACTGAAATAAACCTGCACAGAATTAGTCCAGATCACCCACCAACACAAATGTAGCAGCTCTGTTGCACTAATAAGCGAGCAGCTAGAGCTTGTGGTTTGTTGTAGAAGCCTTTTAAGCTGTGGGTACCAGCCTGCTACTAATCTGTGTTAAACCATAGTTATTTTCTAATGTTATGTGCAAACTGCATTCCAATGTTAAATGCTGGATCCTGACCAAAGAGCTCACCATGTTGACTAGGTTGGTTTCTTGGGCATTTAAGATCTTAAGCAGATACTCAGTGGTAAAGCATTTAGGGGCACGTTAGTGATATCTCCGTCACAATTCTGATGCAGATATTGGATGCAAAACACAGATTATGCCACTTGCCTTACTCAGACTTTATACCCCTGTCCATACTTGGTACAAAGTAGAAGTTATTTTAGTTAAGGCTGTTTCTAGAGTACACCAATGTATGTCAGCTGTGTTATTTATTGCAAAGGTATTTAGTCTCTTCATGCTATAAACAGAAAAACCAAATCAATAACCCTAGAGTATTTGCACCGTCACCAATAGACAACATGAAGCCTAGCTAGACAAGACAAGAATACTTAACTAGTTTTTTCCAGAGGGAATTGCAGTTTGAGAACTAAATCAAAATGTGCAAGCACAATAACTGAGAGCTTTCAATGCACAGTGTATCAAAATGAGGTATTGGAGAAAATGCAGTATTTTACTGGTGTGCATTGTTTGTTGGAGCCTCCCCCCTAACTCCTGCTTTGAATCCTTTTTATACACTACACACACACACACACACACACACACACACACATATCAGACCAACTCATTCATTACCCTGCTGGATGGGAGGGAGACCAGGTCTTGGGTTGATTAACATCCTTTTAAATGTCTTGTGGAACCATGAGCTAGTTTTCAATTAAGTTTTACTCAGAGTAGAACCACAGGAATTAATGAGCTGGGTTAGGCCCATTATCTTCTACAGGTCTGCTCTAAACTTTAGTAGAATGCCACCCATGATTTACAGTGAACAAACTTTATCTATTAAAGGGTAAGGTAAAGGTAAAGGTACCCCTGCCTGTACGGGCCAGTCTTGACAGACTCTGGGGTTGTGCGCCCATCTCACTTAAGAGGCCAGGGGCCAGCGCTGTCCAGAGACACTTCCGGGTCACGTGGCCAGCGTGACATCGCTGCTCTGGCGAGCCAGAGCCGCACACGGAAACGCCGTTTACCTTCCCGCTGGTAAGCGGTCCCTATTTATCTACTTGCACCCGGAGGTGTTTTCGAACTGCTAGGTTGGCAGGCGCTGGGACCGAGCAGCGGGAGCGCACCCCGCCGCAGGGATTCGAACCGCCGACCTTTCGATCGGCAAGTCCTAGGCGCTGAGGCTTTAACCCACAGCGCCACCTGCGTCCCTCCCCCTATTAAAGGGTAAATCAATTCAAAGTCGCTTTTTCTTTGCCTTTTCAGTTGCAGTTTTTCCTCTAGGGAAATGATGTTATAGATTACGCTACTGTTATATAAACTGAAGATTTGTGTTCCTAACAAAATAATTTACTATGCTAGTTAAATGTAAGATTTATTTGGATTTAGTTATAAATGGCATTACTGAGATAGTAACAGTTCAATCTTAAACACTAACTTTGTTTGGAAAACCAGTAATGACTCATTTTCCCCTTTTAAAATGTTTTTGGAAAACAGCATGCTTTAAGCAACTAAGATACAAAATTATATTGGTACAAAAACCTTTTCTTGGCACACAGCCCATTTTTGTTTTTTGTTTAAAAACATTTTATCTATGATGCAAGGAGAAACCAGATCAACCTTTCTGTTTATCCTAATAATAAGAAAACGAGTAGTACCTGAGCAGTTCAAGTACTGTTCAGTAAAGAATGACTTTCACCATTAATCCTAAAAGGTTCAAAAGGATAAATATAACTATCTTACAAGTACTCGGAGAAAACGCTTCATGTGGGATATCAGTCACTCCCTTATGTCTGTCAGAAAGTCACATATGCAGGAACATCTTCCAAATGTACCTTTAATTCTTATTTTGTTAATTGTTTTGTAGTGCTCAAGCTATTCGTGCTAAAAATAGTTTGCTACATATAAAAAACTACGTGCAACAATTAATTTCTTGTTATCAGAAAGAGATCAACCTCTTTTCAACAACAATTTAAATTAATTTAAAAGTTTGTATTATCTTTCAGAAGCAGAATTTCTGTATGTTTTATCACAAGCAAGAGCTATGGTGTGTACTTACATTGCTACAGGCAGCTGGAGCACAGCCAAGGGTATATCTGCCAGTTTCATGGTTTGCTGCTCTTTGTCAGACAATCTTAAAATTCTCATAGTAAAATGTATAACCCCCCGCAATGGGTATTTCTCAAGACTTTTGAGTGCTCAACTAGACTAGAAGCTTGGAAGTAATGTCCCAATTTCTAATTAAGTCAGAGAGTAGTCTTGCAAGAATGTAACTGGTCCCTAAAATAAACATGCCACTGAAATCTTAGCCATATGCTATAATTCTTTTCCTTCCTGAACTCATTCTCTAAATGTAGTAGGTAACAGTGAAGTGTATGCAGGACTCAACTGGAGAAACTTTTATCAAGCTACTACAAAGTAACTATCACAGGCATTCAGGCAAGGGCATTTTCTTCTGCATAAAGTGTTATGAAGGAATACAAGCAGAAAATCGGCATGGAAGATTTCACAGGTTGTGCAGAAAAGATCGATGAGCACAATGCATCCATCCCAGCAATTCTGTTTAAGGGCAGGTTAAAAATACCATAAAAAATAGAGCAGCACAGACAGGTCCTACTCCTGCAAAATCGTTCCTCAACTGTTTAATCATGGTATTTCTCCAAAGAAATCATTCAACATCGCTCCTTCATATGGGAGATTACACCGAAACAGTCCTACTGAATGCAACTCGATCCGCAAGAAATTAAAATACACAATATATATTTGACTGCCTCTCCCAATACGAACCTATCCGGACCCTTCATCTGAGGGCATTCTCCATGTGAGGGAGGTTCGCCAAGAGCAAAACCTTTTGCGTTGGGACTCCCTAGCTGTGGAATTCTCCTCCGTGAGGTCTAAAAGGAGGTCATCATTAACCTCCTTTTAGCACCAAAATAAAACTCATCTTTTATCCCAGGCATTTGCTGGGAATATGACAAGCTGGGTGACGGCCTACTTGATAAGAATGTCCTTGCTGTTGAAATTTTTGTTGTTTTTCTTTGATGGAATGATTTTATTGAAACTTCAGCTGCTTTAGAATGCAACTGCAGTTGGTCCAAAATGCAGACATTGCCGGTGAGATGATCAGACCACCTGGCAGGATCTTACTGGACATAAGGGTGAGGGCCCTTTTACATGGGGACCCTGTGACACTGGAAGTACCTCTCAGTCGAAAAGCAATCAAATGCCCTGGCTTCAAGGATTTTGAAAGAACTTTTTTCTTACTTGCCTTCCATAAGCGATGTTTTATTGTTTGGACTATGGCTATTCTCTGCTGTTCTACTGGATTTTCTGGGGGGTTGGGGGGCAATTCTATTCCTTTTGTAGAGTCATGTTTTTCTGTATGTTGTATTTTATTGTTGTAAGCCACTTTTAGCAGGCCCCACCTAGAAATGCTTTAAAATAAACAAACTCCCATCAACCCCAGCCAGATACAGAGCACAAAGTTTTGGAAGACTGGCCTAGTCTTGGGCAGAACTGTCTGCCCTCTTTGATCACTAGATGTCCTTAGGCTGCAAGAAAGCAATGGGTCATCATAGCACATGACAGCTACTTGAGGCAAGTACTCATTTTTTGTGACATCAAAACTTGCATGGGCGTCTGAATATGAGCACAATATGCAATCCATCAAGTAGGCTATTTTTAGTTTTACTTTTAGCATTTAAAAATACTTATGAATTAAAGTATTAATAGTGCAGGAAATTTTATTACTATATGTCAGGGACGTTCAACTCCCGAGAGACTGCGATCTACTCCCACAATAAAAAGCTGGCAGTGATCTACCCATTTTTGGGGGGGGGGGACACCAAAATTGTTGATTTTTTTTTTTAGGGGAGCGAGTGAGGGCCAGGGCCAGATGCTTCCCCCCCACGGAGGAAACTACCGTATTTTTCGCCCCATAGGGCGCGCCGGCCCATAAGGCGCACCTAGTTTTTTGGGGGGAAATAAAGGGGAAAAAATTCTTTCCCCCCCAAGGCGCGAGGCTGGGGCGGGGGAAGCCCGAGCTTCCCCTGACCCCAGAACAGGCAGCTCTGTGCAAGCCGGGGGAGCCCTACCGTGGCTTGCGCGGTGCTACCCGAAACCCCAGCACGACTGCTCAGCGCGCCGGGCTTCGGGATAAGAAGCAACGCTGCGCAAGCCGGGGGAGGGCTCCCCCGGCTTGCGCAGAGCTACCCAAAGCCCCGGCACGACTACTGAGCGCGCCGGGGCTTCAGGGTAAGAGGCAGCCCCAGCGCGCTCAGCAGTCGCTTCGGGTAGCTTTGGGATAAGAGGCAGCGCTGCGCAAGCTGGGGGAGGGCTCCCGCGGCTTGCGCAGAGCTACACGAAGCCCCGGCGCGACTGCTCAGGGCGCCGGGGCTTCGGGGTTCAGGCAGCTCTGCGCAAGCCGTGGGAGCCCGGGGGGAACTCCAGCGGGCTCCCATGGCTTGCGCAGATCTTCCTGAAGCCTGGAGAGCGAGAGGGGTCGGTGTGAACTGACCCCTCTCGCTCTCCAGGCTTCAGTGAAAGCCTGCATTCGCCCCATAGGACGCACACACACTTCCCCTTCATTTTTGGAGGGGGAAAAGTGCGTCCTATAGGGCGAAAAATACGGTAATTGAGCCGCTAGCTGCAGTCAACCTGCTGGACATCCCTGTATATGTTAAAAAAGAAGCATCTAACAGATTCATTTTCAGCTGTAAAGGTTCTGGCACTCGCCTACTATCAAAGGACAGCTTCACAATACAATGAATGCTCACTACATATTCCAATGCTGAACACTAATGCTTGAAGGCAAGCTTATGGCAAACAAATAAATATGTGCTTGCTAAACATCTGCTTACTACATATGTGATACTTCATGATGTTCATGATGGGAACATGCTGCAGAATAAGCAGGATACATATTAGACAACCAATCCTATTCTGGGAATACCAGCTGGTATTCTAAGGCAACCTGGAATTGTGATGCATTAAACCACATCTCAGTGTACGCAGTCTTGCCTTTCACTTTCTTGTAATAAACTTTGAGCAAGCTGTACAGAAAAGCTTACAAGATACAGTTGTACCTTGGTTCTGGAACACCTTGTTACTCGAACATTTAGCCTCCCAAACACCACAAACCTGGAAGTGTGTGTTGCTGTTTTCGAACATTTTTTGGAAGCTGAACGTCCAATGCAGCTTCCGCAGCTTCTAATTGAGTGCAGGAAGCTCCTGGAGCCAATTGGAAGTGGCACCTTGGTTTTTGAACATTTTTGGAAGTCGAACAGACATCCGGAATGGATTCTGTTCAAGACCCAAGGTACGACTGTACCTACCATGTTAGAGCAGCATTACCGTTCCTGCGTTAAGTCTATGCAGTCTCTGTCAGAACTCTGCCATAACTAATTTACATGGAGCAATTTTTGAGAAATGACTTAATTCCTCTCACAGTCACAACTGCTCAGTATACACATAGAATATATGTATTCTTGTCTCTGGTGCTGATTTTGAGGGTACACAGAGGGTTGCAGAGAAGAGGAGAGGAATGAAAAGTCTATTGTGCAAGCTGGATACAACCCTTAGTTCTTGAACGTCTAAGATAGTAATCTAGATTCCCCCACCCCCAAACAAGGGGTTAGTTACACACTATAGACAGGCAAACTTTTAGAGATAGCATTGAAACAGTTTACCATTGTAGCAGATCAATTTACAAGAGGTGTATGTGTTGTTTTCAAGTACTTAAGCACAATTGTTACTCTTCTACAAGCTCCGTAGAAGTAATTTAAGACTTACTGGTGGAATTTTTTTTAATAAGAAAAATTGTCTTTCTTCATATACAAATAGAATAATGTATGGAGTATGCATGCCACCTACCTAAGTGTTATAAATCACTTGTGTAGAACAGCCCTTGGGGAACAAGAATGCCATATCAATCAGCAAGTGCTCTTAAGCTTTCTAAAAAGTTCTATTTGCTAAATAATAAATAATTGTAGACTAGGTGGCATTTCTTAACCTGTTTGCTAATCATCTGCAGGGTTTTTTGTTTGTTTGTTTGTTTTAGCATTCACCAGATATTTTAAAGGAAAACAGTTTCGTCTCTTGCACTGAAGAACCACCATTCATATTGTTAATTAATGCTATGTTCTGAAAAGCTTTGCACAAATTGTGAAGTGAGAATCAGTACAAACAAGGAGGCAGGGGGGAATGCCTTAAAAACAGATGCAAAATATTCAGTGAAGACTGCAAAACACAGTAGATGGCAGGTGCTAGCCTTGAAACTCCGCCCAGTATCTTGACAGCTAAAAGGAAAAAAAGCCCACAATGGCTAGCACCACCTTTTAGCGAATTTTACTTGATTCAACTAAAAGCCAGTCAAAAGTGCCTTTACTGTAGCTCTCTATCCTCTTGCTGGCTATAGGGTAAATAATTTTGCTTAAGTAGTGTCAAACCATTTGGGTATGTTTTTATTTTATTTCAAAAACTGAAAGACCACCCTTCAGCTAGGGCTGGGCAGTATCTGGTTTTCAACATCATGATATACCACCAGTTAAACAACGTGATACGCCAATATATCACGATGTCTGAGATATAATGGAGCTCTGTAGAGACACTGGCTGACTTCACTGTTCCCCTCCCCGCCGTTGTGATTTTTGCCAGCCCCTGCTCTTGTGATTCACTGCCACTTGCAGGAGGCAGAGGAGAGGTGAGCTGGCAGAGTACATAGGGGCTACAGGAATCAAGAGAAACATTGGCTGGCTTCATGGTTTTTCCCACTGTGATTTTTGCATAGCTCACACACACACACATCATGATTTGCGATATATTGCCAGGTCAAAAATTATGAAACTGATATCACAATATAGACGTCCAACCACTTTGGATGATATACTGATATATTGCCCAGCCCTACTGTGGAGGAAGCTTCTGAGATCTTCAGAACTTGAAGAAGCTGCTCTCCCAGACCACATTAACTTACTGGGTATGTAAGGGATAAAGCAAGTCTCTCAATCTGCATTCCAGATCTTTACTGTCATTATTATTAGCACAGCATCTGCTAATGAATATTTTGACGATGCTCCAGTAAGAAACAGTAGTCCTAATACACATGCCTAGTACACCCTTAATGAAGGTCAAACAGGTGCTGGGGAGCCTTATGTTCCATAATTTAAGAAAGGTGGGCTATAAATCACTACACATAAATAGTAAAAAATAATGGTGACTGGAAGTGTTCCACACAACATATCAACCGTTTTCATCTATTTAAAAAACGGTACCAATTGATGTTATTATCTACAAGGTGCCTGAATTCTGCATACAGATGACGACCATTTTGCACGGGGGTTCCATTCCTGGAGTCTGCACATGTCAGTGGAGAATGCATAAGCCTGTTCCGCCCTCTTCCGTGTCCCAAAAGACCCACACATTGGCTGTCTTGTGTCAACTGGACAAGCGCAAAATGGTTGCGGCTTGTACTTAAGTGAACACTTTTCCTCATAGGAACTCTCCCATTGGTTGAGATTGAGGGAGGAAGGTTCACTCCCTTCGTTCACATAATGAGACTGCAGGACATTGCCTCCCGTGTAGAAGTTAAATCCACAGCACACCCAAGACAAATTTTACTACAACCAAACCACGATTCAGGAGACAGGAAACATTCAGACATATGTCTGTACTGTACTTATTATACAGTAGTAATAGAGGCAGTGTAGTATAGCAGATAAGACTAGTACCTGAGAGACTATGTTTCAAATCCCAACTCAGCCATAAAGATCACTGGGTGACCTTGGGCCAGTCAGTGCCTCTCAGCCTAACCTACCTCACAGGATTGTTTGGGGGATTAAATGAAGAGGGGCAGAACCATGTACACCACTTTGTGCACTTTGGAGAAAAAGTTGGGATGCAATAAATAAAAAAAATTAAATTAAGCAGCAAGGGTATTTTAAAATCTTAAAACGTTCACTGCTTCTTAAAGCTAATGCAATCAGGTCTTCTGCTCATACTGACTTTTCATAAATCGAGCTCTCATTTCTATCATTCCAGGGCTAGATAAAAAGCAGTAGTTATTCAATGTGTGCATACAGATGAACACATTTAAAATCAGCTCTTGAAATGTCAAATCTCATAATGGCACCGTCTGTGCCTTTTCTATTGTGCAGTTTCATTTAATTGCTATGGCACATATCTCTAAGTTCCAAACCAGCAGAGTATCCCAATGCCCTTATGCCACAGAAAGTTGTTCAAAATGCATCTAAATTTTTAGACAACACCAAATATAGAATTACAGTATTGTTATGATAAGCAAGCCTCAACAGCTCAGTCAAGAAGTCAGTCAAACCATGCTTTGGCCATCAGAAATATGCTCCCACTAACCACAGTTAGTACACAGGGTACCACCCAAACCAGAACTAGAAATCCATTTTGAATCAACACTGGAGGAAATCTATAGTTAGCAGTAAACAGAATTTGTGGAGTTTAGACATCAGAGCTAAGTATTTTTATTTTTAATTATTTATAGAAAATATTTGTAGCAGTTTACAACAATATAAAATATAAATGCATAAAATACAACATATTTAAAACAACCAATTAAAAAGGAAAAAATTATCCAGTAGCACCTTATAGACAAACTAAGTTTGTTCTGGTATAAGCTTGGTTGGGCTATAAGGTGCTACTAGACAATTTTTAAAATTTTTTATTTTTATTTTGATGGCGTCAGACCAACACAGCTAGCTACCTGAACTTAAAACAACCAAGATATCTAATTCACCTAAAGAACATACAACTAGCATACCGTCAAAAATATCCCATCTAGATCTGACAAACAGCACTTAGAAGCCTAGATTAGCCCCCAAAGGCTATGATGCCAAAAACAAAAAAACAAAAACAAACTGCAGGGCAGGAAGTACAGGAAAGAAACAGAGCGCAAAAGGGGAGAAGCAGCCAAACATGAGGCCAATAGTTTCAAGGTACTGTACATGTTTTAGCAATCCATGTTACAGTCCAAGCATTCAATTGTATGCATCCTTTAGATGAGCAGCGTTATTTCAAAAATTCACACACTTTAATGACAAACTCTCTGCTTCATGACCACAGGAAATAACCTATATTACATCATCCACCACTGACCTACATATAATTGGCAATGCTAGTTAAGACCGTACTACTGACTCACTCCACTAGTGTGGCATATGGCCAATATTCTTTTAGAGGGATTACCATTCAATTATTTCCATGTGGACTTGAACAGGAAGTATTTTATCACTTCAGATGCTGTTAACGGCAGTAACCTTCTAAGACAAAAATGGACTCCCACAGAAGGTGGAGGAGGTTTTTAAGCAGAAGTTGGGTGGCCATCTGTCATAGATGCTTTAGTTGAGATTCCTGCATTGCAGGGGGTTGGACTAGATGACTAGAAGGGGGATACCTTCCAAATCTACAATGCTATGTGTCTATGACCTTGCTCACATGTGTTTATGTAAGTAGTTTTCAAGTTGGAACTGGTGAATCCTGGAGTTCTTTGGAAGCTTATCAGGGAATCATCTATGACTCAATCAATACTGGCAGAAAGGCTTTTCTGAAGACAGGATTGTCCACTGCTACTAAACATTCCCTACAATGTAGATAAAAATGGCTGAAAAGATACAACCAATTGTATAGTGTGCATGTCTGTTTGTTGAAACATTTCACTGAACGTACATGTACATCCAGCTATTCTGTCCAGCTCAAGAGATTCCTATCAGGCCCACTTAATTGTTAAAGCATAACTAATCTGTGTTAAGTGGCCCCGGGTATGCATTCTTATGGATCATGGAGATTTCCCTATTTTAGACTATGCAAGACTGACATCAGCATAGCCCGCCTCAAAGCATGAAACCCAGAACTGTTTGCAAAATGCTGGGGTTCTGAGACAAATGACAAGAGAAGGACAGGATTCCCTGGAAGTGGAAGACAGAGAATTTGAAAACCACTTTTAAAGTGACAAACAATATCTATCCTATTCAAAGAGACATATTGGTTTCAAGAAAATGCATTAACCCTCGGGGCCCCTTCCAACTCCACAATAAACCAACAAAGGAAAGATATGACATATGTGAACAGCACTAGTTTCAAAACATATTCTTGGGTGTTCCAAATGCACTTAAAAATCACATCCACACACACACTATGCCCTACTCAGTAGGGCCTACTCTCTGACAATTCTCCAGTTACACTAGCTCACACACTGGAAGACGTCACTCAATCTGGCCCATCATGAAGAAGCACTTTCTTTTATCCACCCTAAATCTTCTAACACTCTGCTTCATAGGGTGTCCAAAAGATCTAGTGTTATGAGAAAGGGAGAAAAACTTTTTCTATCTACTTTCTCCAAGCTGCACATAATTCTCTATACTTCTATCATGCCGCCTCTTACTTGCCTTTTTCTAAATTGAAAACTCCCCAAAGTTACAACTTTTCTTCATAGGGGAGTTGCTTTATCCCCTTGATAATTTTGGTTGCTCTTTCTGAAACTTTTACAACTCTAGAATATCCTTTTTGAGGTGAGGCGAGCAGGACTGTACAAAGTATTCCACATGTGGCCGCACCACAGATTTATATAATGGCATTATGTTTCTGGCAGTTTTATTTTCAATCCATTTCTTAATGATCCCTAGCATAGAATCTGCTATTTTCAGTCACCACGCACTGGGTTGACATCTTCATCAAACAATCTACTATGACCCCAAGGTTCCTGGAGGTTCACCTCCAGTTCAGACCCCATGAGTATTTATGTGGAATTAATGCTTTTTGTCCCAACATGCATTACTTTACACTCGTTCAGAACGAATTGCATTCGCCATTTTACCAACAATTCACTCAGTTTGGAGAGGTCTTTTTGAAGCTCTTCATGATCTCTTTTTCCTTTTATTGACTCTGAACAATTTAGTATCTTTGTCACCAAACTTGACCACCTCACTGCATGCTCCTAATTCTAGATCATTTATGAACAATCCTTGTGGGCCTCAGCTTCCTACTTCTCTCCATATTTCCCCTTCACCAATTTTACTTCCTGCATGCATCCCATCTTCTTATACCTCTACATCTAAACCGTCATGACATTCCCAATATCCTATGCCGCCTCAGTGTTTAACAACTAATTACTGTAAACTCACACAGTTCAGGAACAGTCCACAGGACAAGCGCCCCCCCCCCCCGCTGCCAACATTGGAAGGTCTGGGTTATTCCAGCAATCCTCATTGTAATCACAGGCCTAGCAGGCCTAACTATTACAACTGCCAGCTTAAAATGTTAAGCCTATTAGCCATGCAGTCTTGTGTACTCTAAAGTACAGTGGTGCCTCACAAGACGAAAAGAATCCGTTCCGCGACTCTCTTCGTCTTGCGGTTTTTTTGTCTTGCGAAGCAAGCCCATTAGCAGCTTAGCGGATTAGCGCTATTAGCGGCTTAGCGGCTCAGCTGTTAAGCGGCTTAGCGGCTCAGCTGTTAAGCGGCTCAGCTGATAAGCGGCTTAGCGGCTTGGGAAAAAGGGGGGGGAAGGAAAAAAACCCCGCAGGAACTCGCAAGACATTTTCGTCTTGCGAAGCAAGCCCATAGGAAATTCGTTTTGCGAAGCACCTCCAAAACGGAAAACCCTGTTGTCTAGCGGGTTTTCCGTCTTGCGAGGCATTCATCTTGCGGGGCACCACTGTAAACCTCACTTAATTTAGTGTGGCTTACTCAAAGGTAGTAGGTGAAGGGTATACAACTGCAGCCTAAGGCATCTTTAGAAATAACTGTTTAAAAGGCTATTTGCAGGGTACATGCTGAGAGAATGTGAGTTAGCAACAGCCAAGACTCCATCATAGCAGGTCTATCATAGCATGATGTAGAATTTGGTGTGCTTTTAAACCAAGTTTTTATTTTCTCATGGAGCACAGCACAAACAGCTTACAATAAACAATGCAGCATAATGCCAATTATACAAATAAGGCATTACTGGCGTAAATTGATACTCCGAAACACTCATTTTTTTTCCTGCCAATGCTCCATGTATCCGATTAAGCCCTTCTATGTTCCACAGAAATGATGCCAGCTGCATTTGCTGCTGAGTGCCTCTAGAAAGTCAGGTTCTAATCTTGCCAATTTCATCTGAATATCTCATGGTTTAAATCGCAAATTACAGATGCCATGAGAAACTCCATCACAATTACAGGTTAAGAACAAAGTACACATTACCCTAAACACACCTCAAACGGTCAATGCTGGAGGCAGAAAAACACAGAGCATTAATTTTAAGATGGAATTTGGCTGGGTAGAGGACAGTAATAGAAACCTTGGGTTGAGAGAAAGCCAGGATGCTCTCCTTTCCTCCAGTCAAGAGACTTTTGGCACTGCTCCTTAGGTTACTAAGACTGGGAGAGTGAGATTCGCCACTCCAAGTCTGACGCATTTTGTCAAGAATCCATTCACCAGCACAGTTCTGCCATGAACTTGCTAAAACAGAAAATGCTATATGTGAAATTAATATTATATTATTTATTAGACTTGTGCATCACCTTTGCCAAAGCTTCAAGGCAACTTTCAACAAACAAGTAAGAAGTAAAATTAATAATTACATAAATATAATTACATCTCATAAAATCAATCACCACATAACTACAATCACTACATAAAACTTTTGGTTAGAATATTCTACCTCATACAACTCCCCCCCCCCAAACCCAGCATCCCTGCTGTAGATGCTGACAATGGAATATGTTACCAAAAGTTTGGAAAAGTGAAGTATTAATCACAAAGAAAAAATTCCATATTGTCAGTGATACTGCAGATGGATATTTTGAAAATTTAGGTCTCTGATCAATTGCTGAAGCACAGTGAAGCGTTTCTTGTTACCAGCATTTGCACTACATCATATTTAACATACTGCAGTAACTCCAGAGTGAAGAATCGCCTTACAACTTTGAGAGGAGTATTCCTAGAAGGCAATATATGATTTAGCCCAAAGTAAGAAATAGTTTCATTTACCTATTGCACTTTCCAAATCTCTATTTTGATGATAAGTGACTATTATTTCTAGGTTGCAGATCATATTCCCCAAGCCATGAGACTGAATAATTGCAGATTTGGTTGCTGAGGCAGCAGTACTACAAGGACAAACAGTGGGAATCCCATAAAGGAATTAAGCTGTTCCAAACAGGCTCATCTGCTATCATGAGGCATTTCACAAACTGTACATATTCCTATTTCCATGTGACATATTGACCCAGTTCAGATCATCACCATCCAAATGCAGTCACTTGCTATAAAGTGGTCCACAAAACTTTACTTAACTAATACAGCACAAAGAATAGAATTTAATTGGAGAGACACAACAAATTGGATTGGCAGTGCTTTGAAGGGAACCTAACTGCAAAAAGAAATAGCTTATTGTTCCTTAGTCACAAATGAGGGGTTTTTTTCGGGGCGGGGGCAGGGAGAACAGTGCCAGGCTTGCAAGCCCTAGAACAGTTATAGCAACAATTTTCTATCCAAAACTGCGTATCAGTTCTTGCACATCATGTCATCATAGATGAGAAGTTCCAACCATAAGTTTGATAAATGCACATCTCTGTATGAAATAATACATTTAAAAGAATGGCCAGCATTACTTGATACAAACTACTATGGACAATTTTTAGAATATTCAGGCAACAGGTTTACTGCCAAGAAAATCATCTGAAGTGAAGTTTATTTTTTTTAAAGCTAGGAAAAATAGTTCCATATATATTTTGGTGCTCTGTGAACAGGTGGAAAGATCAGATGCACCTGCCTTGTCAGCCATTTGGTACAGCTGCAAGATTAAAGACACAAGTACTGCTAATTACATCTCAGTGAAATTAGTTATAATGTATTCAGAGTTATTCTTCAAACAAAAGGCACTTTAATTTTAAGATTCTTCTCAACAGAGATTTTGCACTAAAACGAGCTTACTGATATATATTGCATTAGAAGAATATATAAACATCTACATGCAATTACAGACTATTGTCTATTTTGATACAAGCAAACTGTGAAATTGTAAATCAATGCTGTTTCTAAACTAGCATATGTTATCAAATAAGAGCTCATAATACAAACTTCCAATAGCGCTGTGATGGTTTATGCCAGACACTTTATGAAAATCAAAGCAATTTTAGTACCACACGGATAAATAAAAATCACTGAACAGCACAACAGTCATGTGACCACAGAATAGGCAAAATTTACCCATGAATGTTCATGTGACACAAAGCAGTCAAACTGATCTATTTTAAAAATTATGATTTGTACTCTTAGCCCACCCTTCACTCCATGGTCCAAGGGTGGGTTCCAAAAATATAACCATTAAAATAAACACCATTAAAATATGAATGGTAAGCACCACCAGTATCAGCATAACACTTTAAACCATGGGTAGGCAAACTAAGTCCCGGGGGCTGGATCTGGCCCAATTGCCTTCTCAATCCGGCCAGCAGACAGTCTGGGAATCAGTGTGTTTTTACATGAGTAGAATGTGTGCTTTTATTTAAAATGAATCTTTGGTTTATTTGTGGGGCATAGGAATTCGTTCATCCTCCCCCCCCCCAATATATATATATAGTCTGGCCCCCCACAAGGTCTGAGGGACAGTGGACCGGCCCCCTACTAAAGAAGTTTGCTGACCCCTGGTTTAAACTAATGGGCATAGTTCCAGGTGAGTTGCAATTCCAAGACTGCATGCAAGCGTTTTCCCATGTCACAATGACTTCCATCATGTTGGGCATATACCATCACCAGTAAGTAATGTGGCAGGGCTCACGGGTTTTATGCCTTCTAGCATTTTAAAAAACGTTCAAGATGTGACTGAGTGAATGCAAGCAGCATGAAACTGTTCCTCCACTTTACAGGGGAAAGGCAATGATGCTTTATGACTGGCTAAGTACTGGAATTATGCAATACTACATTCCTACCTTTGAAAGAATACCAAAACCAATGGCAGATTTTCAGTCATCTGATCGCTTATCATGGCACAAATAAATGCTATTTTATGGGTTATGCTGGGAGGGGGGGGGACAGGACCAGTGAAACACCTTAGCTATGCACAACAGTAGCATATATTTTATTTATTACATATACAGTCCAACTTTCCTCTAAGAAGCTCAGGGCAGCATACATGGTTAATCAGCACCAACACTTTATCCACAACAACCAAAGAATATGATGAGAGTGCTACCGTGCTCATGGCCCTGCTTGTGTGCTGGTTTGCAACTGTGGGATTAGAAAGCTGGACTAGGTAGGCATTCAGTCTGATGTACTCATGTTCTTAAGTGGGTTAGACTGAGAGATATGTGGCCACCAACGGTTTGGCCTCATTTGGAATTTTGAGGGTACCATGGGCACCAACACCCCTGGGCTGTTTCTTACCCTGATTCCACACATACTGGGGGGGAAACAGGCATGCACATGCACACATGTGGCATTCGGAAGGCAACAGAGTTAAAGCAGATTTCCTGAAGTGTACATGGTTTTGCATAAAGGTAAAAGGTAAAGGGGCCCCTGACCATTAGGTCCAGTCGTGACCAACTCTGGGGTTGCGGCGATCATCTCGCTTTATTGGCCAAGGCAGCCAGCGTACAGCTTCCGGGTCATGTGGCCAGCATGACTAAGCCGCTTCTGGCGAACCAGAGCAGCACACGGAAACGCCGTTTACCTTCCCGCCAGAGCAGTACCTATTTATCTACTTGCACTTTGACATGCTTTCAAACTGCTAGGTTGGCAGGAGCAGGGACCAAGCAACGGGAGCTCACACCGCCACAGGGATTCAAACCGCTGACCTTCTGATCAGCAAGCCCTAGGCTCTGTGGTTTAACCCACAGCGCCACCTGCGTCCCACATGGTTTTGCATAGGGTCACACAAAAAACCCACCATCAGATTAAAGCTTACATTGGTAAACTGCACAGTAAAAATCAAGAGTTCCCATTCTTTTCAGCACCACAGAAACACTGATCCAAGACACAGGTGCTCATTGGATCTTCATGATTTTTTCCCCCACACAGTAAAACCCATTACTAAATTAGAGGACACACTGTGGATACAGAGCAGGCCTATGATTTCATGGCAGGGTGTGTGTGTGTTTTTTTTTGGGGGGGGGGGTAAATTAGGAATAAACAGGCATGTGGAGGATAAATCAGGACTGAGATTATGATATGTAGGTATGGGGGAGGCAGCAATAGTAATCTCTTCCCCTGTGCCATGATCTTGCTATTGCGTCCTGGTGTCCCAAAAACAAAAAAAGCAAAACAAAACCCAGATCTGCAAAATGCAACCACACACCACAAATCTAGTTTGGCCCTACAGCAAATGAAAAAGCAAATAAAAACCACAGAATTGCAGGTGTAAGAGAGATACCTGACTGTCAAACCTACTTCGGTGAATATAGATCCCTCTTTGCAAGCAGCAAGCATTTCTGTACAGATAGAAACTTGTGTTGGAAATGCACAGAGGCCAGTCCTAGGACATGTGGACAGCAAATTGTAAGAGAAGCATGTAATCCTAGAGTCAGCTGAAAGATTCTTTAACATGTCAACAAAGACTCAAAGGTACAACCTCCTATGTTGGGTAGTATTATGATTACAATGGTGCACCTCAGGTTAAGGACTATTCTTCCACTGCCTGGGAACTGAAACAAAACATCCCTTCTTGGATTACTACTGATAGACATGGTACGGCTCAACAGTGAATCTTCATTCCAAGGTAAATGAATGTGCAGTTCTAGAACTATAATACATGCTCCTTTCTCAAAGACACTGGCATGAATGATTCTTCAGCATTTATCTATAGAAGAGTGCTATAATGCATGCATCTTTAGACAGTGGCACAGCCCTCAACGTGTCTTCCAAAAATTGTGAGGAAACTCCTGAGAAACTGCTAGATCCTCATCTCAATACCATTATGAAGTTTCCACCCCAAAATGGGAAAGTACTACTGCCCAAAACAATAAGGCTGGCATTTAAGATCAAAGCACATTTATTAAAGACAGACTGGTATTGCCCTATGATCTTCCAGACAAATGTAGAATTTAATTAAAAGGCAGCTAGCTGCTTTTTCCCTCACTCAAGTTTGTTTTATTACTTCTGTTGTATCATGTATCAACATGCATCTATTAAAAAACCAAGTCATAAAAATAATGAATGCAAAAATGAGCAGGCGAGATATAGCCTAGCTATATATCCTCTCCCTTCACCTTTCTCCAATCCACTACCTTAAAACCATACCTTGTGCCAGAAAACTTGAAACAAAAATATCCAAAACTTCAAGATTTCATGCTCAATATGTTGCATGTAAAGCATCCAATACAGAAAAATATTCAGCCAATATCCTCTTACCTGTCAATGACAATCTCCAAGTTTTCCTCTGCAACTTGTTCCATCATCCAACTATAGTTATACATATTTTAAAAGCCCTTTGAATATTTTGATTAAAAATTGCCTTTAAAAAACTTTACACAGGGGGAGGGGGCTTTTAAAGTTAAGCCACAAAAAAGCAGTTGCTCAGTCATGCATTGAGTCCCAAATGTCTGTTTCACCCAGTCAAGGAGAAACAGGTGCTGCAAACTCTCAAGGCAAAGAAATTTAAGAGTAGATTTAGCACGGCACAAAACAGAAGTTACAAAAAAGCAAATTACCAAAGTTAAAAGCTTTAGAAGTTTAGTAGTTCTGAAGCTGTGATCTACACAATACTGATCAAATGTTAAAAAGCAGCTTTGACTTTTAAAAGCTGTTTTAAGTTTGCATTCACTTTCTCAGACTGGCTGCTATTATAATCTTTTTCTGTGAGACTACCGACAGAGTATCCTTAATATTGTTACAGCCCATTAAAGAGCACTGGTGCAGCCCAATGTGAAGAAGAGAAAAAAATATACTCAGGATAGCATCATCAGGTAAAGAGGCAATATAAAATAATCTTTTCCTGCCGTCCAAGGAGTCCTTGTGAGCCACACTCTTTTCTCAGCTCTGAACCATCCCTCGACTGTCTGCTCTTACAGGCAAGCTCCTGTAAAAGGATGAGGAAGCTTTTTCAGCCTTTTCAGGACTGGATCGACAACTGGCCACCCACCTGTCAATCACATGACATCAGACAATTCAAATTTGAAACAGGGAGTAGGCACAACTTTGCTCTTTAAATGCCAGCAGCAGAGCCATATCTCCTAACCTAGCACTGTGGGAACACTTAGTGCTGACGTGAGGAACCTTTAGCCCTCCAGATACTGCTGTAGTACCACTCCCATAATCCCTAGCTATTGACCAGTCTTGCTGGGGATTATGGGAATTATATTCAGCAACATCTGAAGGGTGAAGGCTTCATCACTCCTGACTTAATGCTTAGATCAAAGGTAACAACAGATCTCTGTGCCTGATATCATATGACATCATGATGTCAGGTAACTGATACGTAGGCATGGCCTTGTAAGCCAAACTGAGAGGCCTGGGAAGCCTAAGTAGGCCCACAAGCTGGATGCTCCCCACCCCTACCCTATAAGGATCATTCTTGGTTGTTCAGGTTTCTTCCTCCAGCACTCCATTCTCTGCCTTGTTTCAGATGTATATTCATTTCCTGAGATTGTAATAGAACTCATTTGAGCACAAGGTGGGGTACAAGACATCAGATTTTAGATGAGGTACCATGAGGCGCCTATCTAGATGGAAGTGATGTGGTGACAGTGATAGGTGTCTGTTTCTTTCACAAAAATCATGTTTTACTAGAAAACCAGTTTCTACCATGCAATCCACGGTTTCCAGCCAGGGCTGAATGAATGCCATGATTCTCTAGAAAAGTTTCACTACTGGTTGCAGCAAATCGTGGTAAGTTTGTCTGAGATAGGACTTAGGAGGAAAACCTGTTTCTGAACGTCACACGCATCCCCACACCATTTCTTGCAAGTTGTTCCTGAAGGTCAGTAGACTTTCAGAGGGATACAGCGAACTGCCAAGAAGTGGGTGGGAAAGTCTATTCCAACCTATTCTATGTGTAAAACTCCACTTAATGATTGTTAGGATCATAGCTGTCAACTTTTCCCTTTTCTTGTGAAGAATCCTATTCGGAATAAGGGAATTTCCCTTAAAAAAGGGAAACGTTGACAGCTATGGTTAGGATTCAACCCATAGTCTAGAATAAATCAGCATTTTTTTTCATATGGTTGGAAATACAGGTGTGTCAATCTTTGGAGAATAAAGACTATGTCACTTTTTATGTAACCAGGGTTATAACATACATTAAATGATCTAAACTTGTATCCAATCTTTAACAAATTTAAGTGTTGTGTCCAATTCTTCCATTTGCAGAAGAACCTTGATCTCTCGGCTAATGGAAATGGAGGGGAGGTGGTTTTTGCAGATTCCCTGGTTCCCCTGTAGCTCCCTACACCACCTCCCACGCTGCTCTCTTCCACAATGCCTCCAACCTTCTGGAGCAACCAGGGGTGTGGGCAAAAGCCTTATCCCCTCCTCTTCCATTAGCAGAGGCTTCCACTGGATCGAAAGCTCTTCTACCACCTGAAGGCACAACAGGATTCAACCCTGATGTTACAACAGGTATATAGAGGAATAAAATGAATATGCAGAGCAAACAATTTAACATATTGTGCTCCAAGTAACACTGTTGCATGGCAACAAGAATCTACTGCAGGGAAGTAGAAACCTTTTGATTTGCCAAATTACAGTTCTTTCTGGAAGAAAAAGGGAAGTCAAGCAGTAGAGGAAACTAAACCTAGATCTTGAGGAAAGCTGCAGTTCATCCATTGAACTGATTGTCCACTGCTAGAACTCCCTACTCAGCCTGCTCTTTGACTCTCTCCCATACACCCACAAGACCACATTTTCAGTGCCTTCAGAAACTGTGTCCCAGCTTACTCCGATAACAAATAATTCTAAAGAATAACTACACCCTCAGTAGAAATTTACCATTTCCAGAAATTATGAATCCATAGGAAGGGGGGGAAGTGTGGTGGGTTTTTTTAATGGACATTTTAGTAAATTCAGAAATACGCAATACTTATTTTGGTATCAGAGCTAAGCTTCCTTCACTACTTTGAGAGCATAAAATTTCTTCAGTTGGCTCCAGGGAAAAACTAGTAAAGAAAGAACTTCTCCCAGAAGCACCCATACAAAAACCTTTTCCAATGCTCTAAATTAGTTTGTATTTGCTGACCTCAACTAATGAAATGTTCTCATTAAGCATGCATACCAGTAGCTCCAGACATGTATAGGTCTCCCTCATCTTAGTTTTGATTAACACATAGCTGATTAACACATAGTTTAATCAAGCTATCCAAAAGCACACCTTTAATTCTATTCTCCAGAGAGCCTGGTTGAAGTTAATAGGTCACCTGTAAATCACTACCACCGTTTTTTGCATCCATTCTGCACCCATGGCAACTCCTTGTCACCTATCAAGACCCTTTCACTTCTGGATCTTGAGAGGAAATTCTCACCAGGTGTAGTCTGGCCTGTTTAAGCAATAGGTTTCCACCTAGGTTTCAGTGTTCAGTCTTGAAGTTCAACTGTTTGGTTCAGATCAGGCTGCTCTAGCCCCCATCATGGTGAGCTTTGGACACATTATTGGATGGGCTGTTCTATGGGTCTAGGAAGAGGATTACTTCACCGGACAGGCTGCTCCAACCGTTTTCCTTTATTTAGTTAGCTTGGTCCCCTTTTCCTTCCCTGCTCCTTGATATTCCTTTCCACGTTCTGGTCTGTTGTTCTGAACTTGCTTCAGTTGAGATTTTATGGAACGCGCTTCCTCTCCCAGCGATACTCGAGCAAGTTTCACAAGGTCACAAGCTTCAGGGACTTGCATAGCTTGGACAGCTACAGCTCCAGCTCCAGCCAGTCCAGGAATATTAATCATTCTGGTGCTAATGATGAACTCCAGGCTCACTCCCACCGCCTTCTCCTCTCACATCTAGAAGGACCTTGTTGAAGCATCCCTTTCCTTTTGAACTCTGCTCTTTTCTTCCACTCTAAATTTATTCCCACAGGCACTAGCAGTGTGTACTTCTCCAAAAGATAATCTCATCCCCTACATACCTAACCAATCACTGTACTTTGCAGGAGAGTGCATCCTGCAGATACCATCCTATCAGGAAGTCTACTTCGCACAATATTGGAATTAGGCTTTTAGTCATGGTGACACCTGCCCCTTTTCAACTCCCTCATTGCATATCTTTTTTTTTTTTTTTTAATAATGTTTTTATTTGCTTTTTTCCAAGGTCAAATACATCGTCAGTTATTCAACAAAGGCAGTTTTACAGAAAGAAAAGAGAAAAGGTTATAAGTAAAAAAGAAATCGTACTTTGCAAAACAATTTTTTCATGATCTACTGGACTTCCCCACATCTTCCATCCCCTGCATCCTTTTCAATAAAATAAAGTTACAGCAAATTAATACCTTGTTTCCTGTGTTTTTGTACTTTCCTCAATTGTATATTAGGTTTAGGGGAAATATTATTAGTTCACGATTCCAACAGTCCTCAATATAAAAACTTTACCCTAGACTTTAGTCATTTCACAATCAGAACTTAAATTCCAGTAATATCAAAAATTTGGAATCTGAAGCTTGTTGTTTAAAAACTTAACAAATTCTCAACATTCACATAACTTATAATGTTTTTGTAAATAGTCCTTAAATTTTTTCCAGTCCTCTTCCACTGCTTCTTCTCCCAGGTCTCGGATTCTGCCTGTCATTTCGGCCAGTTCCATATAGTCCATCAGCTGCGTATGCCACTCTTCCAGCGTGGGTAGCTCCTGTACCTTCCAATATTTAGCTAAAAGAATTCTTGCTGCTGTAGTTGCATATAAAAGGAAAGTTCTATCCTTCTTTGTCACTCTCTGGCCCACAATGCCCAGGAGGAAGGCCTCTGGTTTCTTAGTAAAGGTATACTTAAATACCTTTTTCAACTCGTTATAAACCATTTCCCAGAATGCCTTCACCTTCGGGCATGTCCACCAGAGGTGAAAGAACGTTCCTTCAGCTTCCTTACATTTCCAACACCTTTTATCAGACAAGTGATAAATCTTTGCAAGTTTGACTGGGGTCATGTACCACCTGTATATCATTTTCATAATGTTTTCTTTCAAGGCACTACATGCCGTGAATTTCATATCGGTGTTCCATAACCTTTCCCAGTCTTCAAACATGATGTTGTAACCAATGTCTTGAGCCCATTTAATCATAGCTGATTTAACTAACTCATCTTGAGTGTTCCATTTAAGCAGCAAGTTATACATTCTTGAGAGCACTTTCGTCTTAGGTTCAAGTAGTTCTGTCTCTAATTTCGATTTTTCCACCTGGAAACCAATCTTTTTATCTTTTTTAAACATCTCTTGAATTTGGGCATAGAGAAACCAGTCTCGCACCTTATCCTTTATTTTTTCTAAACTCTGCAGCTTCCAATTATCTCCAACTTTTTCTATTATCTCACAATATTTAGCCCAACCACTCTCCATGTTAAGTCCTTTGGTGGTCTTCGCCTCCGTTGGTGACAACCACCTCGGCGTCTTATTTTCAAATAAGTCCTTGTATTTAATCCAGACATTAAACAAAGCTTTCCTGACAATATGGCTCTTGAATAATTTATGTACCTTTACCTTGTCGTACCACAAATATGCATGCCATCCAAAAGCATTGTTAAACCCTTCCAGATCTAGGACATCAGTGTTTTCTAGTAGAAACCAATCCTTCAGCCAGCAGAAGGATGCTGCCTCATAATATAGCCTTAAGTCCGGCAGGGCAAACCCCCCTCTTTCTTTAGCATCTGTTAGTATTTTAAGTTTTATCCGGGGCCTTTTGCCCTGCCAGACAAATTTCGTAATGTCCTTCTGCCACTTTCCAAAACACTCCACTCTATCCACGATCTGCAGGGTTTGAAACAAGAATAACATCTTTGGCAATACATTCATCTTTACAGCTGCAATTCTTCCCAACAAGGTAAGTTTTAATCTTGACCAGATTTCTAGATCCTTTTTAATTTCAATCCAGCATTTTTCATAATTATCTTTAAATAAGTTCAAATTTTTCCCCGTCAAGTTCACCCCCAGGTATCTCACTTTTTTAGCCACCGTTAACTCCGTTTCTTTCTGAAACTCATCTATTTCTAAAGAAGTCAGATTTTTCGCCAAAACCTTTGTTTTTTGTTTGTTCAACTTGAATCCTGCCACCTGACCAAACTCATAAATTAATTCTAAAGCTCTTTTAGTACTAGATTCTGGCTCCTGTAGTGTTAAAACCAAATCATCTGCGAAGGCCTTCAACTTGTATTGTTTACCTCCGACCTGTATTCCTTGTACCTCCCGATCCTTCCTAATCAAGTTCAGCAGTACCTCCAGGACCGAAATAAATAGCAGGGGTGATAGGGGGCACCCCTGTCGTGTTCCTTTTTCAATTCTGAACTCTTCTGTCACCACATTATTCACTATCAATTTAGCTTTTTGCTCTGAATAGATTGCTTCTATGCCATTTTGAAACGCCCCTCCCACTCCCATCCCTTCCAAATTTCTCTTCATAAATTTCCAAGATATATTGTCAAAGGCCTTCTCTGCATCTATAAAAATTAATACAGCTCTTGTGTTCATATTTGTCTGCAATAGCTCCAAAACATCTATAATGTTCCTAGTGTTGTCAGACAAATGTCTACCAGGGAGAAAGCCTGCTTGGTCTTTATGAATTACTTCATTCAGAACTTTTTTAAATCTACTTGCCAGAATGTCAGCAAAAATTTTGTAATCCACATTCAGGAGTGAAATAGGACGATAATTCTTAAGTTGAGTCTTTTCAGATTCCAATTTTGGTATCAAAGTGATGAATGCTTCTTTCCACGATTCCGGAGCCCCCTTCCCCTCCATAATTTGGTTACACACCTCCACCAATGGTTGAATCAAATAATCTTTTAAAACCTTATAATATTTGGAGGTGAGTCCATCTGGGCCTGGGGATTTCCCCAATTGCATGTTCTGAATGGCACTTTCTATTTCCTGCTGTGTTATTCTGTAATTCAGGGTTGTTTGTTTATCTTGGGATAATTTTTTCAATCCATTACTTTTTAAAAATTGAATAATCTCCTCCTCCGCCTGTGGACCTTGAGTAAACAGTTTTTTGAAATATCTCTGGAAGCACTTTCTAATTTCTTCTGGTTTCTGAATACTTTCTCCAACGACCTCCAAGTTGGTGATAGAATTCAATTTGTGTCTCTTTTTCAGCTGCCATGCTAATAATTTTCCACATTTGTTTGCTGATTCAAAAGATCTTTGTTTCATTTGTTTAATTTTCCATTCTACTTCTTGATTTATCAATTTGGCATATTGTGCTTGATGGAACTTAATTTCTCTTAACACTTCTTTTGACTTTGGGTTAAGTCTAAGTCTTTTTTCACCCTCTCGTATCTTCTCTAAAATCTTATCTCTTTTCCCATTCCAAAGTTTTTTCTTAATAGAATTTTGTTGAATCAGAAACCCCCTCATTACAGCTTTGCTTGCGTCCCAGATTATTCTCTTGTCCACCGGGGTATTCATATTGATTTCAAAATAATCCTTCAACGTTTTTTGGGCCTTCTTCACAATCTCCTGATCTCTAAACAAAGTGTCATTCATTCTCCATCTGAAGGATCCAGCTGGCACAAGTCTCAAATCCATTTTCAATGCGTTATGGTCGGAGCAAGTTTTAGGGCAGATCTCTATTTTTTTTGTCTTAGGGGCCAGCCCTCTAGTTATCCAAATTTGGTCAATTCTTGTCCATGATAGGTGAGCCTCAGAAAAGAAAGTCCCTTCTTTACCTAGTGGGTTTTTGGTCCTCCAAATGTCGATCAGGTCCATATTGTCTGTCAGTTCAAAAAAAGATTTAGGTAGTCTGCCATCTTTAGTCAAATTTTGGTTTTGTGACTTATCCATATGTGTAGAGATGACTCCATTCATATCTCCCATCAAAATGATGTTGGTATAGTCCACTCTAAATTTATTCCCACAGGCACTAGCAGTGTGTACTTCTCCAAAAGATAATCTCATCCCCTACATACCTAACCAATCACTGTACTTTGCAGGAGAGTGCATCCTGCAGATACCATCCTATCAGGAAGTCTACTTCGCACAATATTGGAATTAGGCTTTTAGTCATGGTGACACCTGCCCCTTTTCAACTCCCTCATTGCATATCAGACAGGTTGCTTCAGTAACGGCTAAAGACATTCCTATTTTAAGG
Organism: Podarcis melisellensis; assembly: GCF_964234715.1. Classification (NCBI taxonomy): domain Eukaryota; kingdom Metazoa; phylum Chordata; class Lepidosauria; order Squamata; family Lacertidae; genus Podarcis; species Podarcis melisellensis. The sequence continues at coordinate 31,325,228 of NC_138530.1, forward strand.
AGTCTTCAAAAATCTTTATCACAGTTGGTATCTGTATTAAATTTGGATTGATTTTATGTATGTGCTGTTACTTGTTTTTGGATAGGCAACTGTTTTATATCTGTAAACTGCTTTGGCATGCCCCATGGGAAGTGATTCATAAATGAAATTGACAATGATAATGATAATGATGATATCTAATTCCTCCTCTTATACCAGTTGGGCTCTACTTATCTCTCTCTCTCTCTCTCTCTCTCTCTCTCTCTCTCGCTAAACTCTCCCTTTATTTGGTAAGGGGCTTTTCCCACCTCAAACTGCCCTAGCTGCAACTAAGCAGCCAATCCAACTTTAATGCTACTTGATTAATCAGTCCTTTTTCATTCTGTAACAACTTTTATATTAATCAATGTCTTAACTTGTAATAAAATTCTACATTTTAAAAATTCTGAAGTCTTGTTTGTTGCTGACTTCCTCTCTCTCTATATATATATTATGACTTGAAGAGTAATCTCCCTTTGGGGTACCATGTCTCTAAACTAAAGATATATTATTACATGTATCAGTCAAGTACAAGTGTACACAAGTGTGTTTGCATGAATGTATGATCTAGAACACACAAGTGACATCCACACAATATACTCAAAGCTGTCTTATATCACATTAACCAGCAACACCCCCCCCCCAAAAAAAAATCCTTGGAACTGTAGTTTGTTAAGGGTTCTCAAAATTGTAGCTGTAAGGAGTTTCTCAACCTTAATAAACTACCTCCACAGCCTCTCTCAATTGAAAGACCCACCCACACTGCAAGGCACACTCTTGGCCTATCCCCCCCTGCACTCTTAGATGATGGGTGAATGGGGGCTTAATTTGAATCCTTTGTTATGGTCCGTTCAGTGATGCAGTTTTTATTTTCAGGAACTCCAAAATCCCCTCTTTCTTTCACTGGCTGGTAAAACTCTCTCTATTCTAGCAGGCTTTTGCCTGCTGCTGTCATTGTTAATTGTCATCTCCACTGTTGTTACATTTAAATGGATTTTAATGCTATATGTTTTATCTATTATTGTTGTTGCATTTAGTAATTTATATTTCTATTGTATTCTCCTTTTTTTGAGTCTGAAAAACAACATATATATACTTTAAAAAAAAACACAATGCAACTGAATTGCACCTGAAAACCTATTAATCAATGGGACTCTTATTACATCAGTGCAGTTTGCTCTCTTTGGCCAGGACCAGTTAATAACTGGTGTTCCATATTCTGGATCAGCTGATATTTCTGAATGATCTTCAAATGTAACTCAGGTGCAGGGCGTAATAGTAAATCTGCTCAGGTATTTTATCAGTGAATGTTTAACACTGACAGTCAGTTCAGTGAGCTGTTTACAGTACTGAGATTTTAAAATACCCAAATGAATTTGCTTTGGCAAATGGGAAAACTCCTTTGACAGAGAGTGATCGGATTGCTTAAGGAATGTGCCCAACACCCACCAAATTATGCAGTAAAAGGTGGGCTCAGTGATCAATATAAGTCATGCCAAGCCCATTATAAATATGACCCCCAATTCCAACTTCTAAAAATGAATGGGCAAAAGATAGATCAGAATCTACTGGTGGGTCAGTAGGTGACTTGAAAGAGTTTCCAACTCCTAACTGTTTAACAACAGCAGCAACAAAAGTCCTCTTCTTTCTTCTTTCATATTAGGCTGTTAGGATCCCTGCTGATCTGTAGTAAATTTGTATGTATTTTTGCATGTCAACTGATAATAGTGTACAGTAGTCACATTATATGTGAAGGTCCAGTTACAGAGGCAGCATGAATACACAAATTCACATACTGTCTAGCCAAAATTTACCTGGTTGCTTTCTGGCGGGAAGGGTGGTGGGATGAAGTCCTACACAGAAGCCCTCTCAGTGTCTCCACTATCTTCCCTTCACTCTTCAACACATGGCAGTTGCATATTGCTTTGCCTCCTCTTTGGGGTATTGCAGTGAGAGTCAGGAGCAGCAACCCAGTTCCCTCACCGATGACCATGACAGTGGGGTGATCAGCTTTGGTGGCGGTGGCAGCCTTCTGGGCAATGGTTGCAGTGGAGGAGGAGGAGATATAAAGGTGGAAGGGAGAAGATGGAGGGATGCATACAGAAGTGCCAGCTCCATCCATTCTAGCCTTTTTCTTTAGCCTGCATCTCTCTCTGCCGCCGCCCTCCTCCTCCTCCTCCTCCTCCTCCTCCCTTCCACCTTGTCTCTCCCGCACCATAACTTCCCTGCTGGTTGCCGCAGTCAAGGGAGCTGGCACTGGGGCCCCCTGGAGAGAAACGAAATACTGAAATCTACAAGCTGGAGTTGAGCACATGTAATTGATTCAGCGCAAGTTAAATGCGCATGTGATGCGACAACACTGTATATAGCTCATGGCATGGTATGGATAACGAACTCTGTCCCTTGGGTCACCATTTGGTATCTGACTTCAAACCCATCATTTTGTACTCAGCTCTGGATTGGTGAATCTTGAAAGAGTTCTAGTAAACAAAAACAAACAAACAAACAAAAATAAGTTGGATCCCTGAATCCCAACATCTGCACACACTTGTTCTGTAAGACAATGGAATTGCACAAGCCACTACTTCTTATCAGGACAGAATATACGGTATATTGCCTGCAACATTGTTATCAAGCATGCCAATGCAAATTCCCTCGGAATGGTTTTATAATTTGAAAGCAGAGGTCCTTTGGAGAACCTTCTAGCCAAGGTTTTGTTTTTAACTGAAGAAGTTGGGGATCAAACCTAGGCCTTCAGCATGCGACACATGCGCTCTAAACCTTTGTTTTCACATTTTCACTCATGACAATGAATGCTTCACTGCTCAATAGCAGATGTAGCAAATGACAGCCTCCCTCACAAATTTGGAGATGAAGAACTGAGTAGCAGTTGGGTAGTAACCCTCAGTTCCACAACACAATTGCTTCATTTAAGATGAGAGTTAGCTTAGATGGACTTAGCTCAGCATGACAGCATGAAGACCAAGTGTCTAAGGCCTTCCAGAAGTAATTGCAGGGCAAAACATTTTATTATTCTTATTGTTAAATTTGTATACTGCCCTTCATCTGTAGATCTCAGGGAGGTTCACAAAATCAAAATACAGTATGAAAACACAAAATACATAATAAAAACAAGAGCAAACAAACAAAAGACGCCCACAAACCAATAACCACCCACAAACAGATTTAAAAGGGTATATATGGGAAGTTAACGAGCCCAAAGCCTGCTTGAAAAGGAATGTTTATCCCTGTCCATGTCAAAGGGAAACACTTTTGCACAAACCATGGTGTTGAGTATCCCCACTATATGTATGTTTGTGTGTGCATGTGTGCTCAAGTGCATACACATGCACACACACACATTTTTAAAAAGAACTTGCTTTGGTATAGCTCCAGACCAGCAAGACAGACGGACAGACAGACATTTATTTAATTAATTTGTACACCACCCTTCATCCGAAGATCACAGTGGTTCACAACATAAAAGTATGACATGAGAACACAGAATACACAATAGAAAAACAAACCAATACCCCCTCCCAAAAATACATTTAAAAGACTATAGAAAGTTATAGAACGTTTAATTAGCCAAAAGCCTGGTTATAGAAAAATGTTTTTGCCTGGTGCTTAAAGATATGTAATGAAGCTGCCAGGCAAACATCCTTGGGGAAAGCATTGCTTTATGCTAACCACAGTTTAGAACAAACTATGGTATAAGTTGATAAACCATTGGTCTAATCATGTTTACAGTGCTTGTCTGCTTTTTCTGTCTTCCCATCTCTACAACGAAGCAATTTTTCAAAGTAGAAAAATTGCCTCAACTGCAATTTGTCAATTAAACATTATGCCAAACCAACCATGTTTTTCAAATCCACTTCAACACATGGCTTTCAATTCCAGTTTGCAACTATAGTTCTTCAGTTCAGACATTATATTAAACCACAGCTAAAATAAGGTAGGTCAGAGGTACCCATGTTTGATTTTATGTCTGAACTTCTTCCAAAGTCCACAATATTTTGACTGGAATTTGTAACCAAGCCAAAAACTGGAATTTGTAACCAAGCATGGAATTTGACTGGAATTTTGGAATTTGACTGGAATTTGTAACCAAGCATGTGTCCTGTATCTCTGCACAGCAGCAAAAGCATCCCTCTTTCTTGCTCCAGAAAATGGAATCGTGGGGCTCTGGACACTTTGCCATACAGTTGCCAAACACCCAAACATGGACATAGGAAGGAAGCAGGATGACCAGAAACCTGCCAGACAATCCCCACCCATCTCTCTATCTGCAGCACTTCAAGTATGTGAAGAAGTCTTGCTCATCATGCTCACCCAACGGCAGTTCACTATGGTGAATAAAACTGACAGGGCCTGTTTCATTGGACATTCATTACATCTGAATCAACGTTTGCCTAGAACTGCAACCCAGATTTGATCCTGGGGTCCATTTATCAAGGTGTGGTTGGAATGTATGACTGAACACAGACAATGTCAAGGTGACACTGAAGTTTTACCAGTACCATTGAATTTGAACTTTTATGGCCATGCACTCCTGAAAAATCATAGATAATTCACCGATGAGAGCATATGCTTACATACAGTCATACCTTGGGTTAAAGACGCTTCAGGTTAAATCTTTTCCGGTTGCATCCTGCGGCAACCCGGAAGTAACCGAACGGGTTACTTCCGGGCTTCGCCGCTCGCACAGACACTCAAAATGACATCATACGCATGTGCAGAAGCGATGAACCAAACGGGTTACTTCCGGGCTTCGCCGCTCGCAGACACTCAAAATGACATCATACGCATGTGCAGAAGTGATGTTATAAATTACATTTCTAAAATAACATGAAGCATCTTGGTGTCCCAAACAGAGTATCAGATTGTTCTAAAGTAACTGAAAATACTTTCTTTGGAAAAAACACAGGAAGTTTGTTTTCTTGCTAATGTGCTGAATTTACTGCTTTTGATACTACCTATGATTTCATATTTACATATTAACAAAAACTTATTTTTACTCTCAGTTGAAATTTCACATTATGGATGTGCAAGGAAATGGATATTTAATAAATGATCTCAAAAATTCTGCATGATCTTTAGAAAATTCTCTCTCCCCATTACCCCTCCCCACAGTGAAATGTAGGAAAACTTGAAGTTACCAATCTATAAAAACACCACAGTGAAACATTACACCAAAAACACCTTCCTTTGTTTTACAGAAGTGACCTGGTTCACACATTACACTAAATCATTGGTTCCCAAAGTGGGTGGTACCACCCCTTGGGAAGCAGTAGGATTGCCTAGGACAGTGGTTTTCAACCAGTGTGCCATGGCACCCTGGGGTGCCTTGAATGGTGGCCAGGGGTGCCACGGGCAACACTGGCCTCTGTCCCCCTTTCCTTCCCCCCCTCCTCTGATGCTCTCTTGTGTCTCTGCCTTCCAAAGGCTTGTGCGGCTGTTTCTTACAGCAGCCCTGGCTACAAGCTCCCCAGGCAAATGGTGCCTCTGGGGCTGGCCAGGGGGTGCTTTCCAGGCCCCTGTAGGGCAGTGTGAGGAGGCACCTCTCTTTGGGGCAAGGGGGGCAGCTCAGAGACCAAGGGCAGCAGCAGTGGCTGCCTGGAGGACTTCCAATGAGAGAGAAGAAACTGACAGAACACTCCACAATGGAGGGTGTTTGAAAAGGGGTGAGGGGCTGCTGGCTCTGCAGGTAAGGGGTGACATAACTGGGCTCCTGAGCCCCACAAGGTGCCACAGAAAGAATGTAGTTAGTCAAGGGAACCGTGGACTAAAAAATGTGGAAACCCCCCCCCTCTGATCCTGGGGATGCTAAGAGGCAAAGGGGCAGCAGGGAGGTGCTGGATACATAATTGACTTTTAAGACTTTGAAAATCTGGCATCCCTGGATCAAGTTCACCAATTTAGATGAATTAAGCTAAACAGTTTTAATGGGATTTTTAATAAATGTGTACTTAATTGCTACTGCTTTGAATTGTGTCGTTCTCTTCCTTACAGGGTGGTGCAAACCACTATTCTGTATAATGCTTTTTATAGGGTTGAGTAGGGGGTTCTGCCCTAGAATTTGCTCTTGGGGTTCCCCTCACCCTCTGAAATAGAATTGTGGGTGGTGTGAAGGGGGAGGATAAGTTATCCTTGAAGTCATTCCACATGTGCAATGATTTAGCTGAATATAACGCAAAGGCTTAATATGAACAAGCAGTGTGCTGATTCAATTGTGTCATCCTTTCTCCCATTTCCTTTGATGCTGTTGGGAACAAACCATAGTCTGGTTTGTTGAGTTATCTGAACTCAAACTTGCAGTTTGTTGCCCCCAAACAAACCATAAATGGCAAGTCAAGAACAAACCTTGGCTTCTGCCTTATGATTATTTGGAAATAAACAAATCACAAGTCCAGGACCAGATGACACCATAAGCCATACCAGGTACAAGAGTGGGGGAGGAGTGAAGCAGCAACTTTGACACTGCTTGTACATGATCAGAAAGCAAATAACAAACCTAGGCTTCAGACTGTGGTTTCTTTGGAATGAAACCAGAATGTAGCTCATACACAGAATCATTTGCTTATCTGCAGATTGTGGCAAAGTGTGGCATCTGATTGAAACCACTAGTGAGAAAAGCAGAAGGAGGGGAAATGTTTCAGAAACCATACTCAAACTCAAGCTTTAGTTTTATCACATTTCAAATGACAAAATAAGAAAAATCCCTGGACATTTTATATAATATGATACATATATCTTCAAAATGGCCCATTATTGGTTCATTCAAGCAACACCACTTAATGAACCTGAGTCCAATGGAAGTAATACATATGCTCTGTACCCAGATATAATGAAAAATTCTACATTGCTTTTTTATTGCTGAAATGCTTCTCTTTTGTATAGCCTCTGTATTGCCTAGATCCATATTATAACCAAGTTTTCATACGTGTTATTAGTTGCATAAATGCACTAAAACATCTAAATTACTTACTATTTCAACATGTGCAAAAGCTCACAATGGTCTACAGCACTTGTTCACTCAAATAACTAAAGCTTAAAAAACCCAGCTATTCATATAGACTGCTTTACAAATACTTCAGATTTGACTCAAACATGTTATCCCACCACTCTGCAGTACTTGTTCATACTCAGAGTCCTTATTACTTAAAGGTATTGAATATCACCAACATTAGACATAACCATTTTCAAAGGCACCAACAGTAATTGTTGCAAAGGAACTGAATTTAAAACACCAATGGTATATCTAACTCCTTGACTGCGTACATTCATGCCTGTGGTCAAAATCACTAAAAATATTCGATGTTTCACCATACTGGAAGATGAATAATCTCCCCAACACTTCACACAATGCAACATTTACCAAGATGGCAAAGTGGAGGGAGGTCACCCACCTTACTGGCCTACTTGTCTAAGTGCCCACAGCAATGCATCTCATTGACTTCGCTTCATTTTTTCAGAATCCTAAGCAACCAAGAGGAGAGGAGAGAAAGACTATATACTCTTTTCTTGTACTGTCTTCACAATCCTTCCAGAGTAGATCAATGAGAGGAGACTGAGAATCAGGAGTCCTCCTGCCCCAATTCCCATGGTGACTTGCAGTTCTAAACCAGAGCAAAACCAAAGTTGCTACATTACATGTCTGTACTGAATAAAAATAGCGATTTCACTACTTCCTGGGAAAACACGCAATCCATACTTCTGCGAATTCATGACACTGGCTTAACAGGACCATGCCACAGAAGATGTTCTTGTAAATGCTAACAGAATTAATGAGGTTTTAAAACAGCTGTTCTTGTTTTGTTTCATACATATTAACTTGCTATTATATAATTATATTAACTTACATTTATAATATTGCATTGCTATTACATTAAATTACATTTCAAAGCCATTATTTGTAACTGAATATAGTTATAGCAGCACCTATTGTTTCAAACTGGTATTATCAACCTATTATGAACAATAGGCCACAAAACTTGAATACATACCACTTAAAGATACAGCAGGGACATAAAGTCACTACTAAACAGTTATGTTCTGGCTAGGATAAATTCTATGCTCATAATAATAAACTAGCCAATAGATCACGGAATACTTTTTTAAAGTATGTGTTTTAAATTGTAACAAACTTGTTTGCTCCCCCTTCATGTACTTGCTTAGTTATAACCTTTCATGTGCATTAAGGACCTTGATACTTGCAATAAAAATCCAAAGAACGTACGTTCTAGTCTTTAAAAAGTATTGAAAATATCAAAGTTTAAGAAAACTAATTGTGCAAGTTATGTTGTAAGAAGTTTGTACAGTAAAATGACTGACTGATAAATCAAGGGCAGCCAATTTAGCGTACTAATGTCCTCACTTCTTAAGAAATGTTTGCCAGGAATACAGCTTAGTACTTCAACTAGCTGACATATGTTTAAATACATAGTAGCCCATCAACACCAACACTAGAACACATATCAATACATCTTTTTGCCATGTGTTCAACACATTAGTCCACAAAAGAACTCACAACCATACAACCATCCTTAAAAAAACCAAACTCTGTAGTATCTGGGCATTCTAAGACACAATCAAATGCAAACAAAAGTTGTGGAAATTCTGATATTTGTACTTAGAACATCAAATATCAGAATATTATAATTTCTAATCTATTTCTAATATTCTAATACACACCACTGGAAAAGTAAATGGGAAGATTTCAGAAACGCTACTATGTAAGTAAAGTAAACTAAAGGTAAAGAAATATATAGGGCTCTCAGCTCTAATTCAGTTAGAACACACAATATATGGCATTTTCTGGTTGTGCGTTGTATAAATATAGCTGGTTTCCTCAATATATTCGCAGAGGATTTGTAAAATACATTTATACCTCGCTCACACACTAGGAGGACACCCAACAATGAAATGAATGAACAAAACCACAGATTTATAAACGGACAAAGTGAGAGCCATGAGAAGTACTAAACGTGGGTGCAGGCTGCCAAGACTGCACAGCTTATGTACATTCTCTGCTAAACTTTTTTTCAGAAGAAAGTACTTAAAATTCCTGGTGAAGTCAAGTTACTTGACATTTTGTCTCACTAAAAGAAGTGGTGGGCCATATCATGTGAATCTTATTGTATTACATTCTAAAGGGCTTGGCAACTGTTGGTCATTAATCTTTAACACAAAGGAAATTCAAATACAGTGACAAGTTGTTGGTTTTTTTGGGGGGGGGGAGTAATTTAGTCCCAATCCCAATAGTTTAACCTACAAGGATAGGGTCCCCCGGAGCCTGGTGAACAGCCTAGCAAGTCCCCTGTCCAAAGTGTTGCGTCAAAGTGGTGAAAGAATATAAAATATAGAAATTAAAAACCGTTTAGCCATGGGAGTGGGGGAGGGGAGATACCTACGGTACTTCACTACTGACAATATGTGAAGAAACCCCTTTTAAAGCAAAAACAGAAAACCCACCCAAACACATATTCGTCATTGCTAGTGTTGTGTATGTGATTTTCTCCTATTTATCGATTACACAAAGAAAAACCCAGCAGGGGCTGCTGCAATGCAACATACGCCGATTTCAGACTGGAGCGGGGGGGGGGGGAGATTCTTTTTCACTTCTACGCCTTGAATTCTGTAGCTGGGGCGAACAGATAGGTGATTCTATGCCTTGCTTTTAACCGCGAATAAAGGGCACCGAAAATAGCCCGTCCTCTTCCCTCCAGCTCCAGTTGCCCCTCCCAAAGAAAATAAAGGTGGTTTTTCAACCCTCCAAACGAACCAGTGTCACCTTTCCCCCTTCCTTTCTGTGCAACCCCCCCCACCCCACCCCCAAAAGCTCTTCCACAACCCTCGCTTGCAACAAAAGCTCTGCACGCCAGATGAGCCATTATTATCCCTATGGTCACACCATCAGCACAATCCCTTTTCTTTTTCTCCTGCCGGCAAACACGCACAGGCAAACTTCCCCCCATTCTAGAGAAAAGAACAATGCGGGGGGGGGGAGAGAGATAGGGGGAGAGAGAGATAGGGAGAAGGACATGCAACTACAACACCGCGGGAAACCAATGCAAAATTTGGAAGGGGGGGAGAGGGGAGAGAGGAAAAACATGGGGGTGAGAGAAGAAACCTCCCCCCCCCACAACCCTGCTTTTTCGCCGCAGCTCCTTCCCTCCAAACCGGCCGACACTTCCCATATCCCGCCCGAGGCTTCCCTATTAAGACGACCCCCCCCCAGTCATGCCCACCCCGTCGGGGTTTCCCCCTCGAGCCCTCAGTCGCTCCACTCGAGAGGGGGCCCTTCCTCAACCCACCCGCGCAAGGCTTCCCCGTTCTCGGCTGCAACCTCTTCCCCCTCCTCCTCCTCCACCACCCCAAACCGTCGCAACAACAACAAAAAAGCCCTCCATGGACACGGACCCACAAGGCCCCCCTCTCGGCATAATGGTTCGCCTCCTTGCAGAGGAGGAAAGAGTAAAAAGGCTGCCCCCCAAACACACACACACACACACACACACCAATGCATGCATGCACACGCACACACTTCACCTCATGTTGCTGCCCAGGGGCCGGGGGGGCGTCTTCCCCCCCGCTCCTCGCTCTTCTCTCCTCAGGAGCCGGCTGGGTCGTTCTCAATAGGCGACGAGTGCGGAGGGAGGGAGGGGAGGAGGAGGAGGAGGAGCAGCAGCAGCGGGGAGGGGGGTCCCCCCGCAGGCGCCAGCCAGTCCCTGCCTTGGCAACCCTGAGACTGGCTCGCCTTGCCTCGCCTGCGCCCTCCGGCTTGGCTGCTTTGGCCCAACCCGACCACAGCGGGGAGTCCAAGGAGGGAGGGAAGAAAGGGAGGGAGGAATGGCGCACGCGGGGGGGGGGAGGAGGAGGAGCGGGAGGAGGGGAGAACAAGAGAAGGTGGGAGCGTCGGGAACGCGGGGGGCAGCGCGCGAGCGGCTCGCTCGAGACGCCGGCTTGCATAGGCGGGGGGCGGGGACGCAGGGGGGACGCCAAGGGGGCGGAGCAGAGCAAGCCCCGCCTCCTCGGCTGCTCTGCATTCCCTGTGCATTCCATGCGGGTTCTGGCGCGGGGGGGGGGGGAGGTTGGTGGAAGCGCCGTAGAGAGATGTGGGAGCAACCAACTGCGGAGGAGGAGGAGGAGGAAGCCACTGCGGTGAGCTCATACGCTTTGGCGACCCCTGCTGACCGCCCGGGTGGTTCCCTTGCGCACCTTGGGCGCGTGTGCCGGTGTGGCGCGCAGCTGAACCCCCCCCCCCGCCATCGCAGACGACGGTGGTGGTGGTGCACTTCCCGAGCCCACGACCGAAAAGGCTGGAATCTGCAGTCTCCAGAAGACTGCCCTCTCTGGAACGAGCCGTTTGCAGATCGTCACAAGGGACTATGGACACGGAATGGCTAATTTTCCTCTGCTGGTTTCTCCTCCAGGCTTCCCGTGCTTAAAGCATACGGTATTTCGATGTTCTGCTCCGCACAGCATCCTGCATTTGTTAGCGGCTGCGTGCCGTGTAGGTTACTAAGGACACGTGCGTTGCATATATTACTGTTCAAGCCGCTGGTTACTGTTCAGTCCTTTCTACCGCGAGACCTGCCTTGAATTCTTTATTGCTCAACGCCCCGGTTGCTTCTCTGCTTTGCCTGGTTCTCATGCGCCTTGTTATTCAATCCACATTTACCTAAAGTTTCTGGACTTTAGTCTCGGCGTGATCCTCCTGTATTCAGCGTGCAGATTGCCACCAGTGCGCACCACTTCCCAGTTAACGCGTCCCAATTGTGAATATGACTCCTGTTTCAATTCCAATCTTGGTTTCTCTTCCACGGTTCAGGAAGAAGAGCATATTAAATCCGTGGAAGAAATCCCACTGCTGTACCCAAGTTTAGCTGCACCTATGCTATGCATAACACCAGTACTCAGCATATTCGCCTGGAAATGAATCTCATTTGTTTCCATTGTTCTATCCTGGAAGTGCACTTAAGGTCACATTTTGAAATGCACACTTGAGAGTAGGTCCCATTGAACTCAGAAGGGCCTTATTTCCAAGTAAGTATAATTGGATTGGGCTGTATCCAAATATTCTGGCTTCCTGCTCAGTCCCATGCGTGCCTCTTCAGAAATAACTCAAACGAAATTCAGTAGGACTTACAATCAAATATTTCCGGGGATGTAGCTGTGTCCATCTGTTGCAGCAAAAAGCAACAAATAGTCTTGTGGCGCCATAAAGACTAAGAGACTTTATCATGACATAAGCTTTCGTTGACTTGAGCTCACTTCATCAGATGCATAAATCATTAGTCATCAGATAAATATGCACACATATGGATTTGAAGGGGTGGGTGTAAGGTTGGAATTAAATGACCATGCAAAGGGTATACAGGCTGTGACAACCTGATGAAGTGGGATTCTAGTCCATTACGGCTTAAGGCATGATCAAAATACTATGTTCATTTTCCCAAGTAAGTGTGTGTATAAGGTTAGGTATGAGGTTGTCTTGTTTGAGGATTGGCATAAGTTCTAAATGCAGCAGACTATTGTGGTTAGGTCAAAGGCTTGACGAAAGTCTAATTTTAGGCCATGAATAAATGATATGTACTGCCTTTCTGTTCCTTCAGCTTCTCAAATTAATCATCGAAGCTGAACCCCTTCACAATGACATTTGCCTTGTTTTCTGCATTGTTAGCTTATATTGCTGTTTGTTTTTGTTTTTTTAAAAAAAAATTAATAATGACATATTTATTCTCCATGGATAAGAATTTGCTGGCTACTTCCTTGTTATTTCTAGCTGAGTTATTTCTCCAATTTATATATGGATAGCCTTCTGTAGAAATGCTGAAATAAAAAGAAAATAACGCTTCGTAAGAACAAGGTTGAAGAAGTGCTAATGTTGCATTTAAGAGTAACCGCTCCAAGGTTTATCCTGGAAAGGAAAAATACTCCCCCCATCTTTGGGCACTGTTTATTGATCATTCATCCTGACTTGTTTTGAGGGAGATTAGACAACATTGGCTCTTCAATTCGCATTCAGTCTTATTTGTTTGCAGGGAGATTAGACGATGTTGCATCAAAGCAAGGGTCAGCCCACCAACTTCCCAGTGCATTTTCCTGACTCTTTCCTTATCAAGAAGAATCCAATCTTTTGGAGGAAGTGGGTTTGTTGCACAAAATGTCCCAATCAACTATAATTGCACAACCAGAATTTGCCAGTGTGTGATTGAATTGATCTTGAAAATAGAGACAATCTGGAAGCACCCACTGTGTGTAAACATACCCGTGTGATGGGAGCGGGGAACCCTTTTCAGCCTGAGGGCCACAGTGTCTTCTGAGCAATGTTCCAGGGGCCACATGTCGGTGATTGCGGGTGGCAAAGGCTAAAGTGGGCAGAGCAAAATAAACACACTCACACATCCCTCTCTACCCTCCATCAAATAGATTGTTTCTGTGCATTTCTCGCCTAGGTATCTGCAGTGATGCATTTATTTATTTATTTATTTATTTATTTATTTATTTATTTATTCATTCATTAACTTCCTTTGAGTGTATTTATGCCCAAGGCAGCTTATACTATAAAACAGAGCAAACAATGTCAGTGCTGGTTCCGTAACATTTCAGTTAAAACAATACAGTCAAACCTTGGTTGTTGAACGTAATCCATTCCAGAAGACCATTCGACTTCCGAAATGTTCGACAACTGGAGCAGTTACTTCCAGGTTTTCAGCATTTGGGAACCGAAACGTTTGAAAACGGAGCTGTTTGACAACCGAGGTTTGACTTTAATATAAAACAACTAACTTCAAACGTGTGGCAGATAAAATACCAATAATATGGGAGACAGATCCAGACTTGCTTCCTGAAATAGATGCATCTTTAAAAGGCAGTGAAAAACTTGGCAAAGGTGCCAAATTAATCTCCCAGGATGGAGAGTTCCACTGCACAGTCACAAAGGAGGGAGAGTGATATGGCACTAATGTCCTGCTTGTTTGGTCACTGCAACAACAGAATTCTGAACTATTTAAGCCTTCAATCTGATCCAACAGGGCTCTTGTCTTGTCTCCCGTGTTTCCACCACCCAACATGCAGGAGAACCTCCTCAAACAATGTTTGACTCATACAGGAAGAGAAAGCCCTTCAGATATCCTGTACCTGAGGCAGCAACCTTATTCAGGGAATGGCCTTCTCACTGACACAGAGCATCTCTGGTTTGTCCAGATTGGTAACTGTCAGTTTATGAACTGAATCCAGTCCTAGATGCTGCTCTAGGGTTTCCAGGTAAGAGTGTGAATAAATATTGTCTCTTGTTGCTAGATAATAAAGTCGTTACAGCAAGCAATTTCTCTCTTTTCTTTCCTTTCTCTTCCACACAACAACTGATTATATTATAGTTGATTCGTGTGACACTTGATGCATGACCAGATGTTGATGAAATCAATCCTTATCCAACTTCACGGCAAAGCAGTTGTTTGTATCATCAAGAATGCAGGCTGCTCCTCAGCATGCAGTGAAAATTGTTCTTTATTATTATTATTGCTCGCTTTATCATACCACTGCTATCTAAGCTGCACAAATGAAAGTATTAAAGGATTCACCTCCCCTTATCAGGAGCTTAAATAAGAATTAACTAAACAATTGAACAGTTATGAGCCAAAGGGAGACACCCTTCACAGGTGATGGAAATGCCCCAAAGTAAATAAATCCTCCTAAATTATCAAAAGCAGTACTATAAATAACACAGTTTGTTATGGTTACAGGTAGGTAGCTGTGTTGGTCTGCCATAGTCAAAACTGTTACCAAAAAGGAGCAATGCAGCAGCGAGCAGCTGGCTGGAAAGCCAAACAGGATGTTTATGACTGTTAGCATGGGAACAAGGGGGCAGTCCATTCACTGTACTGAGCACCGGATGTTAGCTCAGTGTGTGTCATATGACCTGTACTGGAAGTACATGGGAGGAGTGTATTCTCTCTGCTGTTTGAGTGCAGACATGTTTCTCTGTACTGCTGCAAAAGACAGAAATAAAAGCATGTAAATATATTTCTGTCTGTCTCTTTCCCTTCCCTGGGGATAGCAGGGAAGAGGGGGAAAGGAGTGGCGTGTTCTTTTCACGTCTGAGAAGGATCGCCGATAAGAGACCTCGCCTGTTTTCCTGCCGGGAGTCGCAGCGGGGAGGTCAACAAGGAAATCAGCCGGTGCCTAGCAAAGTGGCACATTCCTCTGACAAGGCTTGATTCCAACAAAAACAAAATTAAAAAAATCCTTCCAGTAGCACCTTAGAGACCAACTAAATTTGTTATTGGTATGAGCTTTCATGTGCATGCACACTTCTTCGAAAGCTCATACCAATAACAAACTTAGTTGGTCTCTAAGGTGCTACTGGAAGGAATTTTTTAATTTTGTTTCGACAGTTTGTTATAATTATTCTTTGGATCCCATACTTTTAAAATTAAATTAAGTTTAACAGAGTTGATGTTAAACATTTTTGTTCTGGACAGTAAAAAAGAATGGTTAATGAACTTACAGGGCATTGCAATTACAGATAGCTAATAACAGTTATATCAGGGCCCTTCCAGACCGATATTTTATTATGGATGTATTCTTCAGCATATTCTTGACACAATGATAGTGCACTAATGATGGGTTTATTCAGCTTTTGTTTGTTATGTGATGCTTCCCCAGTGCTACACATCATTGCTGTCTGGAATGGCTATAGCTCAGTAGTAGCAGCAGCAACAACAACAACAAGAACAGCTTCCAACAGAATACTAAAAACAGAATAAAACTTCAAACATTAAAAACTTCCCTAAACAGGGCTGCCTTCAGATGTCTTCTGAAAGTCAGATAGTTATTTATTTTCTTGACATCTGATGGGAGGGAATTCAACAGGGCGGGCGCCACTACCGAGAAGGCCCTCTGCCTGGTTCCCTGTAACCTCACTTCTCGCAGTGAGGGAACCGCCAGAAGGCCCTCAGTACTAGACCTCAGTGTCCGGGCAGAACGATGCAGGTGGAGACGCTCCTGGGTATCATCCCCATACTGATGAACACCCAGCCCAACCTCCCTGTTGATCTCTCCCAGCAGCTGCATGTAGATGTTGAAAAGCATGGAGGAGAGGACAGAACCCTGAGACACCCCACAAGTGAGAGCCCTGGGGGCTGAACACTCATCCCCTACCACCATTTTCTGAACACGGCCCAGGAGGAAGGAGCAGAACCACTGTATAACAGTGCCCCATCTCCCAGCCCCTCTCTAGACCATGGGTAGGCAAACTAAGGCCCGAGGGCTGCATTCGGCCAAACTGCCTTCTAAATCCGGCCCGCAGGCAGTCCAGGAATCAGTGTGTTTTTACATGAGTAGAATGTGCCCTTTTATTTAAAATGTATCTCTGGGTTATTTGTGGGGCCTTCCTGGTATTTTTACATTAGTAGAATGTGCACTTTTATTTAAAATGCATCTCTGGGTTATTTGTGGGGCATAGGAATTCGTTCATTTTCTTTTTCAAAATATAGTCCGCCCCCCCACAAGATCTGAGGGACAGTGGACCGGTCCCCTGCTTAAAATGTTTGCTGACCCCTGCTCTAGACGGTCCAGAAGGATGTTGTGGTCGAGGGTATCAAAGGCCGCTGAGAGATCCAGCAAAAGCTGAACAAAATAAACCAGAACCTTCATGGTATAAAAAGTTATGGGATTTCACCAGGAAGTTAAGCGATATGTACTGCTTGGAAGCAAAGCTGTTTGACCACCCCAAAACCTTTGTAGGGAATGTACAAACAGCACTGAAAAATGGGATAATGTGTGACTGCTCTTATACAGTGCTGTAGCTACAGAAGGGCTAGCCAGTTTTTTTGCTCTGGGTGAAGCCTCCAGAGGGGTGCCATTGAGGCTCCCAACCTGTGTGTGTGTGTGTGCAGATGTGTGTGTGGGAGGGGGTGCCAAACTGGGTCTTTGACCCGGGTGAAATAAAGTCTAATTTTGCCACTGCCTTATAGCATCATAAGTACAAATCAGTGTGCAGCAACAAAGATATCTGGAGGACCCCTCAAAGAAAGGACTCCAGGCAACAGATATAGCTGGGACAAAATGTCTTCCCTTTGTAAATTCTGCAAATAAATTCTATTGAGAGGGGTTCTGTGTAGACAGGATGCGAACGTTCTTGAACTACTCTAATATATGACTATTCCATATTATTACTGGGTTATTTATTTTCTTGTTGCAATTGGTAATGAACAGTAAGATAGCATAAACTTATTGGGCTGGATACAGACTGACAGTGCACTCCTATACATGTTGACTAAGTACTACTGAGCTAGGTGAGGGACACACCTCAGGGCAAGTGTTTCTTAGGCTGAAATCCTAAATTAGGCAGCAACCCTAATCCCACTTATCAGTGGGAATTAGCTTCTGAGTATACATGGTTAGGATTGAACAGTTGGTCATTTTTCCCCCTTCTTCTTTTTTTTGTCCCATTGAAATCACTGGGACAATTCAGTCCTAAAGTTCAACTAACATATAGCACAAACTAAGTTAGTTCTTGGTATGAGCTTTCGTGTGCATGCACACAAAAGCTCATACCAAGAACTAACTTAGTTGGTCTTTAAGGTGCTACTGGAAGGATTTTTTTTTTGTTTTGACTATGGCAGACCAACACGGCTACCTATCTGTAACTATAGCACAAACGTATGTGTGCTACTCAGAATTAAGTCCCAAAAAGTTCATTGCAGCCTGATTCTGGATCAAATGCTTTATCTTCTTAAAATATTTAGATCAATATCCATACTCTCTCACCCACAATATTATAAGCAAAGTTATACTAGAACCAGGAAGGAAGAATAAGGCTCAGTTCACAAGCAGAGGCAACACTTATATGGGACTTCTCTGGGGGCTCTTTGGATAAAAGGAGGGGGTTCCTTTCCACCAACTTGAAGGATAGGATGAGTCTCCACCCCCCATCGTTCACTGAGGTCCAGCTCGAAGGGCCTTCTGGGAGTTCCCTCACTGCGAGAAGTGAGGTTACATGAAACCAAGCAGAGGACCTTCCCATTGGTGTTGCTCGCCCTGTGGAACGCCCTCCCATCAGATGTCAAGGAAATAAACAACTATCTGACTTTTAGAAGACATCTGAAAGCAACCCTGTTTGGAAAAATTTTAATGTCTAATGTTTTACAATTTTTTATGTGCTGTAAGCTGCCCAGAGTGGCTGGGGAAACCCAGCCAGATGGGCAGGGTATTATTATTATTATTATTATTATTAGTGGGGCAAGGGTAGACTGGTTTACTGTTACCGAGAGAGGGAAAAGGAGCAGGAGGCAAACCTTTTAAGGAGTTATTTGTGGAAGACAGCAAGCTACAGTAGTATCTGTACTGCATCTATGCCACACCTTCCGAAAACCCCACTGTACTATTTGGGAACAGCGAAATCTACAGGTTTAGAGGAGATGCATAGTTTAGAACCTAGAAATATTGGAAGCTGCCTTATACTGATTCAGATCATTGGTCAATCTAGCTTGATATTGTCTACGCTGACTAGGGAAGGCTCTCAGCCACCTCTAACTAGAGATACCAGAGACTGAATGTGGGACTTTCCACATACATGCAGAGCAGATACCACCACTGACCCATGGACCTTCCCCTACAAAATGAATAAGCCTTACTCATATGCAATGTTCTGTGTTTATTTCAGCCAGATTCATTTGTGCATACTCATTGTCCACCCCCAAAACAGCACTTTAATGGTGGAAGAAGAGTAATATGCCTGAAGGATAAAGGACCCGAGTGACTCAGAGGGATTTGGATCAAATCCCTTGGTTGCACTGAGGCATGAATCATATGCTCCCTCTGTGTCCATAAAGAGCTGATAGTATGTTCCAAACTCTATATGTGATTATCTTTATACTGATGATGCAAAACTGAGTCTCCAGCAGCTACTTTAAGATAAACAGAAATATATTATGTTCTATATACTGATAAGCCTCCATTTGATATGCTGGGGGTGGGGGCGGACATGGAAAAAAGTTAAAACATGAAACTAAAGACTTACACCTGTGACCATTTCCCACCTACCCCCAAGCCATAAATACCACTGTAGGGAGACCACTGTAAAAACATAAGCTGTCATCATTTTAAATATTTCTTGATATGGCAAAGCCTTCCTGTTGGTATGCAAGGAGGAAGGGTGTATAACATTTGCATAGATCATCAGGGGGTCATGGCTGGCTGTTCATCAGTATGCAGATGATACCCAGCTCTACCTATCTTTTAAATCAGAACCGGTGAAGGCATGAATGTCCTGTGTGAGTGCCTGGAGGCGGTTGGAGGATGGATGGCGGCTAACAGATTAAGGTTGAATCCTGACAAGACAGAAGTACTGTTCTTGGGGGACAGAAGGTGGGCAGGTGTGGAGGACTCCCTGGTCCTTAATGGTGTAACTGTGCCCCTGAAGAACCAGGTGCACGGCCTGGGAGTCATTTTGGACTCACAGCTGTCCATGGAGATGAAGGTTAATTCTGTGTCCAGGGCAGCCATCTACCAGCTCCATCTGGTACGCAGGCTGAGACCCTACCTGTCCGCAAACTGTCTCGCCAGTGTGGTGCATGCTCTAGTTATCTCCCGCTTGGACTACTGCAATGCGCTCTACATGGGGCTACCTTTGAAGGTCACCCAGAAACTGCAATTAATCTAGAATGTGGCAGCTAGACTGGTGACTGGGAGTGGCCGCCGGGACCATATAACACTGGTCCTCAGAGATCTGCATTGGCTCCTCCCAGTACGTTTCCGAGCACAATTCAAAGTGTTGGTGCTGACCTTTAAAGCCCTAAACAGCCTCGGTCCTATATACCTGAAGGAGCATCTCCACCCCCATCGTTCAGCCCAGACACTGAGGTCTAGCACAGAGGGCCTTCTGGCGGTTCCCTTATTGCGAGAAGTGAGGTTACAGGGAACCAAACAGAGGGCTTTCTCGTTAGTGGCGTCTGCCCTGTGGAATGCCCTACCATCAGATGTCAAGGAAATAAGCAGCTATCCTATTTTTAAAAGACATCTGAAGGCAGTCCTGTTTAGTGAAGTTTTTAATATTTAACACTCGATTGGGAGCCGCCTAGAGTGGGCAGGGTATAAATAAATTATTATTATTATTATTATTATTATTATTATTATTATTATTATTATTATTTTGTTGTTGTTGTACTTCTTTGGTTTGTAAGTTCCAGGGTCTTTACTTTCAGATGAGTGTGTATGTATCAGGGTTTAACAAATCGTATCACTTTTCAGGGCTCTGCTGCTTTTCAGCTGATTATTCTACCTTAATGGCTTTGTCAAATCTCCTCTACTTACCCTGACTTTGCTAAGGATTGCTATATTTCCCCATATAAATATAAAATGTGCCCCATGTATTCATAGCTCCAGAAGTTATTTTTATGTAGGAGGCAGGCTCACTCTGCACAATCTGCTATTTCTCTAATATTCCTTTGGAAGATCCAGCTTTTTATTGCTGGCTGCCAGATTGTCACTACTACGGGCACTGGTGAGTGCTTGGTTAAAATGCACCACTGTTGCATACCTGCCCTGCCAACATTTCTTCAATGAAAATAGGGGTGTCCATAAAATATTAAGAATAATGATGATAATAATGATAATAATTTTATTACTTATACCCCGCCTATCTGACTGGGTTGTCCCAGCCACTCTGAGCGGCTTCCAACATATATAAAAACATAATAAAACATTAAACATTAAAAAAACCTTCCCTATACAGAGCTGCCTTCAAATATCTTCTGAAGGTTGTATAGTTACTTATCTCCTTGATTCCGTACCCCCCAACATTTATCCAATGAAAATAGGAACTAAGGAAAAGTGGGACATTCCAGGATCAAATCAGAAACCGGGACGGTTGCTCCTTGTGGCCTTGAAATTTTGACTTTCCAAAACAAGGACTTCTAAGGTTGGAGCTGATCTATTTGGTGGAACATTGAATTGCCATTAGTTCCTTTTCAGGCCAACCAGAAGATTCATGAAACAGAGATTGAAATCCGGTTATCTTGATGTCAAAGTTCCATTGGGACCACACCAGCACAACTATACACACAGAGAGTTTCTCTCATGGACTTATTTCAGGAATATTTGGATTGCTTGGCTTTGAGATACTGAGTTGCGCATGCCATTATTATTTTGGCATGGTATATATTGTCTAAGACTACATGTAATAGAAGGTGTTGAAATGCTGTACATTATTGATAATGAGTTTTTGTAAACCACAGAGTTGTTTAGCTTGTGATTTATCTCTCTGTATTCCTTGAGAGTGATATTGGACTCCAAGTCTCATCAACCTCATCCACCATGGCCAATGGTCAGGGATGATGGGAGTTGCAGTCCCAAACTTCTGAAAGGCATCAAGCTAGAGAAGGCTGGCCTACACTGATTGCCAGAAAGTCTCCAGGGTTTCAGATGGTATATTTTCTAGACCTGGAGATACCAGGGTCTGAACATGAGACCATCTGCATGGAAAGCATGTGCTCTACCACTGAGCTATGCCCCCCTCCTGACTTGACTGAAACACCGAGCACATACAAAAAGAATTAAAGAAATGTTTTAAAATAACTAATGCTTCAAAAATATATGTACAGGGTATGATTCACTTAAAGCGTTCCACCAGTTGGGAGTCCTGCTCACGGACGTTTGATTGTGCAGTAAGGTTCCTATCTCCTCACCTCACGGCCCCCAAAATAGGTTCGGGTGGGTCAGGAGAACCCCTAGAACTCGGGGGGGGGGGGAGAGAGAAATCTGTCTGACAAGCCAAAATGCTTGGTGTGGCAGAATGATCACCTTCATGCAACGTTGAATTCCTCCCCTGATTCAAGCAAACATCTAGAAGGGAGAATCATTCATGCCCTCTGACATCCATGTTTCCCCTCCAAAACAAACACAGTTGAAAATGTTTATTGATAGAAAACATGGGTTCAACAGGGCCTTCTTGTTGTATCTCCTGGGCTGAGGATCTCCCTTCCAAGAGAGTTTAATTGCTCTCCTAATTGATTATATTTAGGTGGGCAAATTTTTCCTTCCACCAGGCTTTTGACTGATTTTCTACCTGCTTGTGGATTTGTTTTGGTTCTCTTCCTAATGCTTTCTGTTTTTATAACCGTTTAAAATGGAATTTGTAATGTTGTAAAGCACCTTGGGGTCCTTTTTGAGGGCTAAGGGGCATTCAATCAATCAATCAATCAACCAACCAACCAATCAATGATTATCATTGATGTTGCAAACTCCCACAAACATGTCAAGGCATTCTGGGATTATTGCTCTCTGCTACTGATATCTGACTCAGCTGTCCTTCTCTGAACAAGGTCCTTAGTAACATGTCCTGAACTGCCTTGACCAAAGGTGACAATCCTAAAAATAACTCCTGTTGTGTCATTACATTGCAGTTCATGTGCAACACTGTCTGTACTTTGACAATGATGGTGTTCATTCTCTTAAAATATCTTCCAGGCATTCCATTCTTAAGGACATCTCATTGACGTCAATGGATTCTTAAAGTATAAGACTAAAAACACAAACTCACATGAAAACTCCAAGGCCCATTGAGCTTTTTATACTTCTGAACAGAGTACTTTTACACTTTGTGCTGCACAGAATTATGCCAGCATTTACACCAAAAATTATGAGCAACAAATGACTTTTAACCCTCAGTTCTGCTCATTTACATTGCATAGATCTTATTTATAAAAATAGGATTGTGCTGTAAGAATAAGGGATCTTACAGAGCAACTCTAGACTTGAGACCTGTCAGTTGAGGAGCTTCAGGATTTGGCAAAAGCCCCAAGAGATCAGTGGAGTGTTAAGTCTCACCGTTGCTTTGAAAAATATGTTCCCTATCCTATGGAGTGAACTACTGATCAATATGGGCCTACAGTTACCTTTGTTCCATGTCCTGCCCCATGCCCTTAGCTCCTTGATTACTGAATCATTTCCTTCCATGGATGAGTCTGCTTGAGCCTTGGTCCCTGGAAGCGAGCTATGTGAGCTCTCTGCAAGTGACCTGCCAAGGTAGCTATGGGTGTGATGTGTTGTGTGGATTCTCCTTCCTCCTCTTTCTGTAGTGTGCTAAAAAAAACAATGGCGGGGGTTGCATAAGGGGATTCAAATTCATGCCTATTGTTTCGCCTGGAAACTTCCAATAAGCGGCCTCACTGCTGGCTGTGCCACTGGGGCTGATGGACTGTGGGTGCTGTGATTGTGGGGGGGGGTGATGCAGTGGGAGTGGCCCTGTCGCTGTGAGTTTATTGGTTCCCTCCATGTATGCGAAGCATGTGGGCACTGTCACCAGCACAGTCTCTGATTGGTTGCCAGGGATGTAGGCATGTCTGTCATTTTTACTCTTTTTGTTCTGTTGTGCATTTCCTCCTTCCATTCTTGGGCCAATCACATATAGGATGCAGCAGCTACTCTAAAAGAATCTCCCCAACCTCCACCCAGGTGTAATTAAGAGTACAGGATTGCTCTGAGCCATAGGACAGATTTGTGTATGCACTATCATGGCACAAGCTTACTTGTTTTATAAGTTAAAAAGTAAAAAGTACACGTGCAACGCCCCTAATTCTAGTAACACATCACTAAAAACCTCATGCAAAGCTGCTCTTCCTCATTCAAATTCTTTAATTTTGTGTTTATCCAAAGGTTTGCAGCCACGGTTACCTTTCAGGAAAGGCATTCAGGCTATGCATCCACAAATCAGAGCATTTTCTTGACTTCAAAGACTTTGCTCCAGGAAAACTAGTTGTCAGCCTCGGAACTTACTTTGCATATGGTTATGTATAGGAGGCATATTGTATTTCAGTTCAACATATTATTTTCACTTACAGAATACATACATTCCTAATAAGGCATAGTCAAGTTAGGAATGTGATCGGCTACCGTTACAGAACCATGGTCCTGTTTCTCACTCAATATATTTCTTCAGTCTCTTGTCTTTTTCCTGGAGGGCCATGCCAGCTTTCTGACTGCAGATGAAACCTGTCTCAGACACTGGGCTTTTCTTTGAAGATGTGGCTTATGTAATGTGGAAAAAATGCAACCAAGATGTTTCAAACACAAATGGAACCGAAGCATTCCAATCGCAGAGGGAAATGTTGCAAAATGTTGCCTTACTGAGTTTTCTTTTAATATAAAAAAGATTGAACACAATTTAGACAAGCGTCAATCTTTTTTGTTTGTTTTCAGGCAGCTACTGGAAACTTACTTTTAAAAAGGGATTTACCTGACCATTTTATCTTGTTTACTATACATAACTTATGCAACTTTGTGTTTTTAGGATCTGTTGTTTAGATCTGGGTTGCTGTTTTTTTACTTTCCTGTTATATACTGCTTTGGAAACAATGGTTTGAAGTGGCTTATAAATCCCAGTCGCCCATCCCAGCATGCTGGGGGTAGTCTAGGTGCAGCTCATTTGTGGTCTCAGTGGTGGTCTTGATTCTGGTTCAAGTACCACTGCGCCACACTGGTTTTCAGCTGAGCGATCCAGTTTCTAGCACACCCAAATAGTCCTGCTTTCCAGCCTTAATTCCCCTTTGAACTCACATCCAGCCGACTAGTGTCTCTGTCCCTGATCCCATGTTATTTTCTTTTAATATGCAGACCTGCTCCAAGCAACGGAACTTCAATCGGATATCACAGCTGCACCATTCCTGCTTCTAAAAGCTTGGGCTAGGCTCCAACAAAGACAGCCTGGCAGCAGACACTTGGAGCGACTTGCTGACTATACAGCAATATGGGACATGGTCTACTCTATTATAATCGGGAGTTACTGCCAACAGCAGGTGTGGTGGCAGGACCCCCCTCCTGTGAAAAGTTGCCCATGAGCCTCTGGCACTGTCTACCAGATCCATGGGCAAGTTCTCCTGGTAACCTAGGTGTTGACTCCAGCTTTCTGTGTTCTCTCTACTCTATAACACAGACAAATATAACATTTCCTGACAGCATGGCTGTAATAGAAAGAGGAAAGAAGAAAAAGTTAACTAGCTCTTTATGGGGCAGCAAGTAGGTGCCATGCATAGACGATGTTCTCCAGAAAGGAACCCTTGTTTCAGAGCATCAGTAATGGTGGGTGGCCCTAAATTAAGGAAAATAAATCTGTTCGTGTGCATTTATGAACCTATTTATAGCAAAGGGTTCGTCTTTGCCCCTCCACCAATGAAGGAGTATATTCCATGCTACAAATTATCATTTGTAATCCAAGACCTTTCTATAACTATCACATGCAGCATACATGGAAAACACTAGCTCATGTATTTGTTCACCCTCTTGTTTTTCATTAACTTCATCTTGCCAGATATAACTTCTCACACGGTTGGTTTGGTTTTTTTAAAAATTTGCTATGGTTTTGATCAGCATCTTAATTTAGGTCTATGATATCATTGACCTCATCCTTTCACTTTGCAGATCCGAGTCCTTGTTCCTCATCCTTCCTCTTAATGGGACTATTTACCACCAGTCTGTATATACGTGCATTAAGGGATGCAATTTCATCACTTATATCGCTGCTCAGTTGACTTCTCTCAACTTTGTTGGAAGTACTGTACCTCACTTCTCATTTATACCGGAGATGCGGCTTGGCATCCAAATGGACAAGGATTAGGAAAAAGCTATCTTTGCAATTCTGCGTATTTAATTACGTGGTCTGCTCAGAAGCCACAGTCATCGATATAGATCTTTAGTTTGAGTGCCAACAGTAAACTTGAAGATATATATATAGACAACTGTCCCCTCCCAATGTCTCCATTCTGATGACATCATCAGCTGGCCAACCGCTGCTCAAGTGGCAATCAAAAGCTTTTCTTTTTCATAAAAATTATACCCCTGGTCTTTGCTGATTTTGTGCCATCAAAATCATTTAGAAAATGATTGGATATATATATATAACCCCAATCTCAAGAGCCCTGCTGGATCAGGTCAAAGACCCATCTAGCTCAGCATCCTGTTCCCACAATGGCCAATAGATACCTATGGAAAGGCCACAAGCAGGACGTCAATGCAACAGCAGTCTCCCCACTCGCAGCTGGTTTTCCAAGGCACACGGACTTCAACAGCAAAGGTAGAAGAACATTGCCATCTTGGTAGTAGCCATGTATAATCTTATCCTCCATGAATTTTTAAAGCCATCCATGTTGGTGGCCATCGTTACACCTCATGGCAGGGAATTCCATAGTTTAATCATACATTGTGTGAAGAAAGACACCACTTAGATTTTCACCAGTTCCCCAATCTTCCTTCATTCCCACCCCCCAATTTATATTTTTATTTTGCTCCAGGGGTCTAGGGGAACCTTCATAACAGCATAGGGCATGGTGAAGGGTGCTGTGGATTATGGGTCTTTTTGGCAAAAATCACCCCTTCAAGAGCCTTCCATTAATAGAACCATATCATTGAGGGTTGGGAGAGAGACTGTCATGTGTGACAAGCTCTTTTTATTTCCCCACAACAGAAACTTGCTGCTAATCTGATGTGTACGCAAGATGACATTAGATATGGTTAGGCTTCTCGTGGTGTTTCCTACACTGAAGTGGTAGCCCTCATGTAGGAATTCTGTCTTGTGTGAAACATCCCTCAAGTTGGAAAGTCAAAGGGATGATAATTGGTTCTTAAGTACTTGTCTCCTTGCAGCATTTGCTTCCTGGCAGCAGCCATAGCCAAAGTCACAATTTGGATTTCAAATTTAGCAAGTGATACATCATCCATGCAAAATACACAGAACCACAATTGCAAAAATACCCTTTAAATGTTTTAGAAGGAACATCGCAAACATGTTGCCAGATGAATTAACGTTTCTATAAAAAGACAGAAAGGGTTCTATAATATTCTATATCACTAGCACATGCTGTTATAATTACTATATCTAGCAGTAAGCTCCAGGGAAAGGTAAAATCTATACAATAAATTATAGTGAAGTATTCACAATAGACCTCCCCTTTCATACTTTAAAGAATATGACATTATATTTTGACCATTTTAGAGGTAATAGAGCATTAGTTCACAGCTCTGCTCAGTACTTATTCTGCAAAGTCTTCAACATCCCCATCCTATGGTTCATGGTAAGAGGGATGCCATGTCACCTTTGCTTACACCAACTAACCTAAGCAATATTCTAGACTGTGCAAGCAGCAATACAGTTACGAACTTAATTCTTTCCAGAAATCTGTTCTTAACCTGAAACTGTTCTTAACTAGAGGCGTGCTTTCACTAATGGGGCCTCTTGCTGCCGCTGTGCCGCCGGCACACGATTTCCATTCTCATCCTGGGGCAGAGTTCTCAACTTGAGGTAACTCTTCCAGGTTAGCGGAGTTTGTAAGCTGAAGCATTTGTAACCTGAGGCGTCTAACTCGAGGTACCACTGTAGTTCAAATGCAGCAACAGGCTATAACTAAACGCTGTGATATATGAACTCAATCTGAATGAACTCAATCCAGTTGTCCATCCATTCGTCAAAACTGAGTGAAAGAATTCAGGAAAAAACCCTGAGTATACCTTTTAGGAAATAGCCCCTGTACACAGGGGACTCTCTCACACCAAACTTCTGTTTCAACACCATATACATCCTGACCTACCTGACAAATGTCTTGTTTAGTAGCAAAGAAGCATCCTAGGTTCTCTCCTGCTCCATGTGCCTTTAATAATTAACAATTAACAGACCACTTGGAGAAAGCAACTTCAGAGGTAACTTTGCAAGTGAAAAAAGTCAGACTGCAAGGCCAGTCTTACCATTAGGTTGAGTGATGGCATCCCATCACCTGTATTAGAAGTAAGATTCAATTGCCCATCTGGTCAGCTTCAGCATATGGAAATGGAGATGAGGCGTCCTTTCATCATTAGCTTCAGGCGGGCCAGCCTTGTTCCAAGTTGCCAATTGGCTCAGAGAACTAAGAACATAAGAAGAGCCTTCTGAATCAGGCCAATGGGCCATCTAGTACAGCACCCTGTTCTCACAGCAGCCAACCAGACACCTGTGGGAAACCTGCAAGCAGGACCTGAGGGCAAGAGCACTCTCCTCTTCTGTGGTTCCAGCAACTGGTATTCAGAAGCATTTTTTCTCCACAGACTGAAGTAGGCATGTATCCTGTTTTACAGCAGACACTCTACTCTGAAGGACCTGTATGTTTCAGGGATGGGAGACCTATGAGCTTCCAGATTAGCCATGCTAGCTGAGGCTGATGAGAGCTGGAGTCCAACAACATGAGGGGGACCACATCCCTACTCTACCTTAAGGACTGCCTGATGCAAGTCCTCTTTAAAATAAAGAACCATGAGAAGAGAGAGCAGGGTCCTTGAAGATTTTCATCAGCAATTAAGATCTGGACAGCAAAAGGAGTAGATCAGGGGTCAGCAAACTACAGCCCGAGGCCTGGATGCGGCCCACAGGGCTTGTAAATCCGGCCTGCAGACCCTGTCGTCTGCTCAATCAGTCCCCGTGCTAAACTGGCATCGTGCAGAGGCCTCACCACACAAGGATTGACTTCCGCGACACTGGCATGGCTTTAGATTGGCTGCAGGAAGCCAATCTGAAGCCGTGGATGCCTCTGGGCGATGCCCCTTCCTTCCCGCTGAGGCGGGCACATATGGCCAAGAGCCAAGTGGGAGGAAGTGAGGGGGGGGAGGCTGCCTCTGCCGCCCAGGCCAGCGGCATGGGCTCTGGGCCCAGTGGACCCCTGGCCGAGGCAGAAGACAACGCTGCCGAAGATGAGGCAGCATTAGCAGCTGCGGTGTGAGTGGCAGCGGGGGGGGGGGTGTCCTTTCAGGAAAGGGTGGGTCTGGCCCCCCACAAGGTCTGAGGGACCGCCCTCCCTGAAAACGTTTGCTGACCCCTGGAGTAGACACATACCATAGGTCACCTGGTCACACTTTTCTCCAGTACTGTGAGTTATATTTCGATTTAAATTATTGTAATTCTTTCTAAATGTTCGTTTATACATATAAATCAGCATAGGCTAATGTTGTGCAAATCTGTGTGATATTTTGACCACATTTTTGGTGATACATCTGTAATGACACTAATGTAGACCCAAAGTAGAAAAGTATTTCCTTCTTAAATTGTCTGTTTGCTGACATCTTTGTCTCTCTAGATTTCCCCCAGAAAAATACTCTTTTGGGTGAAATACTTCAAAGTGGAGTAATAATATTCAATAATATCCACATGCCTAGACTAGGGCTAGAAGAGAGCTTTGATGCACCACACATTTAAAGCCAAATCTATCAAATTAACACTTTCCAAAACTGTGTGCCAACCAACACACAGCTATCCATTGAAATTCACACTTTAGGTGAATTTTGTGATACAGTCCTCCAACCAAACAGTGTTTGCAAAAATGTACTTATTAGGTGAAATTGTGCATAAGATATTAGTGAAAATAATATACAAAAAGCATTATATTGAAGATAATTGCTTCCAAAAACATGTGCATTAGTCAAAACTACATATTAAAAGAGTGTATTATGCTAATGAATCTTCATAGGCATTAAAAAGAAAACCACAAATTTCTGCAAAAAAAAAAAAATGAGAACCAAATTTGAGATTGGAAAAATGAGAAACTGAGAGAACCAAAACTGACAGATCCTTCCAACTCTAGTCTTTGAGGCCCTCACAAACTCATTTGCAGAAGACACTCCTTGCTTGGGGTGGTTGATCTAAAGCCAGCCTGGTCTACAACAGGCCTGCTCTAGGAACTTCTCTATCATTTTCAAGCCTGCCTAAATTGTGACCTGCCAAGCTGAAGTCATGTTTTGCCATATTTTGTGGCACACCAGCAGTTTACTATAGCACTTGTTTTTTATGCTTGCCTTGTACTGCAAAATTGGCATAGAGGGAGAATGAGTTGTCAGGAATCTGGAAGGGCACAATAGGTGCTTTCAGCTTGGTGAGTAACACAAGTTGTGGAGGCCTTATCCACTTATACTTAGTGCTGAGGCTTTATTTTAGTTATTTAGTGCCACCAGTGGGCTTGGCACTTTGCAGAGTTACTTAGCTAAAACAAAGAGCTTAAAACTAAAATTAGAACAGTAGCAGGGCAGAAGGAGGACACTTTGTAATGCTACCTTGCCAGAGTAGCACAGGTAAAGAAAATGTCTCCTTTGTTCACAGATGTGATCAAACCTTCATTTGGGAGAAGAATGTGGGTCACATTTTATTTTCACTTTTAAAGGCTTTTCTGCCTTCCCTTGGTGACTTGAAAAAGTCACACCTGCTCAAACACTCCAGCTCTTGAAGCAAGAGGGACTCTGCCAAATTCGGAATGTGTCTCTACATGAAACGCATTTCACAGGTTTGCACAGATGCAGTGGCCGGGGTCCAAAGAGCTACTTTAGGGATACCTAAGGGAATGGGAAGATCTAGCAGGATTGTTGCCTTTCCCTCCCTGTTTAAACACTGCTTTTGAAATTACATCCCATTTCAAGAGAGGGTGGGTATGCTTTGTAACATGGAGAGTTGCTGCTGGAAACACCCAGTCTAAAATGTTACCTTTGAGGCATGCAGAACTTGTTGGGCACCCCCTTGGATCCCAGCCAGCAGCTCTCTGTGTGCACAGCCCAGCACTACTTTCCATCGCAATACTCAGAGAAAAGGTGTGGTCGCAATCGGAGGATACAATCAGCATACATGAAAGGGAAGTAATGCTAGCAATGTCAACTAGTTGATAATACCAGTGCCCTAAGGGATGCTCTTGGAATCAGTTTACTTAACTGTGGTGACTGGCTGAACACCCTTAACACTGTAATTGTTAAGGCAAGTTGCCTTGAGCAATAGAAAAGATGCTGTAAGAACTAACCAGTCATTCCCCACAGCAACTGTACCAACAAGTAGAAAGAGGAAAGAAACTGACAGCTTTGTAAAGTTTTAAAGTACGTTTTAGGCTGCAATCCTATCTACTTGGGAAGATGTCCTATTGAATCCAATAGGACTAACTTGGTGGGTCTGTAAACTGCCCTGTGGTCCTCAGATAAATAACAACTTCTGAGAAGACATGGTTAGGTTAAGATTTGCAGCCTTAATGTCCAAGTTGCAACCAAAGAGGTATCAGTTCCATAGCATTCTGTGTCTTCGCTCCTTCTGTTAGGGCACTGACAGACATTTGAAGGGCAGCTATTGAATGTGATTCAGGTTGTAGCACAAGGTGTCAAAATACAGGCATCTAAGTGGCTGCACACACAGCCCAGTTCTGCGCCACACATTTGGAACAAGCCATGCGTTCCGAAGAAGCCATTAAATATGGCTTGGAGATGAACTGGAATTTTCGTCAAGCGGCGCTGAATCGCTTGCTCTGCTTCTCAGATTCTTAATGAGGGAGCTGGGACTCCTCCATGGAGGAGTGAACCATTGCCAGAGGAGTCACAAGGCCTCCCACTCACCTGCTGTGGGGCAAAACAGCAAGCAGAGGAGGACGGCATGCAAATGAACTGCTGTCGCACAGCGGCAGAAGACTTTGCTCCAGAATACTGTCTCAAATTCAGCAAAACAAAGATGGGGAAACTTCAGGCCAGGGGTCAAATGTGGTCCTCCGGAACTGCTCTGTCAGGCCCTTGGGACTCTCCCCAGCCATACCTTTCCGGAGTGCTTTTGCCAGGCTGGAATATAGATCCTTGAACTATGCCAATGCTTTGATGGAAAGAGGTGTGGTGGTGGTGTAGACACTCCTGACTTCTGCATGGCTGGAATGTGGCCTAGTGTAGAAAGGTAAGAGTCAAAATCATTACTTTGCCCACTGCTGCATCTGGTATATGCCCACAGAAGGTTGTCCATGAGGCAACATGGCTCTTGGATTGGAAAATATCCCCCACGCTTGCATTAGAGCAATGCACAGAGTGCTAAACATCTGCTAGATTCTGCTAAATTTCCAGAAGTGGCTTTTACATGATGTGGAAGATCGCATAAAGCACAAAAATGATCAGGTAAGGAAACATCAGGAAAACAGCACAGTCCATGCAACAGAGTCCATGCAGAGTAACAGAGAAAAAGGTCTGTTCCATTTTCTTTCTGCCCTTTAGATATTTGAAGATCACTGTCTACACACAGCCCATTCACCCTTATCTCATCATCTCCAGGCTAAACATACTCAGTGCTTTCAACCGTTCATCCTTGGACTTCGTTTTCAAACTCCGCACCATCCTGGTCCCCTTTCTCTGGACCAGCTGCAGTTTGTCAGAGCGGCACCCAGAACCAGAGACAGGACTCCACAGGCAGTCTGGCCAGCACAGAATAGAACAGAACTTTAAATTTCCTGAGATCTGGATACTATGCATTATGAATACAGTCTTGCGTTAGCCTTTTTTTTTTTTTTTTTTTAGCAGCCTCATCGTACTGTGGGCTCATTTTTCGCTTTGTGATCAAGGAAGTGATCTTCCAGATTACCTTTTTCCTGAGGAGTCATTCATCTTGCTTTGCTTGCACAACACTTACACAGAAATTAGTGTTCATTCACACTTACCTTTTGCCCTGCACTTTCTAGGTACAGATCTCTATTTTTCCAGTCTGTGTCTGAGCACTTTTCTTTTTTTGCCCTGCCTCTTTCCCCAGGAAAACCTACTCTTTAATGCTGAATCGGAACAAATGGCAATTTGGGTTTTCTGCAGAATTGTTTTCAGCAAGAAAAAGCAGGTTTTCATGGGGAAAGTGCCAGCCCCCCCCCCAAAAGAGGCACTCAAACACAGAGCTTTAAAACATGGACCTGTGCCTAGAAGCATGACACAAAAGGAAGGCTGGATGAGCTCTCAGAAGATGGCTGGTCTTTAATGAGCATTTGTTTGCAGGGAGGTTGTACAGCAGAGCACATTTGCCCTGATTCGCTTGCGTGGGGGTGGTTATATGTTTTCCCATTAATCTATTTATTCATTTAAAGTGCTTATGAACCACTCAGTTACCAAAGTTTCTAAGCGGTACAAGTTTATTTTTAGTACCTACACTTTTTACTGCATTTCCCTGCCCCTTGCTAAGCAGAAAAGTCTAGGTTTTTATTTGTATGTTTGCTTTAAAGGGAATTTGTTGCATCAGAGCATTTTAAAACATCTTAACTATGCAAACCTAAATTTGTGTATGTGACTGACTCCCCGCCAGGTTGTCCATTTGAAAACAGAGGTAGGTGGTCCCAGCAATAATGAGTGCATTCACACCTGCATTGTGGCTGGGCATACAGCAAGATCGCAGTCACACATCCTTCTTAATTCACTTGGGTCATGTGTGGGGAGAAAAAGGCACAGATAACCTAATCAAGGGGGAGGATTTTCAAACATGTATCAAGTAACCACACTCACCCTTGTGGATGGCCAGTGGCGTAGCGTGGGGGGTGCAGGGGGGGCCGGCCGCACCAGGCGCAACATCTGGGGGTTAGGGGGCGCAAATCCACGGGTTAGGGGGCGCAAATCCACAGGTTAGGGGGCACAAATTACTTGCCTTGCCCCGGGTGCTGACAACCCACGCTACGCCACTGTGGATGGCAGGAGCTCGAATCAATCGAAATGGAAAGCAGCACATTGAGGATGAGCAAGCATGATTCTAGATTGAGAAAATCTACATTTTTGTGCTACAAATGGGTTTCTGTGTATGCAGCCACTGCATTAAAAAGAGAGAGTACATACTGGTTGGCATGCATATATATTGAGCCACGTGGATAGGCCAAATCAGGAAGAGAAAAACCTATAAAAAATGAACCACTGTGCAGACAGAATTTCCAGGAAGAGGATTCTCTAATGCATCCCCTTGTGATTTTAATTGGTCTATTTTCTCTCATTTTCTCATATAGTTTCATTGGTTGCTGAATCCATAGCTGCCTGATGAACTGCTATCACTGGAGCGATCAAGACCGGCTAACTGCCTTAGCAATTCAGCCCCGGAGTCTCGCAGCAATATCTCTGAGGCCCAGTAAGAGGAAACATCCCGCACTCCTACTGCACCACTACCCCTTCAGCACTTTTGCTTTGAGGCTGGTGTGCACGAAAGAGCTGAATAGTTCGCTCTTAAGCATTTCAACACTGTGCTGCCACACATTCCTTTCATTGTTGTACAACGGTTCCTTTTCCTCTCAGGTCATAGCTACATGATAAGGGATATCTGAAAGCAAGTGCGAGGGTAAAATCATCTGTCAAAATGGATTTAAAATAGTCTGGCTCATATTAAAGGCAGCCTTGAAACAAAACCTGCAGTCCAAATGTATCCAAAGTCTGCACAAATTGCTTGTTTCCTGCTTGTATTACAGGGATGAGGAAACTGTGGCCCTCAGATGCCACTGGACTCCAACTCTCATCATTCCTGGCCTACTTGGCCTATGGTCAGTGGTTATGGGAGCAGAAGTCCAGCAACATCTGGATGGCCAAAAATTCCCTTTACCTATTGTATTCCATCATGAATGGAATAGTTCTGAATACTGTAAACATTTGGAAAAACTTTCTGACAGTAAGAGCTGCTCAGCAGTGGAACAGACTCCCACAAGAGGTGGTGGACTCTCCTTCCTTGGCGGTTTGTAAACAGAGGTTGTATGGCTGTTTGTCATGGATACCGTACTTTAGCTGAGATTCCCGCATTGCAGGGGGTTGGACTAGATGACCCTTTGGTCCCTTCCAACTCTATGATTCTATGATTGAGCCTGCTTTATGCACGTACAGTGGTACCTTGGTTTAAGAACAGCTTAGTTTATGAACAACTTGGATTAAGAACGCTGCAAACCCGGAAGTAGGTGTTTTGGTTTGTGAACTTTGCCTTGGAGCAGAACACGTTCCACTTCCTGTTGAGTGTGTTCCATTTGTAAATTGAGTCCCCTGCTGCTATGGAAAAGCATGCCTTGGTTTAAGAATCCTTTGGTTTAAGAACGGACTTCCGGTACCACTGTAATACTAAACCATTGTTTATGGTAAGCCCATGGTTGCTCAGAATGCGGGTGTTAGTAGACCAGCACATTGTTCTCTCTGTGTGCATCTCTCTCTCTCTCTCCACACACATTAGGGGCTGCCATCCCTGCTCACTCGGTTTTCCAGCCTTACATACCCACCAACACCTCTGTTAACCCCCCCTTTCACCCACACCTGGCCACCCTCTCCATTTTGTTGAACTGTAATTCCCATAATTCCTTACCATTACCCATACTGACTGGGGCTAATGAGACTTGTAGCCTAGCAACATCTAGGGTACCACAATGGCTACCCAATGTTTAATATTACACCCAGTGCTTGAGGGGGCTGGACAAAGGTCTTGATAAAGGTGCTATGGAAACCAGCACAAAATGATTGCCACAGGCAGCAAAAAAAAGGCTGGGGGGGGGGGAGAGAGCTTACAGTACTCTGTGCTGGTGTTCACCATCACACACAAAAGCACATATTACACCCCAAAGCAGTTTGTATGTTGAAAAAGCAACTGGGATATATATATATATGCAACTATACTACTGTATAAAGCATCTACGTGTCTGTGGAGATGCCTTGTGTAGGAGTGTGGGATGAAGTCCAGCAAAATGCCTTGTACAGTGGTACCTTGGGTTAAGTACTTAATTCGTTCCGGCGGTCCGTTCTTAACCTGAAACCGTTCTTAACCCGAAGCACCACTGTTATGTACTGAATTGAATAGGATCCAAACTTCAGCAGTCTGATTGGTCCTAGAACAATAGGATTCAGAATGCAGCAGTCTGATTGGTCCAAGAACAATGCAGCAGTATGATTGGTTAGCAGGAACCACCCAATCATGCTCCAGATAGAAGTGAATCCACAACCTGATTGGCTTACAGTAGAATTCCGGAATTAGCCAATCATGTGCAGCCCATTGTGTAAATAATGTATATAAAGCAGATACTTTGAGGGGACATTCATTCATTCCTCCTCACCACTATGAGCTGAATAAAGAGCATAAAATCACTTGCGACTCTGAGTATATTTCAACCACTTTAGCTAATGGGGCCTCCTGCTGCCGCCGGGCCGCCAGAGTACAATTTCTGTTCTCATCCTGAAGCAAAGTTCTTAACCCAAGGTACTATTTCTGGGTTAGCGGAGTCTGTAACCTGAAGTGTATGTAACATGAAGCGTATGCAACCCGAGGTACCACTGTACTTTAAGGCAAGGAGGGTGAGTTTCAAAGTGTCCTTTAAGACTACTTTTTGGGGGGAAGGTTCTAGTACTACGATGCAGGCAGCTCATGTCTAAATCCAACCCAGGAACTTTGTTTTAACAAATTGAAGAAGACATATAACAATCATCAGTTCAACTTCAAGACCTCTAGCATGAACTGAGAACCATATGGAGGGGTGGTTGAGACCCTGACATCCTTTTTCATGTCGTCTAATAATACATTCTTCTGCAATTAACTCCTATTGAAACCAGTCCCCTTTCAAATTAAAACAGCCCTCCTAAAGTATCATAGAATGATGTCAAATCTGAAATGTTTATGTAGCAACAAGCCCCTGAATAAACTGAGGCTTGGAAATAATCTTCTAAAATATGAACCACCTAATTAATATAATTATAAGTAAACTCTTGTCACCCGAAATTCACTGCAAGGGAAGGAAGACTCATGAATTGTTTCCATACGGGATTATTTAAGACTTGGTTGTGTGGAAGTGGGATAGGTAATAACACCAGGCCCAAAAGTATTTGATTATCATAATTTTGTTCAATGAATCTAGGCACTATTGCATCATATTGGGAAGACAGTCTGCTACTTTTCTTATGGACCAGCCCTATGTTTTGATTGGGCTGAGCACAGTGGCATGCAGTCATTGGACTAGGCGGACTAGGTTAGTCCCCTAAATGTTCCCCTGGCACCACCTTCCCAATGCCCAGTAAGCTCTTGCCCTGCTTAGGAAGGGAGGTGCTATGCTCACACGCATGACATCCGTTCCTCATCGCTTTTGCAAGCTGGCACTTATAGCCCTAACTGTTCCCCTGCAAAAATGTCACTGCACACCAGTGGCTGAGCAGTGTACGTGCTTATTGCCATAATATTTAAGGACTGGCTAAAGTCGGAATGGCAGAACTTAGCTAAAAGGAATTAGCCTCAGTTTCTCAGAGTCACTGCTACATTTTTGTCAGAAGTAAGCAACAAAGGTTTGAGCACAAACACATGTTCAATATGTGTGGTCTGCAGCTGTGTTTGTGATCTCCTGGAACTGGGCAAGCTCCTCTTTTGTGTACAAAATTGCAAAGCAGAAAAGCGAAATAACCAGCTCTATGTGCAATAGCTTCATGGGAATATGCTCCAACAACAAATTTGGGTTCCCTGTTATTCATGTTCTCTGCATATAGAGATCCATCTTCTCTTATTTCCACGTTAGCATTCTGCAGTGCCAACCTAGCAGTTCGAAAGCACCTCCAGGTGCAAGTAGATAAATAGGGACCGCTTACCAGCGGGAAGGTAAACGGCGTTTCCGTGTGCGGCTCTGGCTCGCCAGAGCAGCGATGTCACGCTGGCCACGTGACCCGGAAGTGTCTCCGGACAGCGCTGGCCCCTGGCCTCTTGAGTGAGATGGGCGCACAACCCCAGAGTCTGTCAAGACTGGCCCGTACGGGCAGGGGTACCTTTACCTTTACCTTTATTCTGCAGTGCCAAATTTGTGGAGAGCAACAGCTATGATGTCACCAAGCACATCCCATTTCTCATGCAGTTCCCCAGACCATCTTTGTACTGCAAGAGACCACACCCCCATTTTGGTTCAGTGCTGTACCACCGGGTGCGGCGTTATATTTTTAAATTACTGGAATTCTTCCAAAATCAGTTGCTACCTGCAACTGCAACCAGGGGATCTCTCTGGTCTGTCTTCACTCTCCAAGAGTTTTGGTAAGAATTCCCCAATTATACTTTTATATATAAGCTAAGCATCATTTCATGCTTTCATTTAACATGTGATAGGAAGTTCCAGGCTTTTACACAATCAGTTTCCTTGCAGGGAAAAAGTCTTGATGCTTATCTGGCCTGCATAGCTCAGTTGGTTAGAGCGTGGTACTGATAACACCAAGGTTGCAGGTTTAATCTCTATATGGGGTAGCTGCATATTCCTGCACTGCAGGGGGTTGGATTAGATGATCCTCGGGATCATTTCCAACTCAGCAGTTCTATGATTCTATGATTCCACCTGCATGACATGACTATTACCATTTTACAGTGTCAAAACCCTATTTTGGGAGCAAGCAAGGAAAGTCAGCCTTACCGGATATGTGTTTATGTTGCATTTCCTTTGTTTGTTCCTCTCTGCTGCACACACTTTCCCCCCTGACAATGACTTCCTAGAAACTGTTTCCACCCAGCTTCCAAATTCTAGGCAGAGCACACCACAACATCTACTGTCTCCAGTCAAGCCACTCAATACAACTGCATCTATTCAGGCTCATCAGACAGAGACTCATAACTTAAGAATTTACATTAGTCATTCCTCCAACTACAATAGCCACCTAATGTACTATGAGTCTGTGGTGGTACGGATGATGACAGATGAACAAGTCTGGCCTGATAGCCAAGAATAATTACTGAAGGATAGACATAGAAGAGAAAATGACAGAAAATTACATGTCACTTATAATTTCCAGCTAAAGCCACTCAAATGTATCATCAGTGATCTACAGCCTGTCCTGGACAATGGCACTTCCATCTCTCAGGCCCAGAGTGGCAGGCCTATAGTTGCTAACAGACAGCCCTCCAACCTAAAACAGCTACTCACTAGCAGCAACAGGCCACATAACAGAGATACAAACACACAGAGCAGTCCTGTGGCCGACCCCAAGGCCAGCTATGTCCCCATGGCTACTCCGGCAACAATAGTACTGACCTAATATCATTTCCACTGCAATACATTCAAGGGCCAGGCCATCTGTGAGGCAATGTGAGGTGGCCAGCTCAGGTGGCAGGATCCGCAGAGGCAGCAGATCTGGCCTGCAAGAAATTCATTGCTTGCTGCTGCCACCACTGCCACAGTGGCAGTGATAGTTGTGGTGTGCTCACTGGAGGCTGGATCTGCTACCTTCTCAGCAGCCCTCCCTCAAATGTTGATGACCAGGAGGCACTGCTAGTCTCCTCCCACCCTTGTTCCCATAGGAGCCAACTCCTAAGGGCCAAGGTCCTTTTGCCCCCCCCCCAATAAAATATTTGAGGGGTCTGGCTCCGCAAAGTTGATGGGCACCACTGTTCAAATGGGGGGTGGGTGTAACGTCATGTGATCAATTATGCAGGGCAGGGCTTACCTGGGTTCCCCAATATGTTATTCAAGTTGGCACCCCTGGTGTTCCTGATGTCACTTCACTCCTTCTTCCCTGGCAGGGCGGGGTGTGTGTGTCTGCCATTTTGTAGTTCACCTCAGGTTCCAACGTGTCTTGGGCCAGCCCTGAATGCACTCTACATCAGCTCAAGTTGCTGATACTGGTATACAAAGACCTATACAGCATGGGATGTGGATACAAAAAAATAATAATAGTCTCAGCCCTTCAATCCTAACAAATTGCTAAAATCTGCAGGACAGGGCCTGCTGCAGATACAATCTTACCAGCTCAGAAAGTCTGCTTTGCAATAATATGGGATTTAGGCTTTTAGCATGGTGGCACCTATCATTTGGAACTCCTTCCCATCAGATTTATTTATTTATAAAAAATATTGTTGTTGTTTAGTTGTTTAGTCGTGTCCGACTCTTCGTGACCCCATGGACCAGAGCACGCCAGGCACTTCTGTCTTCCACTGCCTCCCGCAGTTTGGTCAGACTCATGTTTGTAGCTTCGAGAACACTGTCCAACCATCTCGTCCTCTGTCGTCCCCTTCTCCTTGTGCCCTCAATCTTTCCCAACATCAGGGTCTTTTCCAGGGATATAAAAATATAAAAATATATACCTCTGAATATAGGGTGGCATATAAATTCAGTAAATAATAATAATATACAGACTGCACCCACTGTCAAATCTCTGCTGAAAGAGTATTCCACAGAAAGGAACCAAAAACAGTGTAAAAACATCATAAAACTATTGTTCTTGTCAAATAAAACAGGTCTGGACGACATGTTTCTTGAATGCCCAGTTTTCCTTGGGCACCTGTGGTGTACCCATGGAGAAGGCCCTGTTTTGGATCTCTGTCCTTCCTGCTACTCCTATCGATGGAGCCAGGAGAAGAGGCACCTGCCCACCCCCCTTCACTGCCCTGTTAGTTGGCTGCTCCTAATAATAAATAATCCATGGAATTGGGGCTTCATTCCCTTGCTCATCTTCCAACGGGATATATATCCCTTCCTCTGCCTGCAATGCCCTTCTACATATGTAGAACAAAGAGGCCAATCTCTATGCAAAAGAATAAATGGAGACAAACCTGACATCAAAAGTGGCAATATTTCAACCTCCCCGAATACTCTGAAGTGACCTCAGAATGGCCATCCTAAAGCAAAGGAACTTCAAAGGGAGACTGCAATGTGAAACCACTGGCTTGTAATACATCATCAGGAGGTTCAATGCTATCACTTGTGGACTGAGCCGAGACAAAGGATTTTTAGCACATTAGATGTCTGAAACCCTACTTTGTACTTCTAGCCAAGTCAAGCAGTGAAGCAAGGCACCCACCCAAATAATCCTTGATTTGGTAGTTTTTAACCTATAACAAAGATGTATTTATGATTATACATTTTCTATACCATATACTTCTCTGTATTTGTTAAAAGTTGTGTGATGTGAAAGGAATTAAGGTTGTGGCCACATTTGTCACAAGAGACTGCCAAGATCACTTAGTTGCATGCTTTTATGAAAACAGTTTTAAGCCTTGATCAGCTATGGGACCCTGAAGTCTTGCTTTGGACAGGCAGAAAGGGCCCAGGGCTCGAAGAAGTTATTTTCACAGCTTGGGTTTATTTGGAAACATCTCAGTAGTTTCAGTTTTGGTAGAAATTGTTCAGAAGTACATGGCAGGCTTGTTTTTATTATATATTAAATTTGTATACAGGAAGAAGAAGAAATATTTCAAAAAACGTGGTTTAGTGAATATGGTTTATGAAATGCATGCCTCTTGAGACAAAAGGAACTACTTGTAAAGGAAACAGACACCTCTGATAAATCCAAAGTGGAAATACTGTACGTAACATACTGGGAAATATGAAAATAAGGTCAGCATACTTGGTGGAACTAAAATCAATACAATTAATATTTTATGTTGGGGAAATCAAAAGAAATTGTAGTGAATCAGTTGGGGATTTTAAAGATGAAGTCTAATTAAGGAATTATTCATGGAACTGGTTATTAAGACCTTTATTCCCTTTAGCTTTCATTACAAGCCCTGAGGTAA
Source organism: Podarcis melisellensis (assembly GCF_964234715.1). Taxonomy (NCBI): domain Eukaryota; kingdom Metazoa; phylum Chordata; class Lepidosauria; order Squamata; family Lacertidae; genus Podarcis; species Podarcis melisellensis. The sequence goes on from NC_138530.1 coordinate 31,366,491, forward strand.
AGCTACTACACACTGACTACCGGAATTTCTTCGTTTTATATTCCTTACCCTTTTTTGACATGTGCTGTCCAAATTTTTATTTATGGGTCAAAACCATAGAGCTTCAATTTAAAGCCTTGGGAAATGAAAATGCCTTGCCACCCTGTAATCTGAGAAATAACAATGTTGGTGCCTTGTGGATCTGTCAGGGTGGATATTCCACACGTAGGAGCCACCACCAAAAGGACCCTTTCTGCTACTGCAAACTGTCTAACATCTGAAGGTGGGAGCACTCAAGTGAAAGTCTCTGAGGATGACCTTAAGGACTGGCAGGTTTATAGTGTGCAGAAAGTGGCCCTTCAAGTAGCCTGGTCCCAAGATACTGAGAACTTTAAATGGCCAAACCAGCACCATGGATTGTGGATGGAAACATACTGGAAGCCAGCGAAGACATTTAAAGACAGGTGAAGTATGTTCAGGCTCATGTGTTTTAATTAGTAAGCTTGCTGCCATATTCTGAAAGTCTTTCAAACAGTCTTCAAGGGCAATCCCAATACAAATGCATTGCAACAATCTAATCTGACCTCACAAGAGCATGGATAAGTGTTGCAAGCTCATTTTGGCCTATGAAGGGACTCTGGCTGGTGTACCAGTCTAAACTGCAGAAAGGCTCTTCATGCCACAGAACCAGCTTGAGCACCCAATGAAAAACCTAGGTCAAACATCACTCTGTGACTATGAACCTGCTGTTTAAAGGGGGTGGCAGCCACCCAGAGTTGTGTAGACCTCTAAGAGATATTGAGGCATCAATGCCCCTCCTGGTTCAAATGAAAAGGACAAATAGAGCTGTGTGTCATCATTATATTGAGGGTAGCTCATGCTACATCATCTTTAGTGGAGATTCCTGCATTGCAGAGGGTTGGATTAGATGGACCTTGGGTCCCTTCCAACTCACTCAGCGGCTTCACGTTGATGATAAACAAGGCCTATGCAACACCACAACACAAGTGCCACTGCCATGACAACAAATTCAGCACAGTTTGAAATACAACACTTGATTGTCACATTGTGGGCCTATACCCTCCTGAGTTTTGAGCAAAGCTTGTAATTTCTCACCTTAGTCCTATAGCTTTCTCTGTTACCTCATTTCCCATTTACCCTGGTTGTTGTGGTTACAGGCAGGAAGGCTTTACCAGCACCCAGAACCTCATGCTTAATGCATAGCTTCTGGCAGGTGAGATTATAATATTCAGGATTACTTCCAAGGATCCTGGGAAATGGAACTACCAAGAGGCTTCAGGTTCAATGGAACCCCAGTCCTCACTCTGGCTCCCTGAAAGGAATGGAAAGCAGAAGATTCATTTAATATTTGTCAATGGATTTTAAGTATCAACTTATTAAGTTTACCTATCACCTAAGAAGTCCAATGACATTTGCAACTGGGATTGAAATACAGAGAACTTAAAAAAACAAAAAACCCAATAAAATATTAGCTTGGAGAATTTGCTTGATGTTTCATCTTTTGCATGTGTAACTGGGAATAAATCTGACAGAAAACAGCAGGATTGGGCTTGGGAACTCAGTCAGCCCACCCCCAAATTTCTTTCAACTCCAATTCAGTGACCTTTTTAATTAAGGCTAGTGTTGGATTTTCCCATCTTTCACACTTGAAGCTGATCTCTGAAGAATGGTTTCAGTAAGGACTCTCTTACCCAGAACAAAGCTGTAACTTAAAGGACTTTTGTATGCTGAAAACATATGGGGCAGAAGGAGGCCTGTGTCATGCTTTTACAGTATCGTCACTGTTATCAAGAGTACCTTGGGAACAGTGCTTTCTTCACAGCCAAGAGAGAGATAAGTGGCTCTGGCTTGAATTGAACTGAATAATGTCAGTGTAGCATGGATCATCCTTGACAGCTTTCGAGGCCTCGACCATGAATAGAAATCTGAGCCTGAATCTTATTCATTACACAGATTTCGCAGGCATGCAGTCCCACAGAAAGTAAACAGAATAACATCAGCATAAGTGGAGGGAGAATCAGACCCTAAAAATAATACTTTATGGTTCCTCAGCAGCACCAAACTCTTAAACTGAAACAAATACTTGACAGCGGCATTGGCAGCAACCTAAGCGGCCCCCCGTCTGACAAGCTCACGGGTAGTAAAAATACTGCTTAGGGTCACACTCTGTACTTTCCTGCACAGATTTAATGAATGGAATGCATGATGTGCTTGCTAAGCTCGGCTGGATAAACATGGAAAAAATCTAGTGGAGCTGTGTCACAGACCACAATGGTTACATAGACTATGTAAGTGGAAGAAGAGATTCCTTTGCTATGTATCACTTACTTTTTATATATCTCTGTTGACGAATATTTCACAGCCATTAATTCTTTGCTGATGTTCACAAGATATATATTAGATGAGATTGGCACGTACTTTTGTGGTGTGATAATTGGTTGCAAAAGCTATTTTTTAAAACCATGTTTGGAAAACTCTGTGGTGTTTTTGACTTTCGTTGCAGCTAAGAGCTATTGTTCGTTAACCATTTTCAGTCTTGGAGCTGTACAATAAGTATCCCGTGGGTCCCCAGGAAGAAGGAAATACGGCCTTTGTGGCTTATTCTTGACATGGAGGATGTGCTAGGTAATTAAACACACACACACACACACACATATTATCAACTCCTAGTTTCTAATGAACCTGCTGCTTGTCTTCTTCGATTCTGCTCTTTGATTGTCTTCTCCTTTTTGTCCTTTGACATATTGAGAAGTCTATTCCTGATGGCCAGATTGCAGTAAGCCTAAAGGGACAAACTCAATGCAAAGGCATGAATTTACAGATTTGTTTATACGTATGACACTACCACCACCATTGTCTACTTTGAACCAGCATCAGTCGACTGGAAAACTGGATGTGGAATAAGCAGTAATGTGAACATTTGAGACAACCATTGTTCCTGCATAGAGGAGCATCCATAGGCAGATAACAGCTTCCTGGGGGCGGAGGGTGTTACAGGGCAGGGAAACCAAAAAGGTCACGTGCAGCAGGTGAAGACCTCCTTACCTGTCTTGTTCTCGGATGTGAACAACACAATGTAAATGCAACATGAAATGCAGCAAGAGGAAATGATCTCACTGTGTTTCAAACCGCTCTTGTGAACATACCCTGAACTACAACATAGGTGAAGTATTGGCCATTGATCTTGCATAGGCCCTACTTCTTGTAGTAGTGTGCCTCAGCGTGCTGTAATGCATTACCTTTTAGGATATAGGAATGCTTTACATCCCAGTACCTATTCACCTTCTCTCTCCAGCTGTGGAAGCAGTGACAGGAGGGAGGAAGAAGGGCAGCTTTAACTTGGCGCAACCTAACTAGGCCCAAGAAAGAGGGCAACCAATGGGAAAGGATGGTAATGGCAATGGCAATGAGGTGCACCCATTAAGGGCATCTTGCCAAAAGGTCATAGAATCATGGAATTGTAGAATTGAAAGGAACCCCTGGAATACATTTTATATCTTTGTTTCATTATGCTTTATGGCTGTTTATTTTTTAGAAAGTTTTATGTATAATTTTGTACAAAATCCAGAATCCAGAATGTAAATTTAGTAAGTAAATATAAATAGCATTCTAATGCTGGTTTGTTTGTTTTTATAGTAAAGGGCTTGATGTAATGGGATTTCCTAAAATGGGCTAAGCTGTTGTCTCATCCAGATCCCCAAAGCCTTGTACTTTCCATGAATATGCTGTTTATTTACCTGGTTTAATTTCTCCCCTCCCCATTTTTCATTCCTACAGATTCGTTGTTCTTTCTGCCATCCTCACATTCCTGATTCCATGGGGAGTTTTGCCATTCGTCTTAATAGCAGCAACTCTGGGTCCCTTTGTAATCTTAGGGCAGGCTAAGACATGCTGAAAAAGCAGTTCCAGCCCAGGAAGGGGGCATGGTTTACTGGTAACATTAATATCCTTAAGGAGCCGTAATATTGCAATTGGATTCTGGCAAATTATGGAGCAACATGATGAGATGTGCAGAATCCACACTATTACCCTTCCCACAGCCTTCCACTGGCCCTAATAACAGCTTTGTTGCTAAACCTATATAATTTGATTTTTAACAGCATACTAAAAAAACAAGAGCTCAGCATTCTACAGGGTAATTTTACGTAGTTTGTGGGACAAATAGATTCTGGCTCTACTGTGTGATAATAATTAGTACAAACGGATTTTGGTACGGAGAAGCTAAAAAACCTGTAGCTATGTAGTTTTAAGCAAAGGAGACCAAAAGGAAGGCAGGGAAGGAACCCAACTACAGTGACTGTTAAGGCACCCACCATGTTGCTGGGTGATGCTGCCCACCAGGGGATATGAGGAAATTCACATGGATTGTCCATGTAGGAGCCAGGGGATTGACCAGGGAGTTTTCTGGGTGCTGTTGTGTGGCCTTTCCTTCCTCTCCCTTCCGTCTGTTCTGCTCATAAAATGCTGACACCTGAGACAACCACAAGAGGACTCAAACCTCTGCCTGTAGGGAGGTCTGTAGACTGGCAGTGGTGGGTCTACGGCTGACTATGTCACTATGCCAGATGGCCTGGGGGTGCTGTGACAACATATTGTGTGCCATGATGCAGGGATGCACTAAGGGGCATGTCTGCCTCATCATCATGACAAGCTCTCCATACCCTTCAACATTTCTCTGATAAAAAGAAGGAGCTCCAAAAAAAAGCAGGACATTCCAGTTTCAAATCAGAAACCGGGATGGCTTCTATAAATCTGGGACTGTCCCTGAAAAATAGGGACACCTGGAGGGTCTGGCTCACTCCATTGGTGGAGACGGTCCTTGCCTGGTGAGCTGTGGAGGTGCTTTTCCAGTGACTGTGGGCATATCTGTCATTTCCCCACTGTCTCCGCATTTTCTTAGGGCAAATCCACTTCTACGTCAGTTGTGTTTGTGAGTGACTGCTTTACTGCTGTTTCTCACAGTGACTGCACACCACATTTAATTCTCATCGTATCTTTGCCATGGGCTCCTGGAGATATCCCTTCTATCACACATTAATGATGATTTGTGCTGAAGATGCTACTGGAGCAGTCATACTGCCTCATCAGTGCATATCCCACAATTGCCTGGAATCCTTTAAGTTTTAATATCACAAATGTTCTGGTTTGTTTTGTTCAACGTTTGTTGAGCTATAGCCCCTCCAGGCAGCAATAATGCGGTAGCATTGGGGGTACATTGCAGAACAAGCCAAAGCAAAATAAATCTATCACTAATGCACTATTGTTGCATCAAAAGCCTGTTGCAAAGTACACCCACACAGCCAAACAGCAGTCTGGAGCTGCCCTTTATCATTTGTTGTGTTTCTCCATATTACATGCAGGGGCGCCGACTTATAAAAAATATTGGGGGGGCGGGGGCCCATACTGACTTATAAAGAATATTGGGGGGGCCCAAGACCTCCAAACCGCTGCTGCTGGGGGAACGAAAGGGGCGAGCCCCGGGCTGCCCCGACCTTAAGTGAACCTGTGAGGGCCCGCCCTTTGCGGCAGCCGATTGGCTGCCGCCGTGGGCGGTAAATATTAATGAGCTAGGGGGAATCCCCGCTTCTCGCGGGGCTGACGCCAGCCCCGCGAGATTGTTGATGGGTCGAGAGCCCGCAACCCCACCCCCTCTCTAGATCGGGAGTGGCTTTGTTTTAACTAATAATTTTCTTAAATTATTGGGGGGGCAGAGCCCCCCAAACGAATTTTTGAGGGGGCTCGGGCCCCCTCAGGCCCCATGGAGTCGGCGCCTATGATTACATGACACAATTTATGAAGGTAAAAGCAGTTTTAGGAGTTTCCTCCTTCCACTTCTAGCCTGAACACATATTAGATAGGGTGGCTGTTCTGCCAGTGTAGTGCTGACTGGCATCTATTCTGCCCTGGCGTAATATAAATACAGGATTGCTCTGCTATTGTCCTAAATTTTCAGACTGAGAAAGCAAAAGAGGCTGCAATCCTATGCACTCTTTTCCGGGACGGGAGTAAACTGCATTGCAGATGTCGGAATGAAGTTAAGTGGTTTTGGCAGTAATGTTATAAAGGAGTATGTAAAAATGGATTGTTACTAGGTGAGAAGGTAAAGTTATAATACATTAAGGTAAAGGATTAAGATAAAAACAAGGAGGGAAAGGATTTGCTGAATTAATTAATTGAACTGGAATACAAAAAAGGGAGGTGTGAGGAGGTCAGGGAAACAAGCAAATGAAATATAAGACATGAAAAGATTGATTTGTTTTTAACTGTTTTCTATTTTTTTGTATTTTGTATTTTTTCTTTGTATTTTTGTTTTTTTTCCTTTTTCTTTTTTCCTCTTTCCTACTTTGTAACTTTCTTTTTTTTGGTAACCCTTTTTGAAACTTAAATAAATATCTTTTTTTAAAAAAGGATGGGAAAAAATAAACTGCATTGCGTTCAGTGCAATATACTGTTATTATAATATCAATATACTGTTAGTACATCTGTTCTCTTCTCTTAACATAATTAAACGTAAATGGTGGTTTTCAAAGAGCATACTATAAAGTTTTGGTTTAGAAAGAAAAAGAAAGAATCACAGCTTAGCTTAGCTGACTGAAACTGGAAGGTCAAGTTTACTTGAGCTTTTGTTTTCTTAGTGCATTGCATTCCCATTGCACAATAAAAGACATTGTGCTCTCTGCCTCCCAGGAGCTGCCTTGCTAAGCCTTTTCTCTTCCAACATGCTTCACACAGATGAGCTTAATTGGATTCAAGTTCTCCTGTGATAATCACTGCTAGAGTATTTGGGCTGTAAACATTGCAGATGAACGAATATGTAAACCCAAATAAACTCTTCCTAAGGATTTGAAAACAAGAAGATAAGTCATGGAAAGATTTATGTTCCCTGCATGCAATTTAAAGTTTTCTGGCTTTATATAATCTGTTTTTAAGAATATGTTAACCCTTTAAGAGCGAAAAGTAGTAAGATACTACTATACTAACACTATTATGAGCAGCACATTGAGGTCTTTCTTATTTTACCTTTAGGGGAGAAAAGAGGAGCCATTGATTTAATGTCAGAAGACCTGGGCCACGTCAGAAAAGTTTATAGTAACATATTTCTGAGGCAGTATTGCCCCTCTTGAAAAAGTGGAACAGTAAAATTGTAGGAGGAAAGTTGCTGCATGGTGCAGATTACTCAATGAAGGAGTTAGCCAAGTACAGGTGATTTGTTGCCATTGTAGCTAATGGTCAGAGATGTTGTTTGGAAGCAGTAATGTCAGTATATACTTTGTCAATAGCTTACAAATAAAATTTTCCCTTTTTGCCAAGCCAAAAATGATTCATTAACCCCCCCATAAAAACTGATGAATCACATAAGCTGGGGTGTGGGGGTAGTTCCAGAACACAGTACTTGAACACCCCCCAAAAGTGCACTAATGTGAATTTGTAAGAAATTCTCCAACATATCATAGAAGGGGAGCCACTGACCCCAAAAAAGGAATCTCTGTTGTCCTCACCCTCCCAAACTCTCCCAGGGGGCATCTGGAGAATAGCTTCACGCAATGATTGCAAGGTTCAGGCATTTTTCAAGTGGTTTTCTATTAGATATTGGAGTCCTGAGCTTTATAGCCCTTTTAAGGTTAAAATCAGCTGAACTGGGCTCAGAAATGTTCAGGTAGCCAGTACAGGTCTTCTAGAACCAGAGTTAAATGCCCAGATTGCTTGATTAATGTCAGCAGTCTTGCAGCTGTATTCTGCAACAGATGCAATTTCTGAGTCACCTCCACAGACAGCTCCATGCATTGCAGCAATCTAATATTAAAGTTACTGCAGCATAGATCAGTGTTTCCCAACCGGTGTTCCGCGGCACACTAGTGTGCCGCGAGACGTTGCCTGGTGTGCCGTGGGAGGGAGGCGGGCGAGATTTCTAGATAGAGAATGTGCTGCCCCCGGGTGAGCCGCCCCTTCACATGCAATTGCCGCCACGAGGACGCTGCACGCCGAGACCGGAGAGCGCGGGGCCGGAGCAGGTGAGTTTCACCTGGCGTGCATAAGGAACTGCTTCCCGGGGCCTGCCCGGGGGGCCCAGGCACTAGGCGGGAACGGAGAGACCCCCCCCCCCGAGCTGGGAGGAGCGACGTGGCTCGGCAAGCCGATGCCAGCCAAGCCGATGATGGATGGGCCGGGGTGGTGGCGCGTGTGCCTGGCATCGGGAGCCAACTCTCCCCGGCGCGGGAAGCGCAGTGGTAGGTGCCTGTTGCTGCTCCGGAGGGCGGAGATGGGCTTCCTGCCTTGCTCGCTCCGCGGCCACGAGGCGAGCGGTGCCAGCCTGGCACTCGGCTCTAGGGGGCTCACCTCTGCTTCCTTTCCAGCAGGCGGCTCGAGGAGTCGCTCCGGTTTCACGGAGGCGGCAGAGCAGATCCTAAGGGCGCGAGCAACTTAGTGTCTGTATTTATATATATCTGCCGGTCCATTCATCCCTTTCCCCACCCGCTGCCCTGAAACGTAGGTAAGCCTGAGTAACGCTTATTTCTCTCAGAAGAAAGAGGCGCCCAAGTAGCGGTGGTGGTGACATTTTTTGAAGTTGGCGGGAAGAGAAGTTGGCGGGAAGGGGGTTAGGATGCCCGCGGTCAGGGCTGGGGAGCTTTTCCCCATCTTCGTCCACCTCTTATGAGTCATACTCTGTTCTTTTTCGACATTTAAGAGCTTGTGAGCCGTTCCCCTTTCTTTGAATAAAAGAGTAACTATTTCTTCCTACCTCGTGGTAACGGGGACCGCCCCCACTGGAATCCCTCTATTGTTTCTGACGTATCGCAGCGCCGCCGTTCGTCTTAAAAGGAATTGCTTATCTTTCCAGATGGCAATCGTGTAAGCTGTGTATCCCTTACATTTATTGAGCTATTCCATACTGCATGGCGGTGGTTAGAGTAGACGGTGCGAGAGAGTCCCGTGAGCTGGTCTTGGGCACACCATTTTATTTATTTTTTGCACACCTACGGATGGTTGCCAGTGCACAGGATTGTGTCAGTGGTATAACCAAAGTGTCCTATGGAGACTTCAAAATTTGTACCCACATGCAACGATTGCTGCTTTTTCTTGGATCTTGTCCGGTATATTCCTGAGAGAACTCGCCCAACCTTAGTGTACTGCCTTTTTTTTTAGCAGGGGTGGAGAACCTGGGCCATATCTTTATTTCCCCTCACAGTCAACTTTGACAGGCGGTTGAGACTACTCCCCAGTCAGTCACCTGTGTGAGGAAAGATAGTGACTGCCTTGACTGGGTTAGGGACCCTTATAGCTCAGCATCAGTTGGTGGAAAGGACATGACTTTACAGGAGCAGGAGGAACTAACTGAACTGAGACAAAATCGTGGTTTCAAGCTAAGATTTGCTGATCTACCTTTGGACAGTTTTTGGTTGGAAACTGCCAAGGAGTTCCCCCCTTCTGGCAAACAAGGCTATTTTGACATTGCTCCCATTTTCCACTACATATCTCTGTGAGTTGAGCTTTTCAAGCATGATTGCTATAAAAACTAAATACAGAGAGAGACTGAGAGCTGTTGACGAAGAGCTACGTGTGTGTCTTTCTTCGATTCCAGCCAGAATATCAGCTTTGTGTTCAGCCAAACAGGCCCAGGTTGCGCACTGAATAAAGTATTTTTTAATTTTTCATATTTCTGTTTACTTACTATTTCATAATAAAGTAATTATAAAATACTTTCTTTGTGTTTATTTGATTCCTATTAAAGAGAGTTACTTTATATATAGTCAATATAGGCACAGAGTTAATTTTTTAAACATTTTCTAATGGTGGTGTGCCTTGAGATTTTTTTCATGAAACAAGTGTGCCTTTGCCCAAAAAAGGTTGGGAAACACTGGCATAGATCACTGAATCCAGGTTATTCCTGCCCTAATGAGGAGGCACTGGCCTACTGGCCAAACTGGTGGAAGGCATTCCTGCCTTCAGCTATGATAGTTTACCTAGGACCTAGGGGGAGTGTGATCCCCATCTAGCCAGATGAAACAAAGAACATCTCAGTCTGTTTTGGATTGAACCTCAGTGCATTGGCCCACATCCAGTCTGTTACCGCGACCAGCATCAGTTCAGCACTTCCACTGCCTCACTTGCAAAAGATGAAAAGGAGAAATAGAGCAGTGAGTCACCAGGATGCTGATGACAGTCAACTCCACAGGACTTTGGCCAGTGGTTTCATGTAGAAGTTAAACAGCATGGGGGACAAGACCGACCCCTGCAGGACCCAGTCATACAAACTCCCAGAAAAGACATTAGAAGGGTGGAGTGGCCCTTATTCTTGTGCCCCGCACCCCAGATTTGAGCAGAGTCTGGATTTATACAATACCTAGATTTCTGAGATTCTCTGCTATTAATACATTTATAATTAACTATTTTTTAAAAATAGCAATAATAAATCTAATTGCTTTTCTACTGCTTTCTCTTATTTCAGTGCTGCTTTTTATATTGCCCAATGGGAACATTTTGCTCAACGTAATTCATCACATGGCCACCTCCAAGCATTTTAATGCATTGCCTAAGCCACGTCTTCTATGTGAAGCCTACAAATCCATAGATACACCGAAGACTACCAAATGCATTTTAGAATCATAGAATCATAGAATCATAGAGTTGGAAGAGACCACAAGGGTCATCGAGTCCAACCCTGCCAAGCAGGAAACACCATCAGAGCACTCCTGACATATGGATGTCAAGCCTCTGCTTAAAGACCTCCAAAGAAGGAGACTCCACCACACTCCTTGGCAGCAAATTCCACTGTCGAACAGCTCTTACTGTCAGGAAGTTCTTCCTAATGTTTAGGTAGAATCTTCTTTCTTGCAGTTTGGAACCATTGCTCCGTGTACGCTTCTCTGGAGCAGCAGAAAACAACCTTTCTCCCTCCTCTATGTGACATCCTTTTATATATTTGAACATGGCTATCATATCACCCCTTAACCTCCTCTTCTCCAGGCTAAACATGCCCAGCTCCCTTAGCCATTCCTCATAAGGCATCGTTTCCAGGCCTTTGACCATTTTGGTTGCCCTCCTCTGGACACGTTCCAGTTTGTCAGTGTCCTTCTTGAACTGTGGTGCCCAGAACTGGACACAGTACTCCAGGTGAGGTCTGACCAGAGCAGAATACAGTGGCATGTATTCTGAGCTGGCTTTGCCAGTGCTTGAAGCCTTAGGCACAGCTGAGCTGCACTAAATCCCAGTGAAATCAATGGGAATTAAGCAGCCTAACTGCAGGATTGCCACTTTACTTTCTAAAGGAAGCTGTTCTGGAGCAGAGAGCATTGTATCTGGATGTCAACAAAGCAGGATCAAAGCCACACTGAATGGAGAATTTCCCTTGGGAAAGACACTCAGACTAATCTACCTCACAAGGTTGTTGTGGAGGATTTATAATAAAAGGATTATATAAGTTTAAAAAAAAAAAACAGGAGCTCCATTTGGGTTTTAGCAAAGGACAAAGAAATTTCAATGGCATGGGGAGAAATCTGTAGCAAGATTTAAAGACTCAGGCTTGGATGTGTTCAAGATTAAGTTGCAAAAGGCAGTGTATTTTAAGTGCATTTGTTGTGGTTACTTTTTATATCTCATATAACCATAACAAGGTCAACCACATAGGGCAATCACACAATCTTCTTTCAGCAAAGGCCTCTGGAATGCAAGTTGGTTATGTAATGCAATTTAATTGTTTATAACAATTGCTAAAATGTGTAGCACTAATGGGCAGACCACAACTTTAGGTGCTCCAATTTTTAAATAAAAAAATCAGTCTGAAATATGCACTGTGTGTGTGTGTGTGTGTGTGTGTGTGTGTGTGTACCCTGCCCTTCCTAAATGACACTTGAAAAAGGCTATGTAAATTATTAATATTAGTCATGTTCTTAAGGGCCACACATTTTTCTTTTAATTTCTTTTATGCATTTAGCATTCTATTAGCCCTGGAATGCAAATGGAAATTAAACATTGTATTAAATTAATGCTGCCAAGTTAAAGAGTGTATTTCGATTTTTAAACCCCGTTCATAGAAACCTACCCAAGGCTGAACTGTTTTACCCAACCTTTTCACATTGCAGATTCAGTAAGAAAATCCCTGTGATTTTTGTGCAGCATTTTTAATTGGTTCCATAGGTTGCCTGTCACCACTGACAGTGTGCAGAAGGTTCACCATACAGAAGGCTCCCTGCTCTACCCCTCCCCTTGCTTTTGATCATTTCCCTTGTCTTTCACATCTTAGTCCTTCAGTAACCAGCAGAACCTGCTTCCCATATGGTAAAAATCAGACATCCCACTTGGGTTATTGTATTTTTCTTTTTCGCTTCCCTCAATCCCCTTTGTGCCGTTAGGACTTTGCTGTTGCTAAGCTTAGTGCGATCTTGGCTCTGTTCCAGTGTAGGTAATTATATCCTGGCTGGTCTAAAAATTCCTCCTGTTGTTTCATCTGGAGAAGCAGATCTTCAGTTTCTGTCCTCAGTGGTCTCTGGGTGTCCATAAATGATAGGATACTCCTCCCTCCCCCGGGTCCCAAAGGAGGATATACATTTCAATGCTGGATGAATGAAGGCTTTTTGAAGGAAAGAGACTGAAAAGCACAGCAGTTTGCAAAGAAAAACAACAACACACACAGACACTTTTTGGTAAGAATCCTTAGAATTATGGCAAATGGTGAAAAGCAGGGAATAAAGAATGGGGAACTGAACTTCAGTGGGAAATACAGTGGGTCAGTATCTCCTTAGCAAGGGAGCCCAGAGTAACTTAGACCTAACTTCTATCTACCTATAGAAAGATACTGAAAGATGCATTCCCTAAGCATGTACAGGGTACCATTCCCTTATCACTGAGCAGCTGCAGTCAACTTCCAGGCTTTTGACCAAGCACCCTATAGAAAACTCCTGCCAACCTAGCAGTTCGAAAGCGCATCAAACTGCAAGTAGATAAATAGGTACTGCTCCAGCGGGAAGGTAAACAGTGTTTCCGTGCACTGCTCTGGTTCGCCAGAAGCAGCTTAGTCATGCTGGCCACATGACCTCGGCCAATAAAGCGAGATGAGCGCTGCAACCCCAGAGTCGGTCACGACTGGACTTAATGGTCAGGGGTCCCTTTACCTTTATCTATAGAAAAAGCAGCATAAACATTATGTTGAATTTTATGCCTTATTTGAGCAGATGAGGAGGTACATCACAACAGACATAACATTAGGGCTCTCATGATCCAATATATTTTATCAAATTCCTCTGCCCACAAATAGGATAATTTTGAGAGGCCATTTGTCTATAGTTCTTGTATGAACTAGTCATTGTACTTTCTTCATGGCCTTTTATAATGTCCACTCACAAATAAGTACTATCTTGCAAAGGTCTCTAGCCATTTTTTTAAACCTAGCCTGCATGCTCATTGCTCAGCTGGTTTCATTTCTACCTATTGGTCCAGCCTAGGAGAATAATGAATAATTTCCCCTTGAATAGCCTCTCTGTGAATTGTCATATGTCAGTTTCTGTTCCCCAACATAGGAAAGGGGGGGGGGGAGAAGGTCTGTTACAAATTTCCTCTCATTTTTACTTTACTCTTTTTGATAGCAGAATTTCTCTATTAACAAAATAAAGTGGAAATTCCACAGCAAGCTGCAAGTGGGTAAGAACATGGTTAAATGAAGAGGAGGGTGAGGAAGCTGAGGAAATTGCAGAATATAAGAGACACCGTGGTCAATACAGGAGATCAAAGAAAACCACACCATACTGTAATTGTTATTATTGCAGCTGCCCTTCTAACTTTGACTCCTTGCCCCTTTATTCCTTCCCCACTCATCATGCTACTATGTGCAAGCCTTGGCTTTGCATAAACTTTCACCAGCACCAAAAAACTCTAAAATCCAAATGACTTGAACTTAAAGACGGGGCACTGAACCTAAAGACGGGGCACTCACTTTTTTAAAGGCTGCTTCCATCTTTAAACACCCCCGAAACAAGAAACTGCATTAATATACCAATCTTATACAGTGGTACCTCGGGTTAAGAACTTAATTCGTTCTGGAGGTCCGTTCATAATCTGAAACTGTTCTTAACCTGAAGCACCACTTTAGCTAATGGGGTCTCCCACTGCCACCGCACGATTTCTGTTCTCATCCTGAAGCAAAGTACTTAACCCGAGGTACTATTTCTGGGTTAGCAGAGTCTGTAACCTGAAGCGTCTATAACCTGAAGCGTCTGTAACCCGAGGTACGACTGTATACAGAATTTAGGGTTGCTACCTACCCATAATCCTCAAATAATAATCATTCACCAAAATACAGGACACATATTTACATATGCTAATTCATATGTATAGTTGCAGATTTAGAAATAACTGCTGCAATTTAAATAGAAATTCTGTACATAGCACCATAGCAAAGAAGACTGTGACCAGATTACCTATGTGCCTGCTATCCCAATGCTACCTTCATGGACTTTGCTCCCCCTTCTCATGGCACTTTATATTTAATCCAGGCATAGACTGGACAGCTCTTCAAATAGAAGGTTCCTTTGAATAGCAGGCTGTCCTTTGGCAATCTCCAAATAGAGGACTGTCCTCTGTAAGGTAGCACACAAGGCCACCCTACCTAAAACTTGTGCACCATTCTGAGTACTGCTACAAAAGAGGATATACCATTTTGTATACCTTGTGAAAAAGAAGCTATGATTTAGCATAAAATTACAAAAATTGAGATCTTTCTTTTTGTAAATAATTTTTATTAGTTTTTCACAGTTACCTTTTTACAAATAAAAACAAATGCCTTTTTTCAAACCTCCTCTTTGAGATTCTTTAAATCTCTGGACTTCCCTCCATACCCTCTTCTGGTTCCTTATATTAACCAATTTCTTCCGCATATCTATTCTTAAACTTTGTCCATTATTATTTCCCTTAATTTTATCTAATTTTCTACTAGTTGCAAGCGTTTACTTAAAAGCCTGCCAATGTATCAACTTGCTTACAGTATTTTTGCACATAAACAATGAACGATTCTCACTCTTTTTTAAATTTCTCATTTATTGTAGTCTCTGAGTTTTGCCGTTAATTTTGCCATTTCTGCACAGTCCATTAGCTTGATCTGCCATTCTTCTTTTATTGGTATCTTTTCTTCATTTCATCTTTGGGTTAACAGTATTCGGGCGGCTGTTATAGCATACATAAATGTTGTCTTCTGTTCCTCTGTCCACAGAACAAAAATGGAAATCTTTCAAACCTCTCTTACTATTTACACCATACAAATAACACATTCATTTGTTCATGCATGCATGCACGCATACACGGGCACGCACACACACACGCACAGAGCCTTCTTATCTAGCACTGTAGAGCTGTACTGTATCCAATGATAGCTGCTGTTGACAAATAGTGATACAGTTTTTAGATGTATTTTGCAGCTGCTAGACACTTCTAACCATAGGAGCTTAGCCACAAATGGTAGGAAATAGAGCCAAGAAGAACACGTTATCTGTTTGCAAAACTGACAAAAGTCTCATTGTGGTGGGATTGGGAAAAACAAAGGATGCACCACATTCTGGTAATGCAGAACTAAATGCTCTCTAAAATCCTTTTAAAGGCACATACAGGGATTTTCAGTTCTGGGATGTAAGAATTATGTTACCGTGGTTCCTACTACTATTAAAATTTCAAGACCATAGGAGGCTGCCCTACACCAGGTTTGTTCATCTAGCCCAGTATGACTGGCAATAGCTCTCCTGGGTCTCTGGCAGAGGTATTTTCCTTTCCCTACTACCTGATCCTTTAAAAAAAACAAAACCACATAACCACAGCATTGTAGAGTTGGAAGGGACCAAAAGGATCATCAACAATTATTTACCTGGAACAAAGAGAACCACAAACAAATAGAACTTCAGACCAAAGTAAAGGCTGAACAACTATGAAGACATGACAGCTGAAACTAACAAAATATTATTGCATGTTGGGCAGGATGTGTCCTTGTACTAACAGTCTCATTAGCATGAAAAATAAAACTACTCTTGATATACCTAGAAACAGACTGCACTGGTTTCACCAGGATGGGAATATATGAACACCAGGAGTGGTTTGCAGAATCAGAACAAAAACATAGCTAATCTAGGATTTGTGGGAATGGCCATAGCTCAGTAGGAGAGTGCATGTTTTGCATGTAAAAGGTTCCGTGTTCAATCCCTGGCAATTTAGGTATAGGGCTGGGAAAGACTCTTGCCTGAGAACCTGAAGGACCACCGTTCGCACATGCAAATCAGGGATGGGACACTTGTTGCCCTCCAGAAGTTGGTGGACTCCCGACTCCAATCAACCCCTGCTATCATGAGCAACAGTTGTAGTCCAACAACATCTGGAGGACCACAGATTCCCCAGCCCAAGTGTAAACTGGATAAACCAATCATCCAGGACAAGGCAGCTTACTAACATTACAGGCTAGCCAAGGTTGATCAGAGAAGCTCACAGGTCATGGTGGAAAGAGTCAGTCTTTCTGTTCCCAGCGTCTGGCACTCAAACGCACATACCATTTTTAGATTTGACCTAAGATTCAGTCTCTATAGTGCTCTTGATGCAGCAAACAGCTTCCAGCACTAGCTTCAATAATGTATGCTTTCCCTTTTACCAAAGCAGCTCGGCCCCATGAGAGAAATTGCATTGTCTGCTGTTTGCTACTAAAAAGCTATTTGTGGTGAGAATTTATTAAGGGCAGTGCAATGGTCTTAAGGTTTCTAGGCCCCTGCCTCTCCTTTAATCTTTGAGCCAAAGCTCTTAGCTTCTGCAGCAGGGTCCATTAGCGCTTCTTCGTGCGCACTGCTAACAATGGCTTCCTTACTGGGAGTATCACTAGGATTACACTCCCTGCCAGAATCCTCTGGCACAAGAATCACTGTGAGTCAGAGCAGGAAAATAATTAACCCTCATGATACTTCTCTGAGGAGTGAATAGAATACATAACAAGCTTTATAGGGTATTGAATTAAACCTACTCCTGGGGGAAAGGCATTCCATGGTCTTTATTATGATTAAGAATTAGGATGTGGCTGTTCCTGGGAAGAACAGGTCCCCCGAACTCATCTCACTCCAAAATGGTTCCTCCAGTTTCCATTTAAACAGATGTATGCCACTATTTGCTAACCACATCTTATCATGGACTTTTAGGAGGTCAAAGTATGCTGGAGCATTCTCATCAGCAGAGACACCTTATTGTGCTCTCAGAATCCAGTTCTCCAGTTTCTCCAGGCAATCTTGTAACAAAAAATTCACCTTAGAGCGCCACAGTGCAAACTCAAGTTTGTTTAACAAGGGCTGTGGATTAGTAGAATTCTTACACATTAGCGCCTACTGTAAATGGTTGCCAGTTTTTAGTGATTAAAAAAACTGCACAATTTTCTGTTACATGCATGTGTGAAATTCTCAGTTCTGCATGGGAAACTATGCATGGGAAACCAGTGGCGTAGCGTGGGGGGTGCAGGGGGGGCCGGCCGCACCGGGTGCAACATCTGGGGGTTAGGGTTAGGGGGCGCAAATCCACATGTTAGGGGTGCAAATCCACGGGTTAGGGGGCACAAATTACTTACCTTGCCCCAGGTGCTGACAACCCACGCTACGCCACTGTGGGAAACTATGGGAAACTATGTTGACATCCATATTACACATTTAAAGCATTCATACCATTTTAACAGTCATGGCTTCCTGGAATACTGGGAACTGTAGCTTAAGAGTTGTTATGAGACTCCACGCAGAATTTCAGTTCCCAGCAACCGTAACAAACTACAGTTTTCAAACACCACACATTTTAAACACATTTATATCACATGGCGTGCTCTGGTCCATGGGGTCATGAAGAGTCGGACATGACTAAATGACTAAGCAACAACATCGCTTCCCCCAAAGAATCCAGAGAACTGTAGTTTGTCCCTCAAAGAGCCCCCTTTAAAACTACAGATCCCGGGGTTCTTCGGGGCAAGTCATGACTGTTAAAGTGATATAAGAATGTCTTAAATGCAGTGTGGCTGTGACTTATACCCTGCACCACAGTAGCCACAGCGACTAATGAAGCAACCTGGTACAATTTTTAGACAATCACTGTGCTAAACTAATTCCTATGGATTCCAGAGGTGTGTGTTGAAATTTTTCATTGAGGAACAGTTAGGGTCAGAAATGCCAACTTGTGAGGGTGATGCAGGTGTGTGTGTGTGTGTGTGTGTGTGTGTGTGTGTTTGACGTCATGTGCATAAGCATCACGCTTCCCTCCCTAAGCCAGACAGAAGCTTCCTGGGCTTTGGGAAGGAGGCGCCAGGGGAACATTTAGGGGACTAGCCTAGTCCTTCTAGTCCACTGACTAAACATCACTGGTGGATTCCTATGTTTTGTCAATGCTGCCCAGAGTGGCTGGGGAAACCCAGCCAGATGGGCAGGGTATAAATTATTATTATTATTATTATTATTATTATTATTATTATTATGCAAATGAAAATGCTTCTTACGGATATCTCAAGTTTATTCTGCCCATTCACTACTTTCCAAGGAATGTCTGGATCTCAAATTGCGGTACAGCTTTGTATGGGCTGACCTTGTGACCTAGTCTAAGGCTACCAATATTTTAAAGATTTTGAAAGGGGGACTTTTAGCAACTAAAGCACAGGAAAAACCCTGCTAGCTGAGACCAAAGGTGCCTCTAGCCCAGGTTCCTGCCTCCCAGAGTGGCCAATCAGGGTATAAACAGAAGTCCGGTAAGCCTACAAGCAATAGTGCTCTCTCACTGCTGCTTCCCAGCAGCTTGTATTCCATTGCATGCTACCATACCCATCTATAGTATCAATATAATAACCACGGCTAACAGCCATGGATAGAGCTATTCTCAGTTAAATTGGCTATTCCCCTCTAAAAACCATCTAAGAAAGTAGCTATCACCACCACTTGTGGCAGCAGATTTCAGAGCTACGTGATTCCCTAGGGGACCAGTTTGGTTATTGCTTGTGCTCCAGCGACAAAAAATGGAATATTGATTGAAGCGCTGGACTCCCTGCTTTGGTTTGGTGTTTGGTGTTACATGTGCACTGCATATAAGGAGCTGCTGCAGTTTCTTGGAAGAAAACAACATGGGAATGTTATGCAGATTATTGCATTTTGGGGATTTGTTTTCTAGTTAAAGGGGGAGGGTGATGTCAGTCTTTCACCAGCAGTCGTCCCCAGCAAAGCAAATTAACGTTCCTCTTCCAGGAGGAGCTTGTCCTCCCGTAAAACAGCTGCTTGTCTCAATAGAAATGGAGGAAGAACATTATACACTACCCAAGAGAGATCTCCAGAAAACTGGAGATCACAGAGATTTGATAATGAGAAGCAGCAGTCTTCCAAAAAATGGAAACCTCATGATCCATCACACTTCCGCAGGGAGTTTAGTTCACAGAAACTGTGTGTTCATGTTTATTGGCAAATGTGATGCTGGTTAGCTGTCTCTCCGTAATCCTTGCTTTAAATAAGTAAAAGCAAAAGGTTCAGACCAATGGGCGGGGTACGCCAGCATTCTTACGTTCTTGTTGCTGTTTTACAATCATTATGCGGGAAAATGTAGGACAGCTTGGGACTCAGCTAGATTGGTAAAGAAAAAGCGATTTAGATGTGTTGCATATTCAATATAACATTATGCCACCAGATGGCGATGTGGACTCCCGTTTTTCTCTACCTGTTTTCCCTGTTTAAATTTATAGCACGTTTAACTGAAACACTTGTTTGAGGTGTCTAGATCCAGCCTTGGTTAAGAAATGTTAAAAGTTCAGGGATATTAAGATGATGCTCCTCACTTAAGATGCTTCAAATCTATTATCAGCTGGGGGAGCTGGGGAGCACAAAGGTCACATCCACATTGTATGTTTAAAGCACTCTTATACCACTTTAACAATCATGTCCTCCCCCAAAGAATTCTGGGAATCATAGTATGTAGTTGTTAGGAGCTTCCTCACAGAACTACAGTTCCCAATACTTTACAGTTCCTGGGATTCCTGTGGGTGGGTAGCAGCAAAACAGTGTGTTAAATGTATGTTATGGAAGGGACCTAAGATATCAGTACCAACTGGTTATCATATAAGGAAGCAGAAGTGCTGTTTTGCACAACCTTTAGCCCAGGAGCTAGCTGGAGACTTGGTTCACAAGCCTGCAATTTATTGTTTCAGATTTCCCAGCAGAAAACTCCAGCCAAGAAGAAAGGGCAGCTACAGTAGGGCAGCTACGACAAGGCCTTTGCCATCTTTAACTACAAAAAAACGGAAGAAGCATAAGATACTGTCCACATGCGATCTCATGAGAGGCGGGCGTATGCAAATGAATGTAAGTTTAAGGAAACAGAGAAACGACAAGGTGTTATAATTTGGCATTTCATCTAAAGAAGGCGATTCATGGGAATGTAACTAATCTCTCAGTGACATATTACTGCACATTCCAAAACCTTAAAATGGGGCCATGTTGTCAATTCAAGACTGAATGCAGTCACCTTCTTTGAGTTGTTGGGGAGAATCCTTCAGGAGAGACTTTTTAAACTCCCTTCTGCATTCCTGAAAGACCACAGATCACACAATTTCCTAAAACTGCTAAAGTTTCGGAAGGGAAAATAATTAGATGGCACTGTACTGGAAACTTAGCTACCTGCAGGGTAGTCTTTCACACTTCCTAAATGCTTGCCCTTCACCCCAGTATTGAAGAGTGACCCTAAGAAATCTTTTTTTCTAAACTCACAGGTTTCTGGAAATATTCAGGATGACAGAAGACTAGCCTAATTTCTGTAAAAGCTAGTACTTTCCCCCCCACTGGCATCTTGAGGGAGTTGCTTTTTCTCTCTCCAAGAGAAGTTAAAAATACTCACTACCATGGAAAGAAGTGATTTTACTTAGCCGATTGCCAGAATCTGAAATACATATTCAGAAAGAGGGAATCCCCTCCCATATACATAATGCATGAGTTTCGTGAAGGCTTCTCTTCACACACGCTTCCCACCCAAGGCTTTGAATATTTAATTTCTCTGCAATAACAAGTTCAGAAAGAGATTTTTTTAAAGGCACAAAACCTCACTAATGTTAAACATTCACTGGCTTTCAGCAAGAGCTGTTCTGTTTATGCAATTATAACTTTTAAAAGAGAGTAATTCTATCTCCTGCCAAAGAGAGCTCAAAATAAAAAAGATTATGCATAGATGCTCCTGTATTGGCACAGTTTCAGTATTTCCAGATTGCCCTAGTGCAAGAGATTTGAACTGTGCAGTTGTACTCAGACAAAGTCTTGCAAGGGTGTGCTTCTTGTACATACTTACAAGGGTGTAGCCTGACTGAACACAGTGAGACTTACTTCTGAGTAAATAGGCATAGGATCCATCTGCATGAAACTGTAGGGCAGGGGAAGGATGAGAAAGTAGTAATTGCCACACTATCTTTCTGCCAAGGACCCAAATCCACACTCACTGAGTTGTGAGAATACAAAACTGTATTCCTAAATACAACACTGTATTCCTAAATACAACACTGTATTCCTAAATCAAACCCAAACACTGCACAGCCTAATATTAGCTACCAGTCTAAGTTCAAAGTGCTAGTTTTGGCATATAAAACCCTATATAGCTTGGGACCAGGATACCTGAAAGATCATGTCAACCATTCTTTCTAACTGGGACATATATTACTACCACATTCCCCTGACTACATCCATTTAAATGCAGATTATTTGTGTTCTAAAGCTACAACCCTATACCTTCTTACCTGGGAATATCCTCAATGACACTTTTCTATAGGCATGTGTAGGCACTGTTTTCTTCTCTTGCAGAGCAAAGGTAGCTGAAATATAACCAGAATAAGTTTACATAAGGGATCACCATACCTTATGTGTGGTATGGAGCATATGGGAAAATAGGGACATGAAAACACCTTTGTATGACCTCTTAAGTGTTGGCATTTGGAGTTAAAATGTTCTGCAGAAGTTTAAATTAATACTGAATCCCTTTTGGAGGAGCACACTTTACCCTGGATATAATCACACGGAGACTTGGAGTTTAGGGAAAAATAAGATAGCTAGGAAATAGATGCTTGATAGGAAATATCCTAGTTCTAACTAAGGTGGAGATGCCTTGAACCATGCTTGCTCTTTCATCTCAGTAATTTACAGACGGTCTTCAAGGAAAACTAAGAGTAATCAATCTGAAGTTATGCTAAAATGTGGGTCACTGAGGCCAGGCTCAGCTGCAGCTGATGCACCAGCTATACCTAGGCAGATTTTATAGACGATAATATAGATGGTATAGGAGAGCTACTAGGTGTATATAAATACAAGAGCAGAATGAACCCCAAAGGGTTTAAAAACTTGCTTTTGATCGAAGGCCCAACACCTGTTTCTCCTCTCCTGTGAGAGGACCTAAATGACAGCGATACTGTCACACAACCTGAGATGGAAATCACAGGAGAAAAATGTGTTGCTTTGCTTTAAGACAGTGGTGGAGCTATATGCAGGTTTTTTCTCTCTAGTTGTTAATAAAGCTGATGTGAAATGGATGGGGGAGGAAGCTAACCCTTCTCACTGATGCAAATATTTTTTACAATGTGCTTTGTCTCTGAGATTTTTTTAATGCCAAGGCCCAGATAAGTCAGCTGGGATTTCAGAAATATTAAGCACAACTGTGAGGCATTAGTAGCTAGTATCTTTTTTTAAGTGGTAGGGCTGGCGCCTTCCCCAAACCAGGATTTTTTACAGCATCCATTAAGAAAAGAGTGATTTTAAAAATGTCAGTGTGCCCTGCTTTCCTCCCTGAGAAACATCAACTGCTCTGTAGGCAGAGGGAATGCCTTCCATTTAAGAAAGAAGGAACGTGACTTTCAGACAACATCTCTCGTTTTGAAACTAAGCCATATCAGGCGACATAAATTCATGCTTTTGGGAGTGGAGCAGGAAGGATGGGACAGGCACATATATTGTACACCCAGTACCAAACCCCACAAAACTATAAATATGGCAGAGCTTTTAGAAGATCAGGAAACACTTGCACATGGTTAAAACAAAACAAAATAAAATCCAGCCCATTAAATACGAGCTACGTTTCTTCTGAAGCTGAAAGAACTTGCCATTTCGGCCAGATATTCCTTGCTGCTCCTTGCTGCTGCCTACCGGCTGTCATCCACCAGAAAAGGCCTACAAACATAAGAGGGGTCTCACCCTAGGGCACTCTATCTAGTGCCCCCTCAAACACGGAGCTGGGCAAGGGCCAAACTACACTGCTCAGCGGGGGTGGGAACCTGTGACATACATACACCAGATGTTGCTTGACTACAATTCCCATCATGCCTGACCAATGGCCACGCTGGCTAGGGCTGATGAGATTTGGAGCCCCACAACAATTGGATGGCCATCGGGATTCTACCCCTGCTATTCTGCAATGTAAAATATTGGTGGTATAACTTGCACTTTTAATGTCAGGATCACAATAACCAGTGTCATGAACACCTCCTTCGTTCTCTTAGAACGACAATGGCGCCCACCTGACAAGTGTTGGAACCTAGTTCCGGCAAGTTCCAGCTGAAAAAGCCCTAACAATAACTATATATTACCTCAGCAAACAGGAATTCTCATAAACACGCATAAGGAGGGAAAAATCAGTGTAGGAAGGTGGCCTCCTTAGCGATTCTAATAACCATTGCGCCTCAACTACAAAGTCCTCTTCCCCAGCCAATCTTGCTTCTGGTTGGGTGGCCGCCTGCCCTATTTTTCAGAGTGCACTCCTCTGTTTGAAAGCAACCTCTGTCTGAAGGGCTGTCCAGTTTCAAAGTAAAGAATGATAAGAATGGAAAGCTGTGGTCTTACAAGTTACCAGTGCCTTAGCAATGACATTTGTAAAACCTCTCTGGAAGCCTTTCTCATCAGGAAAAAATGCATAAGATAAATAAATAAATCAGTTGCCCATCAACAGTTAGCACCTGACTGAGCAGATACACACCTGGCTTGTCTCCTCAGCTAGGATGAGATGTATTGTATTAGTATAATAATTAGTTCTAAAATGCCAATTTTACTCATGAGAAGAGAAGACTCCCTGGAAAAGACCCTGATGTTGGGAAAGGTTGAGGGCACAAGAAGAAGGGGACTACAGAGGATGAGATGGTTAGACAGTGTTCTCGAAGCTACAAACATGAGTTTGACCAAACTGCGGGAGGCAGTGGAAGACAGGAGTGCCTGGCGTGCTCTGGTCCATGGGGTCATGAAGAGTCGGACACGACTAAATGACTAAACAACAACAAAATGCCAATTTTATGCAAATCTGTGTCCTCTTTGATCTTCCTTTTTGGTGATGCATTCTCTCTCTCTCTCTTAACACGTAAGTGGCTTCTTCTGATCCAAGAATCTGTTTGGATACGGATTGATGAAACTGTAGTTTGCAGGTAAGAATCAGCTGGCAGGGGAAGGGTTAAGCACCCCCTGCTCCCTCACCAGTTCTCCCTGCAAATGTCGCCTCCAGCGCCCATGTTAGCACTGTGAGACAAATGTATTTCTCTCATAATGTGTAATTGCATCTAATTGCCTGGCAGAAGGGTGAGCAGGCAGAAAAAAGAGCCAAAGGTAAGATACATAATATATGTCTGAGCAATAACAAGTGTAAACAGCAGCTGCTCAGGCTTAGAGGCATTATAGCAACAATTATAATCACATTATAACTACACATTACAAAGGATGCTGCTTGGAACTGGCCAAGGTTTCATTGTGATGGCACCACTGAGGGGGCGAAACTACACAAATGAACATCAACTCAAATGAGGGCTGGGCTCTCAAACCATAGGCCATTATTTCCACCTGCCCTGTGAGAAATAGAAGAGAGAGCAGGCAGCAAGGAATGCCTCTTCTGTCCTGAGATGAACCTGCCCTTAGATCTCCATCTCTGGCTCCCTCCTTTAAGGGAGACTCAGAGGACAATGACAAGAGAGAGGGCCTTTTCTGCTCCGACTCCCTATTTATGTGACCCTCTCCACCGTGGTCCACTTCGAGTCTTCTTTGACATATTTGGCACCTGATAAAAATGTCCATTTCCCCAGGCTGTTGTTGGACTAATGATGCTATTTGGTTAGTAGTTTTCTGCTTCTGGAGTAGTGTGTGCTTCATGGATTTTAAGTGTTTTTCATTGTAATGGCCCAGATTCAGCTAACCTGGTGCTCAAATAAAACTCCATCAGTTCAGGGAACTGTTGGTGGGGCGGGGGAGCAATTAAGAGTATTACTCTTTAATGGGCTTTCATTACACTGTTTTCTGTGTAATATATAGTTTGGCCTGGATATTTTAAATTAAAAGTATATTTTATTGCACATCATTTAATAATGTCTTAATAGAATACCCAGCACCACAAAAACTGGCCCATACTAACAATCTATTATTAAGTATTAGCAGCACAGTTGGGTGGCATTCTTCACCCAAACACAAGCAACAACCCTAGAATGCTGAAAAAAACAATAACAGCACACCTTCTTCCACAATTCCTACAACCCTTTGATCCACATTCCATCATTTTGCGGCCAATAAACACATGGCTTGCACTTTCTTATTTTGCTTATTCTGCTGCTAGCTGGAGAGTCCAGAGCTGCTACTCTGCAGAATTCAACTTCTGGTTTGCTGAGCTATTCTGTGGGGTGCTTTGCTTCTTGTTTACTTGGCCGTACACCACTGAGGCTTGCTCATTTTCTAAAACAGCAGTTTCTATTATAATTCAGATCAGGAACTTCTGGGTTTTAAGTACATCTCCTGTAAGGCAGATAATAGAAGGCTGCTATTCTTGCTTGCTATATGATGGCAAGTTTTTTTTTAAGCATGAGCAGAAACAACGGATAATGCTTGCTATATTTGTAATTATGGAGCAACAATTGCCCATCTATGGATTCACGTTTTGTTTCAATCTGAAAAGCTTGAACATTTTTCCTACTGTTCCAATAAATTTTAACTAGCTTTTACTGACTTTAGGAAAGCTAGGATCTCTAAAAATTTGTCTCACCCTCAGCCTCTTGCTGAAGCAAGCAGCTTTCATTTCAGCTATTGGCTAAACTACAGTGCCTCTTCTGACTCAAGCCTTTGCTTTGAAATAGATGTGGCTGGATCTAGAACATCTCAAATTCAGCGGTTTAAAAAGACATTTATAGAACAAAATGTTTCTCTTCTGTAGATGGTCATGTAAGTTCTTGCTTAATGAGGAATCTTCTGGCCAGGGAAAAAGAAAACAAATTCTTTTTCACAACCCAACGGAGTAGTTCTTTTGTCTCTTTGCTAGTTTTAATAAGCTGAGCAGCATAAAAGCACCTTCACTTCAGAGAGTGTGTCCCTCTTCCCAAAATGTCTACCTTTTTCAGCTTTCTCCCTCCCTCCACCCACCCCACCCCTAGTCCTGCTGTCTCTCATATGCACAACCAACAACTTCTCCAAACCTACTGCAAGATTCTCTTTAACAATAAGGCTACTAAGATTTAGAATGCCAAGTATTTCGAAAAACGAACCAGCCTGTGCAAACATTTGTGTACAGACATTTATTTTTACTCCCGTGTAAGTTGCACAGAAACAATGACCACAATGAAGTTGTGGAGACCAGTGTGACCCACTGATTTAGACTGGGGATATATGTGCTTTACCCTGCAGTTGAACAACCTTGAGTGGCTGATTGCACAACACAAGAAATGGCACAAGCTAGGCTAACCTCGTTACCTGTCCCTTTTATACTATATCAAGCCCCACATTACATGGAAAACTGTTGTAAAATGCAGCACTGCTGGTTTGCAACCGTCACATCCAAAGCCGCACATTTAAAGCGCATGGTTTCCCCCCAAAGAATCTTGGAAAATGTATTTTGTTCTTGGTGCTGGGAATTCTTGGTAGCTTGGGGTGGAACTACAGTTCCCAGGATTATTATTTTTGGGGGGGGATACTGAGCGAAGGTAAAAAAAAAACGGGATTCTTAATCGCCCTTTGCACCCCCTTCTGAATTGTCCGAGCAGAGACCGCCCTCCCTCCTTGGCAAAAAAGAGCGCCGTCTTCAGAGGCAAGACTTGCGGAACCCCTTACCGGCCATCGAGGGGCGCTGTGAGTTCAGCTCCTCGCTGGGCGAAGCTCCGGAAGCCGCTCTGCTCCTCTCCTCTCTATGGCAGCATCCAATCCCGCGAATTCCCTTTGGCGCAGGAAGAGGCGGTGGAGGGTGGGTGGGAAAGGAGGAGAAAACGACTTCTGAACAACACGGCTCGCTATTGGTGCGCGCGCGCACCTTCAAGCCAATGGCGATGCCCGTTGCTTGAATCCGGTCCGCCTGGGCGAGCCATCTTGCTGCTCGCTCTGCAGACCGCTGAGCTGTACATTCTCGGTCCGAAGGGAAGTGGAGCAGCCATGCCGCACTATCAGACCTGGGAGGAGTTCACCCGCGCGGCCGAGAAACTCTACATGTCCGACCCCATGAAGGTAATTTGGGAGAAGCGAGGAGGCTCGCAAGCTTTTGTTGAAGAGGCTGCGGGAGGGGGGGGGCGGGAGTGTCTGGTCGGATGTCTCGCCCACAAGGTCTGCCAGGATCTTGCGATACCTAATAGCTCCTGGCTTTGATTTAGGCGCGCCGGTCTGGCTAAAACGTCCAGAGCTCGTAATTGTGATTCTGAAAGTCTTCATGTGGTTTATTTTTTAAGGTTCTTTCCTTTGAATTCGTTTGTGAGACTGTTTTGCTAGGTTTTCTCTACGACCAGAATAGCTCTCACCCCGGGTTTTGGGGGAAAGAAACATTTAAATGGCTGTAGGAAAATATCCCTCGGGTAGTGGTTTCCATGGCATAAGATGGCGTTGTAAGCATTCATGCGAACTTTGCCCAGTCACATTCTTCCAGTTCGAGAAGCTGGTCTAGATTTGGGAAGGTATTGTGAGCAGATAGGGAAATGTGTGATTCATTGGTGTGCATTCCTTTTCGGAATCAAATGACTCCTAAGGTAAGTGGGTTTGGGCAAACGGGTTAGTAAAATGAATGAAAGGGCTACTAATCCCTGCAGAGCTATTTTCACAGCTGGACTGAAAAACTATGCTTCTATGCTTTTGAGTGTGAAGATGACAGCCATTTATTCAGACATAAGATGTTGCTTCTATCATTTCAGGTGCGTGTGGTACTGAAATATCGGCACTGCGATGGTAATCTGTGCATCAAAGTAACAGATGATGTAGTTGTAAGTAAAGCTCCTGCAATTTGTTGATTTGGGCAGGCTGGGAAATGTCTGGGGCATCTGCCAAAGTTGACCCGTGGGGGTGGGGAGATAAAGATCTGGCCCTCTGGGCCAAAAAGATCCCCAAACTAAATTATTTGGATGAATAGTCTCTAATATATTCAGCTGAAAACTGCATGTGGTGGTTTTTGCAGTGAAACAGGTGGTACTTTATCAGTTCCTCTATTGGTCTATGCAAATCTCACTCCCTATCTTGAGCTTATTTCCTTCTGGTTTGCATCATCCCTTGTATGTAGGGGATGGGGCTAATCAGGCAAATGGTGAGATGAAGAGTTAAGCAGCCTCTGCCCCCTTGACATTCCTCCACTGAAAGTAGATGCAGACTGTCTACAGTGGTACCTCGGGTTACATATGCTTCAGGTTACATCCGCTTCAGGTTACAGACTCCACTAACCCAGAAATAGTGCTCCAGGTTAAGAACTTTGCTTCAGGATAAGAACAGAAATTGTGTTCCGGCGGCGCAGCGGCAGCAGGAGGCCCCATTAGCTAAAGTGGTGCTTCAGGTTAAGAACGGACCTCCGGAACGAATTAAGTACTTAACCCGAGGTACCACTGTACTTACTAAATGTTTAGTGCTCTGGTCCATGGGGTCATGAAGAGTCGGACACGACCAAATGACTGAACAACAAACAATACATTTGGATGCCTCCTATGTTATCATAACAAAATTAGGCTTGATGGTACCTGAGCTCAAGGAGCAATTTTTCATCTATATTTGGATATTATTGGAAGCCATTTTGAATCACAATTCTGGAACATTTCAAAACAGCACTACACTGATTTTGACTGCTGATTTTAGAACTACAGTACGTTTGTGTGTGTGTGGACGTGGTGTTTCTTAGAATTCCTGAACAACACTGGCATCTAATATTTAAAAGGTTGGTAGATTATTGGGGCATCTCCTATTGTAGATCAAAGTTTACCCTAAATGCTCAATGGAGAAATTATTTTATCATCTTTAATGCCTTCAAACCATTTCCTTAAGTCTTCCATATATGGGTATGGCTATGGGACTATTTATTTTTATTTATTGCAAAAATAATAATATGTCCCCAGTCACATTTATATCCAAGCTTTTTCTCCACAGAACTCAAGATGGTGTAAATGGTTCTCTCACTCCTCATTTAATCCCCACAGCAATCCTGTGGGGTTGGTTAGGCAGAGAGGCAGTGATTGGCCCGAGGTCACCTAGTGAGCTTCATGGCTGAGTGGGGATTTGAACCCTCATCTCACAGATCCTCATCTGACCCTCTAGCCACTACACCACACTAGGTGGGGCACTAAGCTTTCAGAAAAACGCATTGCACTTTAAAGTTCGGAAATAGTGAAATATTTAATCTCGGACTCAACAACATACAGTTTTTTTAAAAAAACTACTAAAGCTTCAGCACATAATTAGAAATGACTTTAAAAGTAGTGGACAAATGCAATTCCTGTGTATTCTATATGTAAAGCTCTTTGAGTTTACTCAAAGAATGCTAAAACAATTAGGCATTACGGTGCATAGGATGGCCAGTTCTAGTTCTTTGTTAGCTTTTTATTGAAGGGCATATGAAAAATCCTTTGTATGTCCCATTTAGTCCAGCTTTTACTTTCTAACAGTGGCAAGCCAGATGTGTCTGAAACTCACCAATCAAGGTGATGGCTATTTCTGTTTGACCCAATCATCTGGTACTTGTTATCCTGGCTAGCAGGCTAGCTGTTACGCTGCTCCTTTGAAATCTATCATTGTAGTGCAGCACCAAGCTGTTGTTGTTGTTGTTGTCGTTGTCGTCTTTGAAGAACTGAACAGAAATGAGAATCTGCTTTGTTTCAGAAAAATTGAATAAAATGAAATTGTGGTGTTTATTGTATCTGCAAAACATGTGCTAAATCGGCTCTTTTTGTACCTGTATAAAACCAAGACCTGGGATCTTGTTTTAGAAACAATAATACCTGGTCCCCCTTTAAGACTTTCCAGAACCTGCTGTGTTCACAAGTCCAGTTTTAACAAACTGGTTCTGTTCCAGTTTTACTGTTAGATTTTCAGAATTTGTTAGCTGCTTCTAAATAAATTTGTTAGCTGCACCACAAAATATTGCAGAACTTACATCTGAAAAAAGATGTATCACACTGCATAGTTAACCTGCTTTTAAAAGAAGTGTTGTCTTTTAATAAAAAATGGGTCAAATTCAGAATACAGTATTTTGGTGAAATGAGTCTCTTGTGGAAGAAATGGAAATATTTTTTTCCTGCCAACATTATGAGTCTGGAATGCCTCATGTTGCATTCTCATTGGCCAATATCTGAAGGCAAACAGATGTGTCTCAGGCTAAGACTTCAGGTAAATAAGAAAATAAAGGTATGTTTTCTGGAGAAAGATTCTACACAGTTTTATTTAATCTTTACTATTTACTTCCACTCAGTAAATAGTGTTTAAGGTTGGAGTCATGGTTCAGGTAGCTAACCTTAGGCAGCTTTCTTAACTTCCCTGAAAGCACTGTGATGATGATGATGATGATGATGATAATAATAATAATAATAATAATAATAATAATAATTATTATTTTTATTTATATCCCGCCCTCCCCAGCCAAACCGGGCTCTAACATCAAAGTAGTTGCCCTTTTCACAGGCTAGGAATGTAGGAATAAGGGCATATTTTAATGGACAGCTTTTTAAAAAGTGTCCTTATGCTCTATTTCAGCTATAATACGCTATCTAATACCTAAGCTACAACTTCTCTACACACTTACTTGTGAGAAAGCCTCATTAAACTTGGTAGGGCTTCCAGATAAATCTACACTTCATTGGGTTGCACGTGCTGTTTGAGAATTGTGTTTCTAACAGTGTGGATGAATAACTGTTTGACATTACCATCCTTGCAACAACTTAAGTGAAAGGTATTTTCTATCGTTAGAGTACAATGCATTGTAAACCAACATTGGACTGTGGAAAAAGTTGTGTGTTTTCTAAATACAGTGGCACAAATTTCAAAACAAATGTTGTTCAATATAGCACAATATCTTTTATTTCTTGTGCAACATTCTCTAAAAAGCATCTTCTTGATGTCTTGGGTAAATCAAAATTAAAGCTATCATTCTCTCTCCCACCGTTTTTTCTTTCAGTGTCTGCTCTATAGGACAGACCAGGCTCAAGATGTAAAGAAGATAGAGAAATTCCACAGTCAACTAATGCGACTCATGGTAGCCAAAGAATCCCGCAGTGTTGTCATGGAAACAGACTGAATAGCTGGAAATAAAATGAATGCTCCAGTCATATTTCACAGGAGGAAAATATCACTGGATTTGGGCAGATTTTTCGACAGAAGAAGTGTGGTATAAAGTGGATTGTAAAGGGGGTTTTGTAAGGATTTTCAGGCTCCACTTCAGAGTGGTGAGAAGACTATATGCTTTCATTTGAAAGCCTTTATTTATTTTTTTAATTTGAACAAAAGAGTATATCCTCTGCTGGAAATACTTAAGGTTAAAATATGTTAGGGTAGATTTGTATGTTTTCTTTTGTAAATCTCAGCACTCTGCTTAAAAATAAATGGAAGGAAGCAAGTGTGCTCCTCTGAGGGGACTTCAAGGTGCTATCATAGAGGAGTTTTTGCTTGTTCTTAATGAATTTTTTGTTGCTGTGTTGGCTAAAGTGAGAACAACAATGAATTACTAATGTAGAAATGGGGTGTGAGAAGCCTTTATGTATGGATATATTGAGTTAGCGATAGCATCTTCCAAAACGGATTAAAATTGCCAAAATAAATAGTTGGCAATACAGCTAAGCCTGTGTATAAACATTTTATGGATCTGAAAAACTGATACTGGCCTGAAAATCATCAATATATATCGACTACTTAGTAGTTATCTAAAATTTGATAAGGAATAAGCTTCTGTTCATGACAGGCAAATGTTCACAGAAACAGATTCAGGACTTTATTTGGAGTGTCTTATTCTGCATTTACCCAATGTAGTTTGTTGCAGCTAAAACATCCGTACAGGTTTTTAAAATGTCCTTTACCACATTGCTTTCACTTTTTAAGCTTTAAATGTTTCTGTTGTTATAAAGGTATCATAATCACCAAACACTAAAATTGGTGCTACAGTATGAGTGGTATTACATATTGTTAAATACAGCAATTGAGAGAGGGAAAGCTTAGCTACTACATAAATTGTATGTATGTATGTACTTAGTGTCAAATCATAACTGTTTTTATGATGCCTCTTCTCCAAGAAAGCAGTCTTTTCATATTATCCTCATATGCTATAGAAACCATTACAAGGGGGTGTTGGTTACATACAGCATGGTGATTTGTCTGATGCCACTTCAGGTGCTGATATGAGATCAGCAAAATAAAATACTTGCCAGTACCACTGCCTCTCCTAATGTTGCCTTTCTCCAGAATTTATATTGCATTAATA
The DNA here is from genome assembly GCF_964234715.1 of Podarcis melisellensis. NCBI lineage: Eukaryota > Metazoa > Chordata > Lepidosauria > Squamata > Lacertidae > Podarcis > Podarcis melisellensis. The sequence continues at coordinate 31,399,131 of NC_138530.1, forward strand.
TAAAAATCTTGGCTTCTCTTTGGGATTGAACTCCAGTCATTTTCACCTTTTACAGATGGTGTGCTATAGAGAGGTTCATTCTTGTGTTTGCTTTCCATATGCTTCCTACTAAAGCACTTGTTTTCCCTGATTTCTTCAACATAGTGAACCTAGTCGTAGTCCGCATTTAAAGCTAAAGGGACCCCTGACCGTTAAGTCCAATTGTGGATGATTCTGGGGTTGCGGTGGTCATCTCGCTTTACTGGCCGAAGGAGCCAGCGTTTGTCCGCAGACAGCTTCCAGGTCATGTGGCCAGCATGACTAAGCTGCTTCTGGCGAACCAGAGCAGCGCACAGAAACGCCATTTACCTTCCTGCCGGAGCAATACCTATTTATCTACTTGCACTTTGACGTGGTTTCAAACTGCTAGGTTGGCAGGAGCGGGCCGTCGCAGGGATTCGAACCGCTGACCTGATCAGCAAGCCCTAGCGCCACCCGCGTCCGCATTTAAAGTACCCTATATTATTTTTTGCTTGTGTAAAATCCTGATATTAAAAAATTGAGCTATGCAGCCTGTTTACTCTCTGTACATGCACACCAGTTTGTACAGTGAGCGCAAGCCATACCTTTGCCTTGTGTACACAGAACGTTATGGACTACATTTTCTTACCTTTCCTCTCTGAGGTGGGTGAAGCCTGAGCAAACGTTGGAGAGGAAGAGGGAAAAGTTGGAGCATGGAATAAAATAAATGCAAGCAGATGGGAATAACTGGCATCATGCTTTGAGTTTGATCTCTTTGCTTTTTGGTCCTGTTCTCATAACAAAAAGAACCTGCTAGATCAGGCCATCCATTCTAGCATCCTGTTTTCACAGTGGCCAGCTAGATGCCTATTAGAAGCCCAAAAGCAGGAATTGAGCAGAACAGCAGACTAGCTATCTGTGTTTACCACCGACTGGTATTCAGATGCATACTGCTTCTTGTGATCATACTGTCTCTTGTGATTTTGCTGAGGGAGGGAGAATGACCCAAGCCCATATCTTGACCTCACCATGTAAACATTAAACCATAGTTTAGTGTCAAGTCCAAACATACAGGTTCTAAGGAGCTGGATAGGCAGATAGATTACTTCTGCATGACTCAAATGACAGTTAAAAGCTTTTCTAGTCAAGGGTTGCATTTCAGCTTTTGCCTAATCATGCCTTGTTGAGGAAGGCTGTGCTCTATATCTTACTGTGAATGAGCAGTGTTTGTTCTTGGCTTCCTAATTCTGGTTTATTTGGGTTAGGAAATCATGGTTGGTTGCTGCTGTTCACACTAAGACAAGCAACATGCACTGGTTTATGACTTGGCCGATGATTTGCTTGTAAAAGCCAAGTACTGTGTATGCAAAGGATTCTTCTCAGCCTCAGGTTTGAGTGACAAGGAATGGTAAATGACTGATCTCTTATTTTTATTAAAATGCTCTTTTATTCTTAAAATACTAGAGGCTCTGAAAGTATATAATCTTAGTAGCACCATACAGGTGGATGTGTTTCCTAGAAAATGGCTACTTTTGTTTTTCTTGTTTCCCTAAATTTTTATTTATTCTACTTGATCCCATGTATGTTTAGTCAGACCTTCATGGTGTGTAGTGGTGGTTTTTCAGATAATTATATTTGGGATTTCAGCTACAGAGAATGCTGAGGACTAGGCAACCATATTTCACACTGAAAAGCCACTGGCACCCTATAAACGTGTAGCTATGATGGCACATAGGGGATGTGTTTAGCACAATTACAACTGCAGCTTGCTACTGCATATTTCGTATAACAGTGAACTTGTTTAGCTGGTTATCTACTGTTCACTTTCTTCAGGATCCTAATTGGTAGCTGGCTCCACTTCCTTTTCTCAATTCTGTATGAGGCTACCATGTGCTAGATGCAATGATAGTTATTAAAAGCATCTGAGTCATCCCTGCTGTAATGCTGCAGTTAAAAAGTGGTTCATCAATACAGTATTATCACATCTAATCAAGAGCGTACCTTATGAAATATGTAACTGGGCTTAATTTTTCCTTCCTTTGATTTTTTAAAAATCTATATTTGTGGTGATGGTACAATGCAAAGTATTGATAGCAGGGTCTACTTGATTAGGGTGACAAAAAGGGCATATATCAGAATAATTGTGGGTTTTACTTACTCAGCATTTGTTGTTGTTTAGTCGTTTAGTCGTGTCCGACTCTTCGTGACCCCATGGACCAGAGAACGCCAGGCACCTCTGTCCTCTACTGCCTCCCGCAGTTTGGTCAAACTCATGCTGGTAGCCTCGAAAACACTATCCAACCATCTCGTCCTCTGTCGCCCCCTTCTCCTTGTGCCCTCCATCTTTCCCAACATCAGGGTCTTCTCCAGGGAGTCTTCTCTTCTCATGAGGTGGCCAAAGTACTGGAGCCTCAGCTTCACAATCTGTCCTTCCAGTGAGCACTCAGGGTTGATTTCCTTCAGTATGGAGAGGTTTGATCTTCTTGCAGTCCATGGGACTCTCAAGAGTCTCCTCCAGCACCATAATTCAAAAGCATCAATTCTTCGGCGATCAGCCTTCTTTATGGTCCAGCTCTCACTTCCATACATCACTACTGGGAAAACCATAGCTTTAACTATACGAACCTTTGTTGGCAAGGTGATGTCTCTACTTCTCAAGATGCTGTCTAGGCCTGTCATTGCCCTTCTCCCAAGAAGCAGGCGTCTTTTAATTTCGTGGCTGCTGTCTCACCATCTGCAGTGATCATTGAGCTCAAGAAAGTAAAATCTCTCACTACCTCCATTTCTTCCCCTTCTATTTGCCAGGAGGTGATGGGCCCAGTGGCCATGATCTTCGTTTTTTTGATGTTGAGCTTCAGACCATATTTTGCGCTCTCCTCTTTCACCCTCATTAAAAGGTTCTTTAATTCCTCCTCACTTTCTGCCATCAAGGTTGTGTCATCTGCATATCTGAGGCTGTTGATATTTCTTCCGGCAATCTTAATTCCGGCTAGGGATTCATCCAGCCCAGCCTTTCGCATGATGAATTCTGCATATAAGTTAAATAAGCAGGGAGACAAAATACAGCCTTGTCGTACTCCTTTCCCAATTTTGAACCAATCAGTTGTTCCATATCCAGTTTTAACTGTAGCTTCTTGTCCCACATAGAGATTTCTCAGGAGACAGATGAGGTGATCTGGCACTCCCATTACTCAGCATATCTTATATCAAAACCAGGCACTTAGAATTTTTTAGAACAGTAGACTCTATATTAGTGCTGTGTTCTTAATGGCCTCCTGACACCCACAGTAACATCCCCTCCAAAAATCAAAAGCAGGTATGAATATACAAATGGAGGCCTTGGTATATTGGTCCATCAATGGTTATGAAGGTTTAAAAATTGCCTGCTAGGGTGTCATTTTCTTCCTAAAAATCCACATGCTAGCCAGGCTAGAAATAACCTCAAGGCCTTTCCTATTACCTTTTTCCCCTTTCCCTGATGTTTTATCTGTGTTTTGCTTTATGCACTGCCTTATACTATTACATGTTATTTTTATATTGTTAGATGACCATAGTCATGGAAATTGATTGTACAAATATAAGAAATTCCATTAGTTTTTTAAAAGCTGAAACTAGTTTTTTCTACAGAATGCAGGAAGGAGAGTTCAGAGGCCCTAGAGGTTTTGTGTGTGTGTGTGTGTGTGTGCGCGCGCGCGCGCTAAGCATGAGGAAGTACTGCAGCACAGCCTCTCCCCACTCTCAAGTGATCAGCACAAAGGCTCCTGCTGACTCATGCACTGCTTTCAGTGCCTAAACAGGGTGGAGGTAGAATGGGAGAATCCCCACTCACAGGCGTCCTCTTATAAGTGGGGATTCCCCTGTAGTTTGATCCTGATAAGAAATTACTTTGAAGAATTAACATAAGGAAAACTGACACCAGTGAATGATCATGTTTGTATACCAAATTTTTCCCTGAGCTAGCTAACGATGTGTGTTAATTACCATATCTTGTACCACACATAAAACTTTTCATGCAGGCACATCTACAGGTGAACAAGAAGAGTAGTCAAGTTGGCATGCAAAGAAAGGCAACATAAAGCATTCGACAATTGATCGCTATGAGGCATAATGTGACTTTATTTTTATTTTATTTTTTAAAATATGCCTTATTCCTAGATGCTTAAAATGCCTTTGAAAGAGTTGAAAAACCCTGTCTTCAGTGTTTGTACTGAAATAAGTCTTCCAATGTACTGTCACAGTATGTACTAATTCGGTATCAAATATTTATGTCAAGGGACAAGGTGATACTGTACCACCCTCATAGATCCAGGCCTTACATAACTATATATTTTTCAGAAATATCCATATGCAGGTTCTAAAGATATAAAACCAGAGTGGGTGAGAGAGATCTGGGGAAAAAACAAGCTAAAGGTGGACTAATAAAGATACACAGGTTCCCTTGAAAACAACTGAAATAGAATAATACCTATAAGTTTGTGAAATCTTGTTTGCTCACCTAAACTAAATCTTGGATGAAGTGTACAAAGATGAATGCCTAATCTCACGTACTTATGGATTGAAATACCATTGAAAAATAGATTATAAAAAGCATTCTAAGCCTTTAATTTTATATGGGGACGCAAAAAGCATTCTAGGAAAGTAGTGAAAAGCTTACATAAGGAACCCTAGGAAAATAGCGAGGAGCAGGTTAGTTTTTCTGTGCTAACGATGCCTGCAGGTTAAGGAAAAAATGGGAATAGGTACATGAATAAATGCTTACCTAGTTGTTTTTAAATACAGTCAACATGTTTATGAAATCTATACATTTTCTTGAGTAAGTGATGTGTTAGTGTGATACATTTAGTAAGGGCCAAGTGTAAGAGATTGCATTAAGCAATGAAAAAGGTTTGGGAAGGCATTACTTCCTAGGAATAGCAGGGTTTAAGTACTAAACTTTGAATATGGAGTTACAACTTTTGAGTGAATCAGCTGAATCGCCTTACAAATCAGATATACTTCATTGCAGTCCCATTAGAAAATGCAGTGCACCAAAAGAAGCTTTACTGTACTTCCAAGCAAGTAAAGGATTTATTGGGGTATGTGGGAGGATAAAGTCAGTTTATTTGTAAAACACTCCATTGACACTGATTTATGAATTCTGCACATAACTGAATGTGCTCAGTTTTATTCTGTGGTAAACAAATTACAGGGAATTTGCTACTAGAAGTTCTTTGAACTTTGAAGGGATAATAATTCTATTAAGGGCTGCAAAATATTTCTATAGCTTCACATAATAATAGCACTTTGCCTCTATCCAACTTTAAGATCTGCAGTGGAGCCAGAATTATAAAATTATAGCTTATTACAAGTGAGGCATATAACAAAATGTGATGTGGACTGTTCCAATTCAGGGTGCAAGCTGACTGCCCCTTTCTAGGATACACCATTCCATCCCACCCTCCTCTAGCAGTCAGCATTATGTGCCCATTGAACATGCTCAATCCTCACTGCTGTTTTGGGCTCATCCCAAATATTCTTTTTTTTGTACTTCTGTAAGTCTTTGGGGTCCCCCAAACTTGCTACTGTGTAGATTGTGCTGTGCTGGGAATTCACACTTTGAAGGTGAGTTTTCTAAGAATACCTTGCTTCCTGCCGGGTGACAGAATAAGAGATTGTGACCTGAGTTGCATTGCTAAAGTTAGGGTGGGATGCATATCCAAAATAACCGTGTTAGGTGTACTTATCACTAATGTATTAAACTTGTGTCTTGTTTACCTTAATATGAAATATTCCACTGCAAAAAGAAATGTAATACATCAGGGTGAAGAACAAGGGTCTACTATTATTTTTGTCATAATCAACGTCAACATCTTATTTTTTTTAACTAACCATCCCTAATCACCATGAAATTGAGGGAGAGGTGCTTGGCATTACCAAAAGATGGCAAGTAAGTATGCACTATCATGCCAAAATCAGGCAAACCCACTAAGGAGTGCTCCTAAACATGTCCACTATATTTTGCTGGTATGACACCATGTTTACCATTGTTAGCATTTAGTATAACGGTTACTGTAATTAGATTAGTGTGGCTGGGGAAACCCAGCCAGATGGGTGGGATATTATTATTATTATTATTATTATTATTATTATTATTATTATTATTACAGCTGGTGATAACTTAAGCACAATGTCTAGAGATGTCTAGCATAATGTGAGAGCCAGTGTGGTGTAATGGTTAAGAGCAGTGGACTCGTAATCTGGGGAACCGGGTTCGATTCCCTTCTCCTCCACATGCAGCTGCTGGGTGACCTTGGGCTAGTCACACTTCTTTGAAGTCTCTCAGCCTCACTCACCTCACAGAGTGTTTGTTGTGGGGGAGGAAGGGAAAGGAGAATGTTAGCCGCTTTGAGATAAAGCGGGATATCAAATCCAAACTCTTCTTCTTCTTCTAGAGAAGCATGCAAGTTGCTTATTTGTGTGATGGTTGGGATATGTACTTCCCATAGATGGACTGTATTTAATTATGATGCTGTAATTTCAAAAAAGCCTTTAACACAAACAAACAAAAGGTATTACTGCTGGCAGCTAGCAACATGTATATAGGGCACATACACTTTAGCAGTTTAAAATGTAACAAGGCCATTTCCCCCTGCTGTGTTTCAAGTGGTGTCTTACGTAGCTGTACACATAACTACCGTATTTGTTTCCTTGCACATTACCCAGTTTATTTCCCCCTGTCTGCAACCCTCCGAAACTCCTGTTCATCTGTGCATGCACTGTCCTCTGTGCATGTGCAACAGTGAGCTAAAGTTTACACACCTCAGCTTAACCACAGCTTGTTTTCAAATTGGATGAGAAGTGCTTTGAGGGAAAACAGTATTTTGCAAGATGCTACAATATACGTTTGGATTGGGTACTTGGTTTTTTTAAACACCAGCTGTGGGGGTGCACTGGAGTCGGAGTAAATGGTAATGTGTCTCTCACTATATTATGTGGGAGCTTCATGTGGAATGGATGTAAAGTTACAAAGAAAAATGTGCTCTTAACACAAACCATATGAAGATTAGTTCTGGTACAAATGAAGCTGTGGAAACTTGGGTCATTAAATACTTGGACTCTATGAAATATGCTTAACCCTACTGTTGCACAGAGAGACTAGAGCTCCTCTGCACTTCATAACCCCAGTGAGGTTATGTGTTTATTTTCTTGCTGCATACCAGAATTCATTTGACATGATTTCTTCGACAACTCAGTATGTGTTTTCAGTAAAAAGCCACTGTTAGCTGTTAAAGAGAATGGAATGAGTATAAACACTAGCAGCAATGGGTTTTATATGCATGCTAGAATAACCATGTTCTGCCAGGTTGAGCTTTTGCCCAGCAGGCTCTGAACACTGGTACATAGCCATATATTTGCGGGGGACATTCATTTCAGTCTGCCATTTCTGAACACCACCCAATAGAGGCCTAATTTAAAGTGGACAATTGGCACAATGGATTTTCTGTTCTTTCATTTGACCTGCACAAACCAGCTTCAGAGCTGTGTCGGTTTCTGCTTTTCTTTCACTTCCCCTCGTGTGAGCTTAAGAGGATGCTTTGGGCCCCAATGCTGAAAAAATTACATGCATAACTCTGTTGAGGGAGGGCCCTGTAACTCAGTGGATTTATCAGAAAGCAGACCTCTCCCGCCTGACCTCTCACTTCATCTTTTATACATTCATACAGCCACCTAATCCACACTCCTCCATCCCCTTTCATACAGTACATGCCATTTTTAATAGCCCTTTAAATCTTCCCCTCCCCATTATGTTCTTCCAATCACCATTATCCTTTATTATCTAACATGTAGCAAGAACAGGACAAACTTTCCTTATAGAGGTGGGAGAAAACTGAAGTGTATTAAGCCTCCAGACCGGAAAAAAATCCTATGCAAAGCAATTTCTGAACACATTATTGGGTTAAAATGCATCAAGGTAATTTTCCCTCTTTGTGTCAAGTCACATTTACATGCTGAGGTACACACCAGAGGGGTGTGTGGATGTCCTCAAGTGATGTGCTTTACCTCTTTGGTTTCCTTGCCCCTGAATTCTCAACCTCGACTCCTACACATGAAACTGTCATCTGCACATACGCTGTCGTGCACACATACACAATGGCAGTTTCAAATATACACACCTCAGTTTACTGCAAAGTGAACACATCTTATTATTTCCTTTCAGATGGAAGCTGGTTTGAGGGAAAATGCAACAGCAGCATTTCTCACTAAACTACAGGATAGCTCTGCACCATAGGTAACGTGCAAACATGAACTCAAAAACCAGTGGGATCCAGAGGGATAGCTCAGTCGGTAGAGCACGAGACTCAGTTCGTGCCCTATGTTGGATGAAAGGTTCCTGCAATGAAGGGGTTGGACTAGATGATCCTCGTGGTCTCTTCCAACTCTACAGATTCAAGAGTAAACACCAATGTGTACACAGTCTAAGGCGCGTATCGCTTCACTATGTGGTCACACCCACGGCACACCTTTAAAGTGCATTTAAAGCACATGACTTCCCCTAAGAAATCCTGGACACTGCAGTTTAGTCCTCACAGAACTGCCAAACTCTACAGTTCCCAGGATTTTGGGGGGGGGGGGGAAGAGTCAGGTGCTTCAAATTGGTGTGGGCAGCAGTGGTGGATGTGTCATGTTACGTGTCCTAATCCAAAAGAAAAGAAGCCTTCAGAGCCTTTGAAGCGCCTTACACGCCGCAGCGATAACAAACCCACCCGGGTCTTGAAGCTGCTGTCCAACCCAACAACCCAACGCGAGACTTTCGCCGAACGACACGCGTTACGACCTCGGTTTCCATTTCTGCGGTGCTCCCAGCAGCTACCTTCCCCCGCCGGCGGCCATAACATTTCTCGGGCAGCAGGATGAAGAAGGTTTTGAGAGCCCAGGTGAAGCACCCAACACCCCCCCCCACCGTTACATGGAGCCCCCACAAAGAACTACATTTCCCAGAACCCTCTGTTGCCGACCGAGTTCCTCGACCGCCCCGCGGCCTTAATCCGAACGGGCGGTGCGAGAGGGCGGCTGCAGCGCCGCCGGCGGAGCCTGTGGGAAGAAAGGCCGCCCCGCCTCTTTCGCTCTTGTAAACGGCGGAGGGCCAGGCTGGGCTACGCGGGGGAACTTCGAGAGGGGCTCTTTCTGAGGCGTTTTTGTTACACGTGAGGCTTATTCATTTGGCTGATAACGGTAATGTAAATCCTACGTACGCAGTCGGCGGCTTGCCGGTATTCTGCGGCTTATCCCGCATCGACAACATTCACACAAGGCGCGAGCAGAGGCGCTTTTTAGTGTCACGTCACGTCTGAAAAGGGCTGAAGCTGCTTGCTTAGGCAGGACGGGGAACTTGTTGTGCGTGGCAGTTCCTGTGGAAGATCCCGGGAGAAACTCATTTATGCCCATAAGTGAAGCATCCCATTGTGAGTTCCCTGGGAAACTCGTCAAACTGAGGGTTGCTTTCGGAGTTTAAAAAACATATAGAATCACAGAGTTATAGACTAGGAAGAGCCCTTTGAACATCTCTAGTCTAAGTCCTCCCCAGTCCAATGCAGTATTTACAATGCAGGGTAGGTGCAACTGGAGTATCCCTGGCAGGTGAACTGGGCTACACTGCTGTCGCTTGGTATGTGATATGTTACTGCGGTTTGTGTGTTATTTATTTAAGGTTTGAACTTTTAAAGGATACTCCTTTTTTTGCAAGTACACAATGTAGGTCTGTAAAATATAGCCCAACATCAAATAACCCATGAAACAACCCAAAGGAGTCCTTTAGATTTAAGGGTGTCGGGATTCCAGGTTCTGTCTTAGGATTTCAGTTGCAAGTGGACTGTGCATCGGGCCTTACAAACAGGGGCGTTTGCAAGGATTGCTGATTTGCACATGTGTCACAGATGAGCCACCATAGAGAGAACTTTAATATCATCTGGAAGTCACTCATTCAGAATATCTTGCAGCTCAGGAACCTGTTGTGATTTAGTTGTCAATTGAAATTACCCAGACATGAAGTTTGGAACTGCCGTTTACCCTCCATGAGACTGTTTTTCTCTTGTTCTTTTCTGCTTGGATTTCTCCTGTGAGGGTTAAAGAGAAGGTAATCCAAGTTAAATCCATGTTCTTTTAGAACTTTCTGGAAATTGCTGGGGTGTAGTCAGAGAGAGCAAAGAATATGGTGTTTTTGTTGCGATTAATCCTGTTCCTTTCTCTATTGTGTGTAGATTAAGTTACAAAGCTGTCTGTTTACTGCCCTTGGACGTCTGCCATGCCACTGTAACCTTGGCCATTATGTGGGGAGTTCAGAAAAGAGTGCCTTGTGTTTTTATCACTCCGCAGTAGTGAGAAGAGTCGATATGCAGGGATCTTCTATGTATGAAGAAGAGGCCCATTATCCCAAGCAGAAGTGGGAACACAGTATATTTGGATATCCCTACCTTTGTAAGGGACGCGGGTGGCGCTGTGGTCTAAACCACAAAGCCTAGGGCCTAAACCACAAAGCCGATCAGACGTCAAGTGCAAGTAGATAAATAGGTACTGCTCCAGCGGGAAGGTAAACAGCGTTTCCGTGCGCTGCTCTGGTTCGCTAGAAGCGGCTTAGTCATGCTGGCCACATGACCCGGAAGCTGTCTGTGGACAAACACCGGCTCCCTCAGCCAGTAAAGCAAGATGCCCACTGCAACTCAAGAGTCATCTGCGACTGGTAACAGTCAGGGGTACCTTTACCTTTTACCTTTGTATTAGTAGCGCTTTGCATTTTCAAAATATCCTGCTAGCAAGCTACTGCACACTGAAGGTTTTTGTAGTGTGATTTTTTAAATATTATAACTCAGTAAGGATTCCAGACTGTTCCCTGAAGGCTGAGTTTAGGTTTGAATAAGTCTGTTCTGATGCCATCCTTCTGGCTTTTGTTGGGCAGAGGGGCAGATTTGGTGACTTACTGCAATCTACTATCAGCAGCCAAGAGACCACTGAATTTGTACTCCTTTGCAGTTTGTAAGAGGAGTAAGCAGAATTTGAAGCCAGGGGTTTACAAATAGTGGTTGTTTGCTTGCTTTTTAAGTAAACTTCAGGACTTTGTATTTTGTACTGTTTTCCTAATATCAAACTGTTGCTCACTGCAGAGTTAATAAAGATAAGGGGACATCAGAGTCCCTTCCCATCCCCCCAAAGCAAGAACTGATCTCTCAGCCACGGTTTTGCTAACAATGTGGAATGTTTCCAACTGTAGTTCCTCAGATGTCTTTCTAAGCCTGGTTTCGATTAGAATTGAAGTTTATGTCCAAGATGTGCTTTGCTATGCTAGTATTTATTGTAGCTTGCTTGTTTTACTTGCCAGTTTTTTTGGTATCTACTGAAGTGCTGTCTGCAGTTTCTCTTTTTATTTTTTTTTTTTAGATAACTTTCCTGCAGGCGTATTTACCAACTGTGGGTTCTAGAAAAAAGCCCAGGGAATCTTGTTATCCTATTTCAACGTGCTTCCCCCTACCTCCCTTGACATGCTTGCTGAATGAGAGGAAAATAGTGTCTAGTGACTGGATTTTGTTGCCTTACTGAGCTGGCTGAAAAGGACCAGGCTAAATGATGCACAAAATCCTTGGGTTTAATTTAGTTTAGTGGAACTCAGCTTGAGTCATGACATTTTTTTCTCTATAGGGATGCAATTAAAATATAATCTGGATATTGTTAGTAATAGGTCACTTTTCCCTGTCTTTCTTTTGGGTACAACCTGATATTCTGTACAGTATTATGATGAAATTTGGGTTACAACTGTACAGGATGTCCCTACCATGAAGCTTGTTACTTTGCAGTGTTAGGTGAATTACTCCCTGGATGTATTCACTGGCTGTTTTCTTGGCTTGCATTTAGTCAGTCCATATGTATGGAGGATGGCAACAGTGAAGTCTTTCACCATTGGCCCAGATTGACCATGCATGTTTTATAAGTGGAGCAATGTCTTTGGGACGAAGTTGCATACTCTGGAGAAATGTCTGTGAGAGAAAGTTAATACTTTTCTCTGTGGCAGAATGTTGCTGCTTAATCAAGACATTAATACAAATCTTGACTTATGCTACTTTTAATACCAAATTAACTCATAAAACTTTAATACTGTCTCTTCTGGGTCTCCTCTCTCCCAGTTTGAGTTGTGAAGACAATTGCTAATCTATAAATTATTATTGTTCCATTACTAATATACTTGTTTTGCATTATTTATAGTAGACTTCAATACATAACATTTTTTAAAAAACCACATGAGATGCAAGTGAATACTGAAAGCTTTTGGTAAAATGTAGGAAGGAATACTTACGTATCTGTTGGCTTGGATCTAAAAAAGGGATGAGGGGGAAGGAGGAGAACTGTTGTCCATTCAGTCAGATTTTTCATTTTACTACATGAAAATAGCCTCTACCATTTTACTACCATTGCCAGACTTCTGTAGTTTGTCTGGGGCTATCGAGCAGTATGACGCTATGATTAATTTTTAAAGGACAAATGATTTACCCGTCTTGGAAAGGTGATATTGATGGAATAGTAAGGACATTAAAGGTGTGCTATGAGGATATGTTGCTCAACAGTGTTCTCTTTGAAATAAAGGCTAAATACATGCTGTATTATTAATAGAGCTGAGGCAGATCTGATTTTTCTAAGTACTTTACATATTTCAAACAAAGCTGCCCCTTCCTGGTGACATCATCCACTGGACAGAAGTTTAACCCTTTCTGCTATACATTCAACTGTGTTTGCCCATGTTCATCCCTTGTAACCACTGACTTTCTTTCTCCCTCCCTCTCCTGTAGCCTTCCATAGTCTCCCGTAGTCTCAAAATACAGTTTAGAAATTCTGGAGATTCTGAGCAGCTGGGGTGATTGAGGAAGAAGCATTAATCCGGATCATAAAGGTTTTTGGGTCCCTGCCCTAAACTTGGTTCACACAAAAAAAGACAAGAATGATACCATTGCTCCCTAGCAGGTGGCAAATTGTGTCAAGTACATTAAGAACTGCAAAAAGATTTGTCAGAAAATAAAAATAGAACCCATTTACCTGTATCCTCTCTCCAAAGAGATTTTGTCTCCGCTTAATTAATATTGAAGGTGATTCCCACCCTTCTTCTCTTGAAGCTCTTGGGTTGAACAGTTCCTGATAATTTCCCTCTGCGCAGATAATTTTAATTAAAGCTCCGCAAGCCACACAGACCAGGTTGAATGCCTTTTATTAGATATCTAAAGTAGAAATTTCTTCTCTTTCCATTCCCGGGTCTGTTTTCCAAATACTTTTTCTACCCCACATCCAGAGGATGCTCATATTAGGGGCTGGATTTCTCGAGCATTCTGATATGGCTTCCCTGTCCGCTGCTTCTAAACATGTCCAACATCCTAAACATGTGAAAATATCTGAGAGCTTTGAGTATATGGTTTGGCTGTAACATGGAACAGAGGAGCTCAGCTAGAAGCCGGCCAATGCCAGGGGATTTTATTGTATAGTTAAGAGCGCAATTAGGATTGCAAACATGAGAGGAGTTTAACACACACAGCCCTGCTCCCTTGCTGTGATCCTGAGAAAAATCACCCCAGGAGCAAACAGCAGTTCCTGGGCAGGCAGGGGCAGGCAGGTGGAATTAGCAGCTTCAGGAATCATAGGGATGGCGCAAGGGGAAAGAGACGGGGGGAGGGGGAGCCTATCCATATGCTGAAATCCCTATCCTGATTCAACCCCCCCCCCAAAAAATAGGGCTGCCAGGAGCATCCCAGACGCAGAAATTTCAGGGCCTATTATAGGATGTTGGCCCAGTCCCACATTCCTGGCCTCATTTATTTTACATGGTTCTTGTGAAGATAATGGTGTATGGGGGGGGGGCCTGACGGACGGGACTATATGCATTGGTCTGGACTCTTTGAGGGAGGAGCAGAATCAAAATGTAATAACATAATCATTACAGGAGTACTCCCAAGCTACAAATCTGCTTCTTCCAGGGAAGTGCACCCATGTTCAGAACAAGCTGACTCCTCATCTCCTGGACTCAAGAACTTGGAGCACATAACACCACAGTCTTTTCAGGGTTCAGCTTCAATTTATTGGCCCACACCCAAGCCATTGCTACCTCCAAGAACAAGTCTAGCACCTCAACTTTACTATTATTTTGACCTGTTAATTGACCAAACCTCTCTTTTTTTACCCATCAAATGCTCCACATAATTCAGTAACGGAGAGGGGACATGCCTTCAGCTATTGGGAAGCACTGCTAGACACACACTTTCCATTCATTGAATAATCTCCTGGCATGATGCCTTTAAATATCAGAGCTGTTTTGATTTAACAATTGGTTCATAACACTTTTTTGCTGTTTGAATACTTGTACATAATTGATTTACAGTTGTTATGTGCAAAGCTGATCAATCTATTCATTATTTCGGTATAAAAGCATGCATCACTGCAATTAAGTGTTGAGGGGGGGAAGCCAAATGGGGAAACTCCCCCCCTTCCTAGCTTCTGCTTCTAAGATAATTACTTCATTGTGGTTATGGATAAATATTTAGAAATTATTCCTTTAAATCCCAGCACATTAAAGTATTGGTGCTATTGCCAGCTACATTGAAGTGTTTCTGTTGCATACTTGCTTTGGCATATCCTCTAGTGTTCCATTATGGAGAGAGAACATGATGGCTTTCATTTGTTTCCCTTGCTGTCAACTGTATACAATAGGCTTTCTTCTCTTGATTCTCCCAGAGTTTGTCTTCACATGAGAATAAGGACAATTGGAACAGCTATTGGCCCGTTGTCAATACCCCCTTTTTGGTGGGAGGGCCAACATGTGGTGGGAGTGCCCCAAAATCCAACTATTCTGGACAATAGCCATACGAGAAATATGTAAAATAACTAAGCAAGTATTAGAAATCACCCCAGAATTGTCCTTACTAAACATCTTCCAAGACAATAATGCCCATTTACACCACAAAGAACTCACAACCCACCTACTTTCAGCAGCCAGAAACACCATAACCAGACACTGGAGAGACCTGTCAGGAGTAAGCATGGACCAATGGTACCAAATAGTATGGGAAACAGCCTTACTAGAAAAATTAACCAATAAACTGAAACTGACACGGGGACAAATAGAAGAAGACGCCTTCACCCCGGTATGGCTCCCCTTTATCACGTACACAGCTGAACAAGACAATGACAAAAATTCACCAACAGCATACAAATCAATATGGCTAACCTGATCCAAAACACCCACCCACCCCACTCACACATTAAAACAAAGATCACCACAGCCAAACAACCACACCTTGGCCTACCCCAACCTCTCTCACCACCAAAGGAACACAAGTGAATAGCACAGAACCTGCACAAGTGACGCTGACACAAAACCTCACATATATTAAGTACTCTACTCCAACCTCCGGCAAGGCAGGAATCCCAGCCATAGCACCCAAGTTGTGTACAGTGGTACCTCGGGTTAAGTACTTAATTCGTTCCGGAGGTCTGTTCTTAACCTGAAACTGTTCTTAACCTGAAGCACCACTTTAGCTAATGGGGCCTTCCGCTGCTGCCACACCGCCACCGCCCGATTTCTGTTCTCATCCTGAAGCAAAGTTCTAAACCTGAGGTACTATTTCTGGGTTAGCGGAGTCTGTAACCTGAACCGTCTGTAACCTGAAGTGTCTGTAACCCGAGGTACCACTGTAGTTCCATTCAGGGGTAACGACAGATCGTGGCATTATATGAATGAGCCTTGTGCTTATGCATTCCCATGGTTTGATCCTGGTTTGGAGGGACCACACAAACTAGCAGTGGTAGCTGCAGATTAAATAGGAAACCTGGAGTGTTTCCAGATGGAAGTTTATTGAGGAACCAGCTCTGTTCATGCACTCAAGATTATGCACCAGAAAAGGAAAAACAAAACCCAAGAGTCTATATGGCTTAATTTATTTTTGAACACAATAGCCCTGTTTTAACATAATAATACTAGCTACATTCACATATTCATTGAACAAGCATTTAAAGAGAGAGACAGTGTTGTGTAGCCCCTACTTAGTGCGCCTTGGACCAGTCTCTGTCTCTCACCTAACCTACCTCACAGGGTTGAGGAAGAATCAGGGGGGAGGGGGACGCATGTATTTCACCTTGATAATTCTTTGCAGAAAAGGCAGGATATAAATGTAATAATAAATACATTTTTAAAATACTGAACCATTCTGTTGAGTTTATTTTTTAAAAAAGCTATGTGCCTAACTTAGCCCCCTATGGAAATAATGGTTCTCCTTAACTATTTTGAGAAACTTTTTAAATATGAGAAATGTGGGGGTGGGGCTAATGTGTTAATAAACAACACATTTCAAAGGCCCTCGCCACCCAGGGAATTATTAATTATTTCCCCCAAAAAGCATGTTTATAACACATTCTGCTGCACAGTCTCTCGTGGGCTGGATGGAGCCTTGTTGCTGTTGTTTCACAGAGTTAATTCAATGCTTTGAAATCGCTCTGGGGGTAAATAAGATATTCATGGGGCAGGGGGATATACACAAGGCAGCCTTTCTCGTTTTTAAGAGCACAAGCACCCGACTGAATTCCATATTTATGTCCTAATGGTACAGCATACAACATGTGGCTCTCTACAGAGATCTCACACTTTTAGACACATTTTTCAAAAGGTCAGTTCCTTGCCTGAGAACCCATATTGAGAGGCTAATTACACCAGGACTTCAAGGAGGCTCAGCTTGCAATGCTGTGTGTGCTCTGTAGGAAAGGGTAACTGAGGGAGGGAGTCTCCCCCCCCCCCAAAAAAAGAATAAGGCTTATATCGCCTTTGAGCTCCTGTGACCCAAATTGAAGCAACTATTATGAATTATGCATCAACAAAAAAAGACTCTTGTCTTAAGATTTATTGCATCTTAGTGACAGTCCACATGGAAATAACTTTAAGAAGAAATAGGAGGGAATGACTGGTAGGACAATAACAGAAAATAAGTGAAGTCAAATATTTGCTTTAGGTCCAACAGGACCACCCTTAAGAAGAGCTACTATGAAGTGATGTCTAATTGGTATCTTATGTCATATGGTTTAAAGAAAATACATAATGTTTTATCAAAACAGCCGAAAGACTTTTATTCTGGTCCTAAAATATAAGCATTCTAGAGAAAAAGCATGCACACAACCAGTGCCACTGCTTCAAAAAAATATATGTGCTGGTACTCACCATGAAGTTGTTAAAGTAACTGCCACACTTTTAACATGTTTTTTTTGGGGGGGGGAGGTACCAGTACCAAAATGTCATTTAATGCCATAATTGTGGTGATTCTTTTGCAGTCATGATGTTGTTTGAAATACTGTTGGCTGTTGTCTTGGGAGCAATCATTTATCTGTTTCTGACCAAGAAGAAAGAGGACAAATTATCTATGGGAGATGGATGGTGGGGCAAAGGACAGAAGCCTGACTCTGAAGAAGATGCAGCTATATATCCTTTCAAGGTGGAAACATCAGACGGCGAGATAAATGTAAGAAGACTCTCTTTCTCGCAGAGTTTGCACAAACAGCAGGAAATTCTAGGGTAGCAGCATAATCTCAACCACGGTTTGTTAAAAATGCTTCAGTAGCATTTATAGCAGAGCTTTCCAAAATGTGTGTCGCGACATGTTAGTGTGTCGGCTGCAGTGTGTAGGTGTGTCACACAAATGCTTCCCGCACTCCTTCCGGGGCTGAAAAACTTAATTACTGTGTCGCGAAATGATGCATGTCTAAAAAGTGTGTCAATAACATGAAAAGTTTGGAAAGCTCTGACTTATAGCCAAGTAAATGTGCTCGGTTAAAATTGCAACATAAATCTGAGTTCCTTTAGGTTTACATTTGTAACCAGCTCTACTACCCCTTTAATTTTAACTTGGATAATTTAAATGTGTAAAATGTGCTTAAAGCATTCCACTGAGTTGCATCAGTTTCAGTTGATCTTTCAATCAAGCCAGGAACTATAGATATATAGAAAATATGATACATGCTGAAATGTAGGCTTGCTGCACAAATACTAGCAGCAGTTATTTTCTCTCCAGCAGTAATTTTTACAAGCAGTTTTGTTCAGAGGTCACGGCTGTATCATATTAATCTGGATATGATCCTACCGTTGCCTGTGCTATTAACAGAGAACAATACAATAACGTGTTGTAGTTGTCTGTTTGCGTTAATCAACCCAACCTGGGCAATTTTCTGTATCACACATCACTGATAATAGCTTTAAAACAATGAAATTCAGAAGGGTACAATGCACACAGAGCAGAATCTAATTTTAGCTGTCTTTAACATCTGCTGCTGTGTTGGCCCTGTCCTCAGTTCTCAGGGGAGAGAGCCTTTGATTTTTAAAGTCCAGCTTCATCCTAATGGCTGTGACTTTCTCTTGTTTGTTTCAGGCAAATGGAACCAGCTGGTTCTAAGAGCACTGCTGCGTGATCGGTCAAATCGTGCCCCAAATTTCTTTCTCTTTCTCTCTCTTTGTGCCATACTTGCACAAACCCACATAAAGCTACTATATAGCCTATCAGGAGAGTGGGAAATGCATTGCCTCCAATGAATGGGGGGAAGAAAGGTTAGATAAAAGGGTTCACACAATAGGGCAACATGAGTGTTGGTGGGAAGTTAATGTTTGTGACTTCCCCTCTTTTAGCAGAAGAGTATTCCTGTGTTACAAACAGCGCAGCGAGAGCGTACAGCCTCTCTCTCTCTTTAAATGTCATGTGAAATAACCAGTTGAGGTTCATGACACCTACGTTCTGTGGAGCATTCACAAAAGAACTTAATGTATTGTCAGAAGAGTTGTTTTTGCAGTGGAAGTAGTATGAAAGTTCAGTATTCTCAATAGAAGCGCAACCTGAATTGCACATGTGGGTGGTGCAGAACTAGTGTGAAATGGATGTCCATCTCACACCACAGAAATATTGCATAGAAAGGTCTTGTATAGGTTTCACACAAATCTGTATTATACCAAGTCAAAACTACCAGAAAGACACCAGTCAGCAGGAAAAGGGAGGAAAACATTATTTTAAGGTTGCTTGGAATAGTAGCTCTGTGGGGGTGAACTACATTTCCCAGAATTCTTTGGGGAAAGCCATATGCTTTAAATATGTGGCATGGATGTAATTTGAGGGGGGGGGGAAAGTATTTTAACTTTTGCATATAATTCTCATGTTCAGTTCTTCCTCTTTTCATTTCCTCATTCTTCTTTTTCCCTCCCACACATTTGTGGGGTCTAGTACTTACATAGAAGACTTGATGAGGTGAGGTTTGCCGAGCCATTAGAGGATAGTCGCTTTCGATATGGGTTTAATTCAAATTATCTTAGGAAGGTTGTTGCTTATTGGAGGAATCAGTTCAACTGGAAGAAGCAAGTGGAAGTTCTCAACAAATTCCCACAGTTCAAAACAAAGATTGAAGGTTTGTAGCCAATAGTGCTATGATCAGTCTTTTGATCTCATGTGACTTTAAGTTTTATTTACTATATTGTTGTAACTCACCTTGGGATCTTATGGTGAAGGGCAGGGAAGAAATCCTATAATTAAATAAATAAAATTAGACTTCCCAATTTGGCTTTGAGGTCTTTGAATTCTAGGATCCACAGAGAAGAACATTTGTTTTTCAGTGATAGCACCTTTCAGGTCTGAAATTCAGATGGGTCTTCTCTAGAGAGAAGAACGTCAGTCTTCCTTACACCAAAAGTACAGCAACATTGGAGTGGAAGCAGTGCAGGGTTTCAGCACTGGACACCTTCGACCTGCTGCTGTGATTGTAGATCTCTGATCCGTTCACAACTTGAGCTGCTGAACGTACGGGAGTCTCTTTTTGCAGCAGCCTCTTGTATTATGCCTGATCCAGCAGTGGCCAGTGGTATGCTCGAAGTCATAATGTAATCTTGGATAGATTTATGCCAGGAGTTGGCAACCATTTGGGGCCCATAGGCACACTAGCAAACTACAGAAACTGTCATAGATACCAGCCCTCCCTCTCCCACCACAACCAAGCAGACATCACAACCTTTTTTATTAGCTACAGTCGAATGGGCACCTGTGGGCATCTGTATGCTTGCAGCTGCCTTGTTAGCAACCCCTGACTTAGGCTACGTGTGGGGTGGTTTTTTTTAAAGTGAAGCTAGTGATGCCTACTACTACATCTACTTCCAGCTTATCAATTTGGCATCTAGCAGCTGAGTCAAAGAGCTCGTAACTATTTTTTGAACCTAGGTTCCCAGTTATGCTAGGAAGCAGCGCACACAAGTTACTGGGTTATAAAACCAAAGTCTCTCTTTTCTTGACATGTGATTCAGTGATCAGATGAGGAAATTGGCATTTGTGTTGTTCCCTGGAATTTCAAAGGACCAACTCGGTGAGCGCACTTAAGACTGGCTTCCTACTAAACAGAAAATTACAAGGCAGCAAACCATCACTCTCCAGAGCACCCTCCCTGTAGCAAATCTCATTCACAAAACCATTTAATGATGTTATGCTAATGCTAATCTAGTATCTGTTTATGCTACATCTAGTATATGTTTCTGCCCACCTAATCTGTTTTAATAAATATTCTAAAGTTTTTATGTGTATGTATCTTTTCCATAGGAATCGATGTCCATTTTCTTCATGTAAAACCTTCCCATGTGCCTGAAGGCCAGTCTGCAAAGCCGTTATTAATGATCCACGGCTGGCCTGGCTCAGTGTATGAATTTTACAAAATAATCCCCCTCCTGATGGATCCAGGGAGCCATGGCCTGAGTGGCGAGCATGTTTTCGAAATAATCTGCCCTTCCATCCCTGGCTACGGCTTCTCCGAGGCACCTCACAAGCAAGGTACGTTGCATTATTTTGAAGGATCTGGAAGTGGTATGTGTACATCGCTTATCTTTGTTGTTAATTCCTAGGAACAGAGGAAGCTGCTTTGCACCGAGTAGCATAGCTCAGGATTGATTGTGACAGGGGTTGCCAACATTTTGGGGCACATTTATTAACAGCAGGAACTGCTGTGCTTAAAACACACACACTCACATACACACTCACACACTGCAACCAGGTGCACAACATAGTCTAGCCTGTCGTCTATGAAAGAATGCTTCTTTCAATCCTAGCTTCATCAGGGGCAGGGAAGGGATTTCATGGTTACCTTAGGTGGCAGGGCAGACCTCTCTCTCTAGGTTCATGGGCGCCAATGAGCACCATGCTGGTGACCACTGGTCTATACTGGCTGGCAGTGGCTCTCCAGGATTTCACATAGGAATTTCTCCCAGCTCTACCTGCACACACTGGGAGTTGAATGCCTTCTGCATTCAAAGCCGGTGCTCTACAGTGGAGCCATAGCCATTCCCAATATTGTTTTGACTTCTACCTGTGCTGTTTCAAATAGAGCAGTAGATGTCTGTCTATGCAAATATACTTGAAACACTCAAATGTACTTGCTAGGGGCAGGGAGTTACAAATACTAAACCTGTACATATAAGGTAGCTTTATTTGTGCTTTTGCACCCTAGCCCCATCCAGGCATTCAGTCTAGATGTGTAGCTGGGCAGTGCATCCTGGTCTCACCCACAATGCCCTGCCCTCCTCCTGCTGCCCTTTTCCTGTTCAGTGGAAACATTCAGAAAGGGGCCTCTCACTGCATTCAATGGAAGGTGATCAGAAGCCTCTGCACAACTGGGAGCCTTGTTTTACCATTGCTCAGCATGCTGCAGTCTGAGGGGAGCCCCCATGGACAGGAGTGGGGTGGCAACATTGCAGGGAGAGGCTTCTGTGCACAAGTTGTGATTCATCTCCCCTTTGTATCCTTCTGTTTCTTCAGGCTCAGGGCAGTATCGCTGCTAATTTTTGTCCTCATCATAGTTCTATGATGAAGGTTAGACTGAGAATGCAGGCGTCACAGTGATTTTCCTGGAGAAGGTCCCACATTTGGCATCTCCACTTAAAGGGGGAATAACACAGGAGTAGGGAAAGAACTCTGACAGAGGACCAAACTGCACACTTCACTCCAGAAACTCATGATGAGTTGTGCAAACTGAGTGTAAAGGCTGTTGGCTTTTCTGGCAAGGTGTGGATCAGAAGGTTGCGTTGTCTCTGCTCTTTTACTTGATGTAGTAAATAAGTGCTCAGTGTGACTGGGGAGAAAATTCCTATGGCAGCCTTCAATCTAGCTAGAAATTAGTATTGCACAGATTGTGTTTGCACTTGGGATGGGGCGGAAAGCAGTCCTACTAGATAACTTTCCTCCCCTCTCTATAGGCTTTGATTCTGTGTGTGCTGCCCGTATCTTCTATAAGCTGATGCTCAGGCTGGGCTTCCAGGAATTCTATACCCAAGGAGGGGATTGGGGCTCGTTGATCAGTACCAATCTGGCTCAGATAGCTCCAAGGTGAGTGTTCATCTTCTTAACAGGCGAAATGCAAAACAGATTTATTATTTAAGCAGCATATTGGCTAACTATGAAAATGAGCCATCTCCATCCTGATTTAGATTGAATCATTTGGCATATGATGTTCCCCCATCAGCCACATACCCCAGGGGGAGAAGAAGCCCTGTGACTCGAGCACCCTGCCAGCTAGACTGTAGGAGCCAACATGCTGGAATTGCACAACTACTTTCCTAAACTTAGAGTCCTGAGTGTGTCCTGAGACTCCCAAGATTCTGGCTTCCTAATGGGAGCTGCTTGTTTCTTCTCCAGTGGGCTTGGCCTATATGTTTGTTCAAAACGGCAACAGGGTGCCATCTGAACTCCAGGTAAGTCATAAATCTATGGAGTTAAAAAGAAATATTTTTGTGGGTGACTTATCTAACTTTTGTAAATTATTTTAGCCACGTGAAAGGTGTTCACTTAAACATGGCAACAGTGACTACCCTGCATTTCAAGCAACTTCTTTCCATTACCTTGGGACGGTATTTCCCAGGACTCTTTGGTTTTGAGGATGTGGATGTCCAGCGGATGTTTCCTTTTAAGACAAAAGTGCTCTACAGGATCCTAGGGGAAGGTGGCTACTTTCACCTACATTCTACAAAGCCTGACACTGCTGGTAAAAGCCTTTTTTAAAAACAAAAAACAAAAACACAACTTGCTTGTCCTTCCAAGTAGTCAATTTATCTTTGATCAGTTAATAAACTTTTGTGTTCAGAGCTGTACTGTTCCATGCTACCCACTTTCCCAAGTGGTGAGAAGTTCCAAGAGCAGCACTGCCAGGGTCAGGCTTGCTTTTGGAGACTTAACAGTGCTTTTGTAATGTTCTATTTATTCATTTACAAATAGCCCACACTTTGATCTCCTCTGGCTCTTAGTTGAGCTGTTCTGGAGGACTAGTTAGCTTACACTGAACCATTGGCACATTTTACTCAATTTAAATGTTGCCTCTTTATACATGGAGCTTTTGGATTCGCTGACAATGCCTGGGGGAAAACAGTCAAATTTGATTAATGGGTTTTCACCTAGATATGCAAGTGAATTAGCTTGACTGTATTGTTGTGATTAGGTCTCCAGACTTTTAAGTGCCTCTGTTTAAAATTATCTTTTTTATAACCTGATTGGAAAAATGAATTAAGAAAAAATGGATCAGGCGTTCAGGTATATGCAGATTAAATTATAGGGCTGAGTGACAATAGCACTACACTGAAATAATTTCCCTAATTGGCATAGTGTATTACTGCATTGCTGCAGAAATGGCATATACTGATCTTGTTCAAGAGGACTCAAAAACATGATTAAATCTAGTCTGTACAAATGTTGTTTGTTTCTGTGTATAGCAAAGGTGGAGAACCCCAGACCCACGGGTCTTTTGCAAGCACCAGGCCTCTCTCTCTGGCCCTAAGAACTCTCCCAGGCCAAACCCCGAGGTCACACCCCCTTCCCCTCCTTGCTTCTTATCTTCCTTGATCATTTCTGCCTGGCTCAAATGTGTCCTGCAACTCCTGATAATGACTCTTGCTTGCCTGGGTGAAGGATAGACTGGAGTGAGTGAGGGAGCACACCTTGATTAAAAGCTGGTCATGTCAACAGGGGCTAGATTATGCTTGCGGTTGGTTTCTCTCCCACTGGCCACCACCCAGTCCTTCTCTGTTACCAAAGCTTTATCCTACTGCTGGTTTAAGCTTCAGTTTCCCCTTATAACTTAAAAAACAAAATCCTCAAAGCTGTTTCAGCATGTTTGTTTATTCTGTAAGGCTGTTAATACTGTTGGTACATAATTCATCCTACAGATCAACTTGCCAAGTGTCTCTTTATTTAGTGTCTTGTCAATCAGCAGCTGCTTCAGACAGCTGGAGTCTTGTGTTTATTTGGGGCCGGGGGTGGGGGAGAGAGAAATTAGCTGAAAATATGTTGGATGAAAGCAAACCCTTGGTTTTCATTCTTGTTTAGGCTGTGGCTTGAATGACTCTCCTGTGGGCTTGGCTGCATACATCTTGGAGAAGTTTTCTACATGGACCAATCATGCCTTTCGAGATCTAGAAGATGGAGGACTAGAAAAGTGGGTGTCATTTCTCCCTGCTCCTCTCTCTAGGTTTACAGATGCTTATTTACCTTTGATGCTTGTTTACCTACCTGCACTATTCTCAGATTAGTGTCACAATCGCTTCTTGTGTGTTGGATGCTTAGCTGACACTCTTTTTGGTCTTCTTTCCAACCAGAGGGCTGAATCATCATTGGAGTCGAGAGGTATAACCATCTTCCCCTGTAGCCCCCATACTCCCCCCTGTCTATCTACATTCTTCTTATGTTTGGACTGTCCACTCTTTTCCTTCCTCCCACCTCCTCCGTGAGATCCTCAGCTTCATATACAGCAGCACTGTGAACCTGGAAGCAATACTTCTCCCTGTTCTGCTGCCCCACCCTGTTAAGGTCCAGCCGTGTTTGCTTTCAGTCGTGTTGGCAGGCTCAGAGAACCAAATGCAACACAACTTAGCACAGTCTATTCATTTTAAGTGTTTATGTTGTGCCTTTGTAGTGCACGTTGAGAGTGGCTTAATGCCAGCGCAACTTGGTTTGCAGTCTGACTGAGCAGGGAGGCGCTGGACTGCAGTGTTGCTGAATTTAAGAAATCAAATGCTGCAGATTATTTTGAAGTTAGCTTGTAGTGCCCGGTTCTTCACCTGCTTTGAAGGTTTGAAACGCAGCTCAGTCAGAAAACTCAAAAGAAGAGCACATGTTCTTGCATGTCCTTGCTGACATCTAGTGTCACCATGCATGTATGAGTATTGTGCAAACACACCCCTTTGGACAGGAGAAACATTTGTGAAGGTGGCAGCCCTCCTATGCCGAACAAAAATTTGCAAGGAGAACACTGGCTTGCTCCACAATCTAACTTGGGGTTGTTTTGTGGTGGAGTCCTGCAGGTTAAAAATGGCTTAGACCCCTTTCTGAGAGGAAAGAAGCCTTAACTTAGTCTTTATAACAAAGTCCTATGGCCAGCAAATTAGCTGCTCTACAGGCTTCTCTTATGCCACTGTCAGCTTCACATCTCCTGACTGCCTGGACAGCTGAACATGTTGAGGCCCTAGCAGTGAATTATCTAAATTGGACATAATCCTCTGGGAACTTCCCTTACAATAAGTTCTGTTGAAAGGGAGTAGATCTGTGTGCTTTAACTCATTTATAACAGGGTTTTAGCAAAATAACTGAGCTGCCTTCTTTCTTTTTTAAGCAGTTCTATAAATGGGTATATTATATAAATGTAAAGTGCTTGAGGGGTTTGCTGTCCGTATTCTGTTCCTGTTCCCACAGAGTCAACAAAGAAAGGGCTTGATTTACTAGAGTATCATTTTGTTGCCTCCTTAAAAAAAAAAGCAACAAGGAAAAATAGAGACAGGATAAATGGAAGGAAGAATGTATTCCAACAATATCCCAGAGACTCAAGCTAAATTTAGGAAATAGCTGGAGATAACATTTCTGAACCAAATGTTGATGTGTTGACAGAGATCTTACATCAGCATTTCCCAACCATGCCGGCTAAGACTGATGGGAGTTGTAGTCTTGGGAGTTGTAACCTGCACAGAGCACTTGAGAGGGAAAGGACGCAAAATCTAAAGAATAAAATAATAATGACCTTAATATTTAACGGCTCCAGATTTTGGTAACAAGGTGCTAGCTTAGGCTAAGGATGAAAAAAGGCTGCAGATGTTGATGATGGAACATAGTTGACAAGTTCTGATGTGGCTGCTTCTGGATTGTATTTTTCAGGAAGTTCACACTGGATGACCTTCTCACAAACATCATGATCTACTGGGTATCTGGGTGCATAGTGTCCTCAATGCGTTTTTACAAAGAGAATATTGGGAAAGGAATTGGCACCCAGAAGCATGAGAAGTAAGAGATTCCTCTGCCTATTTTAGAGAGCTCTTTTCATGCCACACACGCGCGCACACACATTTAGTTGCCCTGTGTCCTTTTACAGTTTTTCATATTTACTCAGATACCATACATGTGCCAAGTTTAGACAGAAAGTGTACACAAAGGTATTCCTGGTGACTTGTGAAATGCACATCCAGACATATCAGTGTCAGCAATAATAATATACAAATGTCCTAAATGCATTTGCAGACATGTGGATTTGCAGCAGGGCCAAGGAGGTTAATGAAGCTTGTACTTGTACTTTTCTCAGGCAAGCTCAGGCAAGCTCAGTACTTTGTACAAGCTCAGGCAACCTTGTACTTTTCTCAGGCAATCTCAGTCATTTCACTTGCATAGGGAGCTCAGCGTGTGGTTGCACGTGACAGCAGAGCGAAACCAGTGCTTCTATTGCCAGGCTCCCTGTGCCTCTCCTTCTGGGCAAGCCGCAGCAATTTGCTTTGTTGGGAATTTAGGAAGGCAACAGAGGCCCACTGGCAAATGTGATGGGGATGCTTAGGGCAGAGAAATATGATTTGTGGGTCCTCTCAAGACCTTCAGCTCCCTGTTTCCCATCCCTGAGTTAGTTCCAACTTCACGACTGAGTTCTGTCCTTGCCTTTTATCTTCTGAGGGTCAGCTTGACGGAGCCGCTCTGCTCACTGGAGCCTTTTACGTATGCTTTTGGAGCAAGGTCTGCTAGCGTGGGAGCTTAAGATATGTGCTAGTGCAAGGCATTTCACAAAGCCTCAAAATGAGTGCTAAGCCTACGTTGCACAAAGTCTTCCACTGATTCAGGCTCAACAGCATCTCCGCCAGAGTTTCTTCCACTGCCATATTTCTGGAGTGAAAGCACAGCTTGCCCTGCCACAGCATGTCTACCTGGGTGCAGAACCTGTTGAGCTCAGTGGGGCTTACTTCTGAGTAGACATGCATTAAATTGTGCCCTCGACCTTCCTTTTCCCTGTGGTTTGGAGTCCTGTTTGAAGAAGTCCCTTCATTGTGAGGAACAGAGTGACATGTTTTCCCTCTTGGTTCTCTTACAGGCTCTCTGTGCAAGTCCCTACAGGAATTGCTTCATTTCCACATGAGGTCCTGCATATGCCCCAGTCATGGCTTCAACAGAAGTATGCGAACATTGTTTCCTTCAGCTACATGGCCAGAGGTGGACATTTTGCGGCTTTTGAGGAACCAGAGCTCCTTGCAGCAGATATTTTGCAGTTTGTGGGGAAAGTAGAAAAGGGCAACTTTGCCAAGAAGTTGGGTTCTGGGCTGTTGTAATCACCACTGTAGGGAATCCTCTCCCCACACTTAAGAAGTTGAGATTAAAAATGATTAAAATGCTTTGCATTTAGGGTAGCTTTTGCTGAAGTTCCTGGGGTGTTTTTCTTTTTTTCTTGCACTGTTTCTCTTCCCATGTGGCTAGATAAAAATTGAATTGAGGCACATTCAAGCTGACCTTGTGATGAGTTTATATAGTGTAGTGCCCAGAAGAGTGAACAGTGAATTAGCACAGTTAGTCTGTGCCCACTCAAATGGTTACTATTGCTATATCACCATCCATGCACATGGCAATTTCTATAATCTTTGAGAATTCCTGGAGAACAAGTGAGGTCCTTGCAAACTGGAGATGGGCAAATGTTGTCTCCAACTTCAAAAATGGGAAAAAGAAGAACCAGGTAACGCCCAACCAATCGACTTGACATTGATACCAGGAAAGGTCCAAGAACAGTCAGTCTGTGCCCACTTAGAAAAGGAAACTGTGAGTACTAAGACCCTGCATAGGTTTCTCAAAAGCAAGTAATTCCAGACGAATATCATATCATATCATATCATCATATCATCATATCATATCATATCATATATATTTCAGTGAGGCTCTTGACAGAGTCCCCCATTATGTTATTGCAGAGAAGCTGGTAAACCGTTGGGTGAATCTGTCAATTTCAGGTTCTGTTTTTTTATCCAATCTTAAATTCACTTCCCCATCATTTTGCATTTTCTTTTTAAGTCCTCATAGAGATGAATCAGCATTTTAGCACGGATTTCTCCTATTACACACGTTTGTATGCTGTTTTGCCCCACATACACATTTTTGCAGAGCAATCTGCCCAAATTTTCTCTAATTGTATGTATGTAATTTTCACTAATATATGCCTTTTTATGTGCATTTTATTCCAGGGCATGCATTTTTGTGTGTGTTTCTTGACTGGATAATTTTGAATTTCGAAAGGTGGCTGTGTTTCAGTTCATGTACTGTTTCAGAAAGTGCAAATTTAAGCAGGTTCACCTTTAAATGCAAATGGAATTGCATTTCTCCCCCAGCCTTACATGTAAGGCCGCTTCATATGTCTAGTTTATATCTCAAGGCCAGTTCTTCTTCCACCTCAATGGGGAAGGGCCATAGCTCAGTGGTTAAGCACTTACTTTGCATATTATGGTCCCATGCTCAATTCCCAGCATCTCCAGCTAGGATTGGGAATGAGCCTTGCCTGAAACCCTGGTAGGATGTAGATAGTGCTGAGCTAGATGGACCAGTGGTCTGACTTGCTAGGAGGCCGCTTCCTATGTTCCTAACACTTAGCTTAGAAATTGTCCAAGCAACCGGCTCTGGTGGCCACAGGCTGCTCTGCCTGCATTATTTATCTGCACCTTTTTGTTCCTTTCCTTGGCTTTCTGAATGACATTCATTTGTCCTCCCGCGTCTTCATTCCCCACGTGTGGTCTCCTATTTCAGGGCATGAAGTCACCCGCCAGAATGCTCCTTGTGCACACCAGCATCTGTTACAGCGAGGGAACATAGCTGTACAGTAATTTAAATTAATGTTCCCCGGTAGACTGATCTGTCACGATACAGACAAAATAAGTGGGAAGGAAGTTCACTAAGTGATGTTTGCCAGACCCTGTTTTCCACTCTTAAGTGCAGAAATATTTTGCGTCTTGCCTCCTGCAGCAGCCCCATTTCAGGGGCCCGGCCCAGGGAAAGGGGATTGCGGGAAAGCTACTGCACACACCACGGTGCTCTTGTGCTAACCATCTTTGAGAGGGAGGGAGGGAGTCTTGGGAGGCGAGAATAAATACTACCAGGAAAGCTGCCTTTGCACACAAAGACTTCAGATGCCTTGGCAGCTGCTATGCTGTGTAACTGGAGACAACTAAAGCACACACAGAGAGAGCAACCACCATATGGGAAGTAGATGTCATAATGGTATTATTCATGTTCTGCCCTACAGGCAGGCCAAGAAGTTCCTTACCTAGAATTTATCTCTTTCAGGCCATTTCAGAAGCCTTGTGCACTTGTCACAGTTCAAGAGACAGAATCACAGACTTACAGAGTTGGAAGGGACAATGAGGGTCATCTGGTCCAACCCCATGCAATTTAGGAATCTTTCACCCAATGTGGGGCTCTAACCCATGACCCTGAGATTAAGAGCCTCGTGCCCTTACCACCTGAGCTATCCCAGACTAAACAGCCCAACTTAAATATGAGAATTTGGGAAATACATCATAAGATGCCATGTTTTCCTCCAGTTTCTCAGGGTTTCAAAGAGCTGGAATTTATTTCCAATTCCAAAATGGCCCTGTGCAAATGTTGACGGTAAATATTCTCCAGGTGTGTTGCTACTCCACATTTCCATTTGACATCTGAAGGTTTGGCAGTAGGGATCATCACTTGAACTGCTGACAAATGGAGAGGAGTAACAGCTAGCATTTGATAGATGCCTTGCAATGTTTTATGCTTATTTACTGCTGGAGCAGAGACAGACTTTGGGCTTTAAAATTTCAGGGGTGCCCCGTGCAATACCAAAATTCAGCACCCTCCCCACCTCTCGCCTTCAGTTGTTCATCATTGTTGCAGGGCCCTCTTGACTCAGCACCAAGGAGTCTGGAAGGAGGAGATAATGAAAAGGTCTTTATTTCTATCTTTCAGACCTGCCATTGTTAGTCTTCAGCTGCTCGTGTTGACCACCCACCGGCCTGTAGTAATGAATCCCAGATGGGCAGGAGAGGTGGGGACTGACCCAGCGGAATTTAGTTTCACACTTCTGGGAGCAGGGAAAGCCTCTGGAGGCAAGAGACCTGCTGCGATTGTCTGGCCCATCATTTCTGAGCAGGGGGTGGGAGGTTGGAGCTGACCAGGTAGGTCCTGGGCATGGTGAACAATTCATTGTGTGGTGCTGCTGCCACTGAGAAAGCTGGCTCTGGACCCAATGGATTGTAGCCACAAATACCCGCCTTTTAGGGGATGATGACTTAGCAGGTCATGGCAGAACTGCAGGCATTTCTGGATGAAAAATTATCTGGATCCATTCCAGTCTGGGTTCAGGACCCAGCTTCTTACCCTGATGGATTACACTTATAGAAAGGAGGACCTGGGGAATGCAACCCCGTTCCTTCTGCTTGGTATCTCAGTGGCTTTCGACACTCTTAGCCATGCTCACGCACAGGTTAGTGCAAGGTCAAAATAAATCTTTATTGTTTTCAAAGCTTTCCAGCCTGAGCCGGTTTTTCATTCTGCTCTGAGCAGGGCTTTTGTTCTACTTAAAAGTCCCACAGTTGCACAGATGAGTAACAGGCGTACTCCAGTTTTTTAAAAGCCATGGCTTTGAGAAGATGATATGATTAGGCAACTACAATTTGATGAGCTCCTTTTTTAATAGAGCCGAATTTTCAGAAAACACCCAAACTGCCATCTTCTGAAAACGGTGCCCTTTTAAAGCAGCGGAAACAAAACGGAGATATAAAGCAAGGAGCTCACCTAAAATATGTACATATTGTCTCCTGCTCCTATTAATCACTGAGGGTTCCTCCCCCCTAACCTTTTCATACCTAATTAGAGCCAACTCTCTCTATCCATTTGAGAGCTGCATCCATTAGCCTGTATGCTCAGGCTTAGCCGCCAGCTCCTCATTAACATTCCATCCCCTTGCAAAGGGCTGCTCTCTCCAAAAGAGGTCAGTCGTAGATTCCCCATTTTAGAATACTGACCTTCCCATTTAAATGCTGCCTGTGCTACAAGGACACTGCGTTCCTTTCCTGTTCACGTATTTGCACAACCACATTATCACTGTTTCAGAGATCAGGCTTGCTGCAACGAAAAAAGTGCACAGCACTGTGGCTATAAGGAAAACTTGTGACTATACACTGCACTGGTGCTCTTCTTTCTTTTCAAATTAATTTGTCTAGAGTCAGACACATGTAGCACTCATGACAAAAATGTCCACCACACCAGAGTGAGAGCAACACTATGTGACACATTACTAGCTAAGTGCCTGTGTTCTTAAAGGTAAAGGGACCCCTGACCATTAGGTCCAGTCGTGACCGACTCTGGGGTTGCGGCGCTCATCTCACTTTATTGGCCAAGGGAGCTGGCATACAGCTTCCGGGTCATGTGGCCAGCCGCATGACTAAGCCACTTTTGGCGAACCAGAGCAGCGCATGGAAATGCTGTTTACCTTCCCACCGGAGCGGTACCTATTTATCTACTTGCACTTCGAGGTGCTTTCGAACTGCTAGGTTGGCAGGAGCAGGGACCGAGCAACAGGAGCTCGCAGGGATTCGAACCGCGACCTTCTGATGGCAAGTCCTAGGCTCTGTGGTTTAACCCACAGCGCCTGTGTTCTTACATGCAGCTTTTAAACACTCAAATTGCCAGTGTGGGGTCCTTTGGCTCAGCGTAGGAGGCTTCCACCCTTTGCCCCACATTATGATCTCAATTTGGATCAGGCCCCTTGCCCCCTAAAGGCACAGCTTCAGATGTATTGTCTTGCATGGCCCTGAGGTCCCAGATTCTGAGTGTCCACAGCAAACTGACAGATATGTAATATATTATTACTCTATTTTTTACTGTCAGCATGGTTTGCTTGTGTCCTCACTTTATATAAGCATCATCAGTTTTAGCTACGCATATATTAGGAATTGTATAATGTTGGCGTATTAATTTTTGGCCTCATCTGTGACCATTTAATAAACGTGCTGATTTTCTGTCTCACGTGGCAAAGTAACATTGGCTTACCAGGGTGGCATAGGATTCACTCTGCTCTCTTGAGTGTACCCTGTGGCTCAGAGTCTGCTCTCCAGTCAAGCCCAGCTATATTTCCCTTCTGGTCTGTGGCAAGCCTTACTGCAGCAGTTGCTCTATAAACTGACATTAACCTTTCACCTTCCAGCTAATGGATAGGGGTCCATAGGCCACCCTGTCCCCTGAGTTGCTGCAAAAGTGATTTAATAACATGTTCACATTGTTCCGATTGTTTTCTCTACAAATACATTCCCCGCATTTCTGTTGCACATTAAGGGGGGAGGATGACAGAAGAGTATTTTTCCTGGTTCTCTTTCCCACCCTGCCCACCATACCAATGCTATTAAAACTGGCTTATGTAGTTTCATATAAATTCAGCAGTCTTCAGCCTTTAACCCAAACAGGCATTTGGGGGCCCCCTTTTTTTAATTGCATATTTACCATGGTGCTGATGCTGTTGTGACCCATCTTAGATCAGGCTGTGAGAGGGTTCCGATTTATCACTTTAAGACCAATTATATGATTGAAACCTTTGGAAATTTCAGATCAACATGTGGCTATTTATTTATTTCACAACATTTATATACCACTTGATTGTAGAAAAACAAACAAACCCCCAAAACCCTCCAAGGGTCTGCTTTTCCAAGGAGGAAGGGTTAGAAGTTTGATCCAGATAATACTTTGTGCCATATCCCAAAGCAGTGGTTCAAGATGAGCATTGCCAGCTGTCAACAGGCATGTATACTGTAATCCATACCCTATAATGTAAATAGAGGAGGGCAACATTATATGCTCCAAAACAGACCTTACAGAAAGGTTACACATCCATTCCATGCATACAATCTACATCATGGGTGGGTTGATGTCCACATTTCGTAGGGGTAATCTATTGGAGGACTGCACATTGATGAAGATGACCCAAAAGTGGTTAGGCGCACACACATACAGAGAGACCCTTCATTCGTTATGCTACCTCTTTTCCATCTGCAAGAAATTAAGAGGGTCACAGACACCCCCTGATCTGTAGGTTGCCCACCCCTGCGCTACAATATATGTTGACACACACCTGTCATGATTACATTCTTCCTCCACCCTCTAAATCAGTATGCCTCTGAGTAACAGTGGGGAGAGAGTGCTGTTGTGCTCAGCTACCTGCAAGCTTCTCGTAGGCTGCTGGTTGGCCACTGTGAGAGCAGGAAGCTGGGCTAAGATGGGCCTTTAGTCTGATCTAGCAGGCTCCTCTTAAAGTCTCCCTCAAAATATAGTAGCAATTGTAGTCTGGTGCAGGTGTGGAGAATTCTGTTAGAGAGAGCACTAGTCATACAGAACTGCAATGCCCAAAATTCCCAGAGTCCATTATATATTAGAACAGGTTAGGGATGAAGATTAGTGGAATAGGAAAAAATCTGACACATTTCAAGACAACTCCAGCTTCACATTCCTTCGTAAGGGTTCAAAATTAAAACATTTATGTAGGGAGAAGACAGACAGCTGGCTCTGATTTAAGTGCTACCCAAGGGACAGCTGCTTGCAGGCTGCAAGGAGAAAGATGACCAAATATGCCAAAATGCCAGGCTCAGCAGTCAGGAACAGGGGAACAGCACATTTGCTCCAGCTGCACTCCCTAGCACTTTGCACTGTACAGACTGGCGTGATATCGCACCATGCAACTGCTAGGAGACATAGTTGCAATAACTTAAGAATAAACGTGCAAGGGTGAAGACTTATGTATCAACAACCGTAGGCAGCAGCTTTCAGCGCAGTTGCCTTTATCTGCTTATTCGCTATTGGTGTCTTACTGAACAGCTGCATTTAGAGTTGAAATACTGCCCCTGCTCAGCTGGCCACAAACTATCCAAAGCAGTCCCTTGCAGCTGTTACAAACTCTACGAAATGCAGACTCTGGGTAAGTAATTTCCAAAACTAACAACTGCAACTGTTGCAGGCCATATAGTTTTAAAATTCAGAACAAGAGCACGACTTGTAAAACAGTTGAAGCAAGTCAAAACTGAGAAAGTCCTTCCTGATTACAAAGAGTCAATTATGTTGAATATGAGGTTCTGGACAAGATCCAGGATACAGCAAAAATATGGTACCTTTTTGAAAAGTTAGTATCAACGTAGGAAAATGGGAGTAGGTTGCTGGTAGTTCTGTGTTGAAAGCACAAACACAACAATACTTTGAAGACCTCAAGTAATATAAAATTATTCTATTGTGGATAAGAACTGGCAAAGAATAATAATCACACATGCTTCTGAGCAAGCAATAAAATATAAGTTAAATGCAAATAGAGACTATAATGTGAACTCTGGGAACCAAATAGCTGCTTACATTCATGTAATGGACTTACTAATCCAATTCATTTTACTCTGCTTACGTGTTAGTTCTTCAGAGGCCTATCATCCAGCACCTAGTTATGAACCACAAATGTCTTTGGAAGCCCATAAACAGGACACAAGAGTTAGCAGATTTTCCACTAGCTAGGGAGTGGGTTTCCGTGTACTGCATAGCCCTATACCCCTCCCCATGGCTAGCAAAAGTAAAATATATTGGCAGGCTAGCAAAGAAAACATGCTTAATTTGCATACTTTTAGGGCACAAAATGTGGGCATTCTTATGCCAACACTGTAGGTCTGAACATTTCATAAAGTTTTGTGATAATCAATACACTTGTCACCAAAATGTATCTGAATTTGTGTTTTATTGAATGTGATTGCTTAATTATCCTTTAACATAGCTTTTGGTAAACATTTATACCTACTTCATAATTTAAAAAAAAAGTCTTACATACTTATGGTAATCTTGACACTTAAAGCAGATCTTTGTTTGATAAAGCAGAGAGATTAAAAGTGATAAAATGTTCATATCCTTTATTGTTTGGCTCATAAACTTCCCTTGTAAGAAGCCCTTAAAATAGTGACCAGATAATAACAACTTTAGCCCCTACTTAAAAGTTCTCATATAAATACAATCTGTCATCTCCTATAGTTTTGGAACATCATATCTCTGTACTGTATTTGCAGAAAAATAGTCTGTCTTTTTTAAAGAGAAGCAGCACCTCAGCCAACTGGAACATTAGAAGAAGACCAGAGGGCTCCCCAGATCACATTTGCTTGGCTTTTTTTTTTTTTTTGTTATCAAAACAGGAGTGCCCTTTGGACATAAGCCAAAAGTGTTTAACAGAATGGTTAAAATTCAGGCGGCATAATTTTAAAAACCAAAAAATGAAACCCAAACCCCAAAAGGTAGGTGCCACATTTGACAACTCTTTTGGTCCCAGTGATCTAGCATTTGTCCATACAGTCACATCTTTCCATAAAGGCAAACAAGTAAACCCTAAATAATTCCTCTGAGCATTGTTGTTCAGTATAAATGTACCACAATCTGTGCAACGACCTATAAAAATGACTAAACCCAAAGTGGCAACTTTGTAAAATCAGCACTGCAAATGAAACCCAGATCAGTGCTCCCTTTGGAAGAAACGGACTGTGCGACACAAAATATTTTGTGAAATCCAGAGGTCCAAGGGCGCCACCTTATGTTAGTCCCTGACGAGGAGACATACATGTTTACATCTCTCCAAAGAAAGTGGGTTCCTCAGGGTAAGAGACATGAATGACAACATCCCTTTTTACAGACGTTTTTCCCATGGTGCCATAGTTCTGGTGATCCAAATTATCCATAACTGACCTTTCATTAGGAGAACGCAGTAGAACATGGGGTACAAACATCTGGAACGGCAGAAAATTGGAATCTTGAATAATTTAAAGAGGCAAGATATGATAATTTCAAAATGGATCAAATATTTTTATCTCATCCCCTGTTTTTCTTTCTCCCACCTATCTTCTGCATGGAGGCTGAATGTTGTTTTGTTCCGCTCTGGACTCTTAAACCAGAAATGAGTGTTTAGTAGGAGAAACAGCATTTCATGATTCTACAAAAATCTTTCCCCCAGGATTAAGGACAAAACTTGGAATATTTGGTTCAAACTAAATAAGACTGCAATATCTGAACACTATATAGAGAATGTGTTTTCTAAATATGTCTTTGTTGCACCTAAAACCTATGCAAGAATATATTTTGTCAACTGAAGAACTTTAGGTCAGCTAGCCCTGAAGGCAACCAAAGCAAGTGTTTTGTCACCACAGAACTTGCTGATACAAACAAATCCTTTCCTGGCAAGAAACTTGCTTTCCCGTGAAGAATTAATAATTGTTTTCTGATAAATGCTTACAGCAGATTTTCGAGTTGTTGTTACTGAAATAGCATCAGTCCCCGTTTCATCTTTTTTCTCTGTCTGCAAGTATCAATAGAGAAGAGACGAACAAATATTAAAATTTGTGAAAATATGCCCAGTCTTGTGCAGAAACATAATATTTAACTGTATTGCTCCTGTTTGCCAGTACTCTCAGTTCTATCATTTAACACGAAGAAGCAAGTACATAGCTATACAGGAAGAACTCGCTCTTTTTTTAACATAACACTTAAATATTTACAGCTACGGTAAGCTATTACCGTATTTTTTGCCCTATAGGACACACTTTTCCCCCTCCAAAAATGAAGGGGAAATGTGTGTGCGTCCTATGGGGCGAATGCAGGCTTTCGCTGAAGCCTGGAGAGCGAGAGGCGTCGGTGCGCACCAACACCTCTCGCTCTCCAGGCTCCAGGAAGCTATCCGCAAGCCTTGCGTGCCCGGGGGAACTCCCCCCGGGCACGCACGGCTTGCGGGTGGCAGCCTGCAGCGCGGAGCACGGGGTGCCCTCCGGAGGACGCCCCGTGCTTCGCACAGGTGTCCGCAAGCCTTGCGCGCCCGGGGGAACTCCCCCTGGCGCGCAGGGCTTGCGGGCGGCAGCCGGCAGCGCGGAGCATGGGGTGCCCTTTGGAGGATGCCCTGTGCTTCGCGCAGGTGTCCGCAGCCTGCCACCCGGTGGGCGAGGCGCCCTGAAGCAGAGCGCCTCGTGCGCCGGACAGACATCCGCAGCGTGGGGAGCCCTGCAGGAGTTCCCCGCAGGGCTCCCCATGCTGCGAATAGCAGCCTGCCGCCCGGCGCGCGTGGCACCCTGAAGCAGAGCGCCCCGCGCGCCAGACAGACATCGGCCAGCCCCACAAGCTCGGGGGACAGCGGGGAGGCGCAGCGCCGTCATCCCACTGTTCCCCGACCTGGTTTTGGGGGGGAAATAAAGGGGAAATTTTTTCCTTTATTTCCCCCCCCCCCAAAAAAAAAGTTGGTGCGTCCTATGGGACGGAGCGTCCTATGGGACGAAAAATACAGTAATTAGTCAAAACTTAGCTTTACTGATGTAATTACTTTAACAGTTTATTGTTTAAATTGTGTTATATTTTATTGTAACCCCCCCTGTAATCATATTTGACAGTGTGTGGCATACAAAAACCACCAAATAAATTAATAAAGTAGCTCAACTGGCTTTGGATTTAGTGTTAAGTGCCAAATTAAGTGAAGCAGAAATGATTAGCAACTCTCAGATACAATAAGAGTGATTTACCTTATAATTCAGAGGGCTGAGGTACTTGAAGCAGCCAAAGCAGGTATAGCCTATGCAAACACAAATTGCTATGGCTACAACTAGGAATGTAAATAAAGTTGTAGGTGCTCTAAAACCTAAGGAGAAACATTTACAAAATATGAAATAAAATAAGGAATGAGATAAGAGGATGGGGAAATCTCCGCAGCCGCACATACAAGCAAGCAGGTAACACACACAAATCTTGAAATATGGGAATGTACCGTATCATTTGAAAACTATTCTTCTGCCTTTTAAATTAGAACAGGGTTCTGCCGGGCAGCGAGGGCGACTGTCCTGTTTCACCACTTGAGTTGAAATACCAAGGTGCCGGTCCCCTGCCAAGCTGAAGCCTTGCTTAGCAGGCTGACATGGCTGTGGTTTCTGGTGACAACTCACCGAAACCCAGAAGCTGCAGCCGCTTCTCCTTACACAGTATGCCCCCCCCCATTATAAGCAGTAGTAGCAGCAAGATCTCCAGGAGGTCTCGCCAGAAGTCACTGCCACTTCTTGGGTTCTCCGGCAGTGATGGCAAGGGGTGGATAAGGCACCTGAGGGGGTGCCACCCCTTGGGATTCTGCTGCCTGAGGCACCTGCCTCAGTCTGCCTCATGGGCAGGCCGGCCTTGCTCAATGAACTGACTTCCAACACTCCCAGGCAACTTGGCCAGGGACGCTGAGAGTTAATAGTCCAGCATCATGGGGAGGGCACCTTGCTGGCTACCCCTGTGCTAGAAGATCTGCCTATGTCCTTGGGTCTCAGTGTTTGGGACTGCACCATTAGCTGTTCCCAGAATCGGCAGCCCTACACTTCAGCTGTATCTTTGCCCTTTGCTCCCACTCACACAGCACAGAGATATCCATGCTCAACAACAAAAATTACTACTTGTCTGCTACATAAGCCTCTCAGAAGTCTGACCATTTGCACGCCACTCATACTTACCTAGCCTCAAAAAGGAGAAAAAATACAGCCAAAACAGGCAGAGAATTGGAGCTGCAAGCGCTTGAGTCACAGCCGCAGAATGGATTCGTTTCTCTAGCTTTGCAGGAAGGTACGCAAAGTAGAGATTGTGGCGGTCAACGGTATGCTTTAGGAGCAAATAAATTAATCCTGAAAATAGGAAATAATGTCAGAGTTACAAAAAAAAAAAAATTCTGCTGCCATTTCTCACCACAGAACCATGAAGATGTTAAATGTCCCCTTTGTTCTATACAAGCCAAGGCACCCAAATGTTCTTGTGCCTGTAGACTCAGTGATTGCCAGGAATCAAAAGGTAAACAGCATATAAAATACCAGACTCTTGCTACTGACTTTGAATAAATTAGCAGCTTCAGTTTTATAAGGTTATACAAATGCTTCATTTCCTCTTGTGGGATGCCATTATATGATATGAGGAAAGGCTCTAGCATGTGCTCTTTCCACCGAGACATCTCTGCTTTAATTTGTGTAAACTAGCAAAGTTCTGTTGTTTTAAATCCCATCCAACATTCTGTTTTTTTCGTGTTTATTTTGTGATGCACACTAGTAACGTGTTTGTTCAGCTGTGAAGAACTGTCAGCATTCTGTTACCATGTGTTTGAGGAATTCACTATGGTTTTGTTTAGTTAATAATTTTATTTGTTTAATAATTGCAAAGGAAAAACACAACCACCACACTTTTGGTGGTATAAAGAACAGGATCTCCATTCAGAAGAAGAGAAATGCCATGCTTGTCTCCTCAGAAGTTCAATGAAACTTGACTTCCAGATAAGCAGGACCATAACCTAACTGTTATTAGAAGACAAACACATAGCTTATATAAGGGTGTTAAATATGTTATAATTGAAACATAAAAACCAATGCTTGTTTCTGGGAAACCAGATTTTACAGAAAAACAAAGCACACAAGTTCTAATCAAAATTCAGTTGGCAAAAATGGTGCCTGTTTGCTGTATCAAACTGAAACAAAGATCAGATACATCTTTCCATGTATGTTGCTATATTTAACTGGTGTTGTTTGTTTGTTTTCTGCTTTAAAAAACCCACCTATGTATTATTGGGGATCCCTGGCATGAAAGATTACATTTAGTAGAATCCACATTTTGTTTAGTATCTAGAATGATTTTTGTAGGAATAAAAAAAAAATACATTCTAGAAAACAAAGGTAATAAAACTAGGCACTACCATAAATAAGAATGTTAAAATTTTTACACCAGGTGTACCATAATTTGCCAGCCCTGTGCTATGGAAAATTAAGCTCTGGATGTGTCTTGAAGACAGGCCTATTCAGCTGTTTAGTATCCTTTTCAGATGAGCCAGTTATTCTTGCGATTATTCTGTGCTGCTTTAAAGTATCTTATGTTTTAGGACATTTGTAATATATGGGAAGTATGATCTACACCTGAGAGCTATGTTCTCATAAGTTGTTTCATGAGCTTGTAACTCCCTTTTTCATCCTCAAGACCCCAAAATCCATAGCCTAGTCTTCTTACTAGTCTATGTTGACCTTTTAATGTTTCTCGTGTTGCACTTCCTACAATGCGTAACCCCTTTCAGATCAAAAAATACTATGCTATACTAATGAATACAACAAAAAGTATACAAATGAAAACTAAGAATAATATAGAGGCAAACCTAAAAAGCATGTGGAACATGTATTTAGATTAACCAGCACTACACTAAGTTCCCACTGAGAGCAGCAAAATGATTTAAGTTGTCATGTTCTTTTCTTACCCTGCATGACAAGTCAGCTGGCACAGAAACTAGTATAACACATTCATTTCTCAGTTTCAATACTATATTCAAGCCACCAAGCTCTCCTGTTTGTCCTATTACAATTCCAGCACACTGGCCAACTTACCAAATGGGACAATAAGGGGGCAGGTGATGCTGTAGGCCATGATGACGGTGAACACACAGAGTGTCCACGCATACATTGCTCCAAACGCAAACTGAAATGCTTGGTGCTACAAGGAAATAAAACATTTGCGTTAAGTGTTGCAGGGACAATATTCTGCCTCTTATTCTCTCCATACACCAGTTATTTTAAAAGTGGTGCATGCCACACTTTAGCAGACATGCGTCAGCAACCTTTGGGGGCATGAGTACATATCAGTTGCATCGCTAGAAATTTGTTGCGACAATTGAGAGAGCTTCACTTGCTGACTCAGGACAACTGAATCATGTTACGAAGTTTTAAAAAAAGCCAGATCTGTAAATACTTTCAAATGTTGGGGTCCTTAGATGGAAAGTTTTTCTATGCTTTCTAAAATAAAAACGAGAGGGGGAGTGAAGCTGCTGT
Source organism: Podarcis melisellensis (assembly GCF_964234715.1). Lineage (NCBI taxonomy): Eukaryota > Metazoa > Chordata > Lepidosauria > Squamata > Lacertidae > Podarcis > Podarcis melisellensis. The sequence goes on from NC_138530.1 coordinate 31,440,292, forward strand.
GTTTGAGTAAATGTTGTGCTACAGAGATTAACTGTGCTCCAACAGAAGGCCACCAGAAAGCTGGGGAATCAACAACAAGATTGAAATTATCGGGACGACCAAAGTCCAGGGATGAATGCCGGAAGCCCATATGAACAGAGATGCAAAATATTGCTGCGTACAGTTGACAGGAATATAAAATTCTTTGTGCAATAGGTCTAGGTTTCATACCTGCTTAACATGTTTTCTCTCAGAACTGGATTTGGCCATAAACATGCGAGCAGTGTATACCAGGAGTCCTGGCAAACGCAACAGCTCCATTCCAGTGCCAATGAAAGCCGATGCAATCACATAGTTCACAAAGAAAGCTCCTTGGTCAGGCAAAAAGACACACCTGCAGGTAGTTTTAGAAGAAGAAGAAACAAGTGAGTGATGATGAAGAAGAAGGTGAAAAACCTCATCTGGTCACCACTTAACACCCCCTACCCCTGCCTGCTCTGGAGAGAACTCTACTAGATCTCATTATATGCTCCAGTATGCCCGAACTCTGGGAGGTAAACTAAGTTGGAAAAAGTAGCTAAATGGAAAGAAAGGCAAATAACAAGGCAAAACTGTGCTTGAATAAAAGAAAGGAAAAGACTTAGCCAATACTGAAGAAATGCAGGAGTAATAGAGGAGGTACTGCTTCTATCTAGAATATGCTATGGCAGCATGCTCACAATTGCTTGCATATTCAATAAAATTAAACCACATTGAACTATTTTCAATTTCTGCATTAATTTTTCCAACAATGCTGTTTGCCAAAGTTTCTGAAACCAGAATTCCAGATTGTCCATTTTAAATTGCAATAGCAGTTCTAGTAGCAACTGGATGATGAACTAATAATTATTTGTGATGCAGCAAACTCAGAGGGCCAAATGTGGTGACGGAGTAACCTGTTGTTTAGTAATTAAGCAACTTGGTTTTTACTTAGGGGATTTACAGTGCACGTGGCAGTAGTTGCCAACCACCTGGCACTCCTCCATTCCAAAGGAAACGCTTCAGAATTGATAAGAGAAAGTTTATGAGATAACATGAATTTTTTTTTTTAAAAAAAGCCCAGCTCTCCAGCTTGTGCTGATGTAAGAATGTGTGTTTACTCCAAGGCTGTGACTTCTATTTGAGTATCACATTTCTATTCCCACACATTTTTGAAATCAGGAATACACCTGTAATCTTTGTCTACTAGAAATTTATATATGGCAAGCATTCAGCTTCTAAGCACCATCCTTTCAAATTGTTCTAGCTGCCTTTTTTGCATTTTCCTTGATAATTTGCTTATTTTGAAAATAATTGCTTAATTGAAAATAGTTAAATTTGGTTTAATTTTATTGAATGCATGCTTGTCCTCCTGCCATAGCATATTCTAGACTGTGGCTTGTATAATAGCAATGAGTAATAATTTATATTCTGTATACAATGATTACTTCAACAGAAAATAAAAGATTTAACTTCCATATATTTAAATATGAACCTTCCTGTGTCTTTCAGTGATAATACACATAAATAACGATAATTGGCTCCATAACAGCCAAGGTAGGGAAGCATCATCTAGACTCTCTTTAATCTCTTCTCCAGAAAGCAGATTTACCACTTCTATAAAAGTATTTCAAATGAAACAACTGTTTATCTTTCCATGTCTCAATATTATATGCATTGCATTTATTGTAAAATATTGGATGTAACTGTACAGGAAGCAAAAGAGACAATGAAGGTACCAATGCTGCATGCTTCACCTAGATTCTAGATGTTGTTAAGTTGAATCTATTAGGTCAAAGTTCAAAATTTGTTTTAAGGAAAAGGAAAGCATCAGCCAGTATATTCTGTAGTCACTCCTTTATGGACAATGTTGTTAAGACAAAATGAAATAATGTTTTCTGGGCTCCCAGAGTAATTTATTTTTGCAGGTTAAGCAAATGGTTGAATATTCTAGACAGAATAGAGTTGTTCACAGTATCTAGAAGACATACAAGCCCCTGGGCAGGTAGAAAAAGGATCTTAACTACTTACTCTAATCTAAATCTAGATTCAGATGCGCGGTCAAACACCCAACGAAAGAAGACATCGAGACTGGAAGAAATATGCTAGCATTAGACTCCATAATTCACTACAGCCAACACATGAACAAAAGGGTCTTTCTAAGCACATCATTGTTATTTAAGAGTTTTAGTTACACTTTTGTTTTGAACATTTGCCTACAAAACAGAGGAAGTTATACATGGCGAAAGGTCAAAACGGATGTAAGGATCTACCCCAACTTTTTAAATAAAACACCATTAACCAAACTTAAAAGCAGCTGCTGTAAGGCCTCCAATTTTGATTGGGGTATGGATGCTCAGGAAAGGGGTGTTCAGCTCTTTCTGCAGATACCATTTCCCTGAAACCCTTGAAATTGCCTCATTTGAGGGAGGGGGAGAACAGATGCCTGAATATTGTCAGGAAGAAAGGTGGGGAAACTTTGGGGAAACAGTTAACACATGCCAGCAGCACATAAAAGACCATCACCTCTCCTCACAGCTGCTTTTTAAGTTAGAAAATAAAAAGAACAATCCAAGACTTTCTGTGCCACCTCTGCTTTGGCCTTTAAGTCCCACTGAAATCAATGAGGAAAAAAGTAATGAACTGTGTCCTTACATCCCTTTTATTTTAATGGGATTTTGGTGTCATTGCACACTACACCAAAACAAAATATGGTTTAAGAAAGCAACAAGAAGCTGGAAATGTTCTGTGGCTTGAGCACAGATGTGGGATGATATGGATTCAACTGTCCCTGCTTACACAAACATCACTGTAGTGCAGGCATAGGCAAACTTAGCCCTTCAGATGCTTTGGGACTACAACTCCCATCATCCCTAGCTAAGAGGACCAGTGGTCAGGGATGGTGGGAGTTGTAGTCCTAAATGATCTAGAGGGCCGAGCTTGGCTATGCCTGCTGTAGTGCCTCAACATGTACACTGGCTAATATGAAATAAAAGAAGCCAAAGTAAGTAGTTTAAGAAGTTAGCTTTCCATGAAAGCGACTTTTTTATGTAATTAGTAAGCCAAAAATTTCAGCACCAAAAAAAATCCAGTGTCTTAGCTAGAAAGCTGGGATTCTAATGTGGTTTTTACAGAACCATAGCTAGAGTGATCTTGCACTCCCGGGGGAACCATCCAGATTGCGCCCCCTAGCGATGGACAAATTAGCTCTTCTTTCCGCCTCTCCTCCAACCCCCACCCATTCAATTCCTCACGCACTTCACTTTCACATTTTCTTATGAGGTAATAATCAATATTTTTATTTATAGACATATTTATGGACATATTTTAAAGTCAATTTTGTGGGTCCCGTCCCCCGCCTGTGCCCCTGGCAGGGGCCTTCCTCGCCACCCCCAGCTACGGCCCTGGGTTTTTACCTGGTCAAACCAAGTGAAGGCAAAATTAGCACCATGAAGATTAAAAAAGTGTAGACCTTATGCATCATTATTCTGTTTTCACCAGACCTATAAAAAAATAAAATATCACATGATACATACTTATGTTATAAAACATGGGCCTTTGTCTTCCTTCTACCTTTCCAGTTCTTACAGGTAACAAAAAATGAAATTTTACTATTTGGCCCGACTGCCAATTAGGATGCGGGCCCAATTCAAAGAGCTGGTTTTGACCTATAAAGCTTTAAACGGCTCAGAACCACAATGCCTTAATTACCACTTCTCCCCATATAAACTGACCCAGACTTTGTGATAATCATCTTATGCCCTTCTTGAACTGCCCCTTCCACGAGAGGTCCAGAGGGCGGCAACACAAGAATGGGTCTTTTCTGTGGTGGCCTCCCATTTGTGGAATGCTCTCCCAAGGAGGCTCGCCTGACACCCTCATTACATAGCTTTCGGTGCCTTCGGCTGATTAAACAATCTATGGCCTTTTAAATGTGTCTTGTGGGGGGGTATTTTTATGTTATTCCTTTAATTAAGCTACAATTAGTGCAGAATGCAGCTGACAAGAACACTGACTGAAGTGTCTACCAAGATAATATAATGCAAAAGATCTACATTGGTTGCCTATATTCTACTGGGCTGGGTATTCTGGTGCTTGTATTGTCCTATATGTACAGGTATCTGAAGGAAAAACCACCCCTGAATCAGCCTGCTTTGGCCCTTCAAACTACATGGTAGGCTTTCTCATTGTCTTACTACCAGGAGAAATACAGTGCATAGCGACACAAGACACGGCCTTCTTGGGGGTGGTGCCTTGATTGTGGAATGTTCTTCTTCTAGAGATAAAGCTGGTGGCATTTTGGCCCCCAACGTTTATCTGTTTGCCCATGCGTGTATGGGATTATAGCTGCCCAGCAACTGATAGCCAAGAGAGGCTCTATGGGTGTTTTTAATTACTGAAGTTCAGTGCTGTGTTTTCAGCTCCCTGGAAATGTAATGATTTAACTATGCTGTTACCCATGCTGGGATTGTCTGATAAAGGGTAAAGGTTTTTTTAAAAAAATGGAAGACAGACACGTAATAAATGCCATAGGCTAGGGATTGAGAACCTGTGGTCCTCCAGATGTTGTTGGGTGACAACTGTCATCATTCCTAACCATCGACCTGATTGGAGTCCAACAAAATCTGGATGTTCCTTATCCTTGTCATAAGCAATCCATAGTCACAACAGCTCTGCCTTAAAAACATTCAGTCTTTCAGGGCACACTCCCATAAGTCAAACACTACACCTGATTAGAAACTTTAGCAAAACAAATAAAAACAACATGATAGATTGTATTAGTTAACTCACCTAGGGAAAAGAGAGTGGCTCTTGTTATAACATGGCATGACCCTCATGGGCCCTTCCAACTCTATGATTAATGTCTAACTTCACCTTTGCCTCATGGCATGTTTACATTAAAAATCAGTGTTTACTTGGGAGGAATGGAAGCTGCTAGTTTTTGCGGTTCTGCTTTCTATAAAGTATGTATATCCTTCCTTCCACAGAATTTTGAGGTCTTTAACTAACAAAAAAGGAACATATATTCTTACGTTGTCCAGTGCGATTCAAGAAACGTTGAGTACAATACTATTGTTGGCAGCAAAGCTGAAAAGGACCACAGGATGAGTGTTGGGAAGAACTGGCTCACAACAGGGTTCTGTGAGGATGGAGAGGAAAGAGAAAGCAATGAAGCCCATTTCTGTATAGTCACATTGAAAACAACTGAGCTGAAAGCATATCTGTTATATTAGCTTTTAAGAAAGGTATACAACTCACCGAATGTGGCTTAGTCTGTGGGAAGAATACAGAGGTGGTGACTAGGATTTGGCCAGTTACACCGGGCTTCCTCAACCTCGGCCCTCCAGATGTTTTGAGACTACAATTCCCAGCATCCCTGACCACTGGTACTGCTAGCTAGGGATCATGGGAGTTGTAGGCCAAAAACATCTGGAGGGCCAAGGTTGAGGAAGCCTGAGTTACACAGACTTTGACAAAAGATTAAGATGAAAGAGAGTGTTTGCATAATTACAATTTCTGGGCAAAACCCTCTAAAAAATATTTGTGGGAGGTGTTGCATAGGGTTGTACCATTTCTAGCTCATCTACACTTTCCGAGTTTTCCCATGAGGAGAATGAAACCGGAATGTAATGGGCTACTCACATTAAGATAGTGAATAGGCTTGGTTACATTAAACTTGTCCATTGTCGAGATAATGATGGAAGGGGTTGTCAAGAAAAAGAGCACAATAAACAGGAACAAGTTGATGCTAAGCCAAAGAAACCACCACTTCGCCCCTTGAACTGAGAGCTTTTCCCTGCAAGAGAGAAGACACAGCAGATCAGCAAGTGAAAGAATGGTATTAACAGATGTAAAGGTAAAGGTAAAGGTACCCCTGCCCGTACGGGCCAGTCTTGACAGACTCTGGGGTTGTGCGCCCATCTCACTCAAGAGGCCAGGGGCCAGCGCTGTCCGGAGACACTTCCGGGTCACGTGGCCAGCGTGACATCGCTGCTCTGGCGAGCCAGAGCCGCACACGGAAACGCCATTTACCTTCCCGCTGGTAAGCGGTCCCTATTTATCTACTTGCACCCGGAGGTGCTTTCGAACTGCTAGGTTGGCAGGCGCTGGGACCGAGCAACGGGAGCGCACCCCGCCGCAGGGATTCAAACCGCCGACCTTTCGATCGGCAAGTCCTAGGCGCTGAGGCTTTAACCCACAGCGCCACCTGTGTCCCCATTAACAGATGTACCTGTTGCTTAAACAAGTACAAAGCATGGGGCAGGGAAGAAAGGCATGTTTTGAAGTAGGAACTAACAGGCAGGGTGATGCCTTATCCCTTTTAAACATGACTGTGAGAAGGGCGGTTATTGTTTTGCTGTTTTGTTAAATTATTTACTTGTTTTTATCCTGTATTTTATTCTGTGATCTGCCCAGAGATCTTATGGTGAAGGGCAGTATATAAATCTAAATAATAATAATAATAAATAATAATAAATAATAAATAATAATAATAAAGTTACCAACAGATATCCTCTGGATAAGTAGCATATGCAACATTCCACTTTGAAACAGAGAGTTCCTTGCTGTAGGCTGACGGCTGAGGTTCTGCAACACACCTAAAGCCTTGACATTTACAGGCATTGAAATCTTTAAGAATACTGCAATAAAATAAAGTATTTCAGCATTCATACTTGGAATTACTTGATAATGTACAGAGAAACTGATAGGAAAGTTACTATGCATGATCAAAGCAACCCCTGCGTAACCTTTCAATGTCACACAGCCACCAGAGGGTAACAATCAATATTGTTTCTTAGATTAAAACTGTGTATGCAGACACAAGTTATAACATATAAAAGTAATCTAACTCTGAGTAGGCCATTCAGGCTGCAAGTACTTTAAATATCATTCACAACCTTGTTGTGGTTTTCACTGCCAAAAAACTAATACAGAAACTCTTCTGGAATTTGGATCTGTAGGTCTTTCAGATAAATGCAGTTCAAACAGAAGAGGTTCATTGTTTGATTAAGACAAAAGTCAATTGCCAGCTAAAATTAGTTAAATGTGAGGGGAGGAATGGGTGAAAAACCTCAGATGAGCTGAAAAGGCAATGTACTCTGAGTTCCATCTGCTGACTTTGTGGTATTTAAACAGATGCATGAATGGTTTTGGGCAGGGGGTGGGGTGAACTGGGATTGGTTTGTGTTTCATTTAGTGTAAATAATTCAGCTTTGATGACCATATTGAATTAAAAGAACAAAACACTTACTGTGTTGCCATGCCTTTCTCCTCAAATGTTACAAAAGCCATTCCCAGTGGCTTCTCATAAATTAGCTTTTCCTCTTTCAAATATTCGCTCAAATATTTATTGCTAACCTTGGTGTAGTAATCTATAGCATCCTCCTGTTGAAAGGAAGATTCTGTTACAAAAACAGTGTTGAATAATTCTTACAGTTCAGATCTGGAAATAGTATTGTTTTCACATTTCATATATTAAGCTCTTCCTATTTTAAACAGAGACATCATATACAAAAACTACAAAGCATTTTATCTTCCACACAGTTTTAAAACAAGTAATAAAACAGGCTCTTTACCTTTTTGCAACCTCTGACATCACAACAGCAGAACTGGCCAAACCATTTTGTGTGAATGAGACATCGTTTACCACTCTTCTGAAACGCTTGTGTATAATAAGCCACATGTTTCTCTGCCTTTTTTCTGGGCACAAACACATAAGGTTTCATGATGCAAAAACAGATGAATTCCCCAAAACTATGTGCCCATCTTAGAAACACATTTTTATAAGTAAGAGTTACAGAACAGCCCAAATACATACATATAATGCAACATGTGTACTAAAGATCTAAAACTTGTATCAGCTTATGAATGCCAAATCTTGCAGGTATGCACTATGTAGACCAATGGTGTTCCTATAATGTGGAAGTATCATGCTCTATATTTCTGTATATATTATGTTTTTGTCCTACCCTTCCCCAAGGAGTCATCCATGAGGCTCTCTTATTTTACCCTCACGATATTCCTCTAGGATAGACTAAAGCTGAGAGACAGCAATTGGCCCAAGATCATACGCTGAGTTTCTTTGCCTCATAAGAGATTTGAACCTGGATATCCTCAATCACCAAACCCCAACATACTGCTTTGCAATTTCAGGAACCACAAACTGAACTGGACAAAAAAAATTCCTTCCAGTAGCACCTTAAAGACCAACTAAGTTAGTTCTTGGTATGAGCTTTCATGTGCATGCACACTTCTTCAGATACCATGCATGCACACGAAAGCTCATACCAAGAACTAACTTAGTTGGTCTTTAAGGTGCTACTGGAAGGAATTTTTTTGTTTTGACTATGGCAGACCAACACGGCTACCTATCTGTAACTGAAACTGAACTGGAGTTAAGAACAGCTACAGGGCTGTTTCACACTGTAGGGACATTAGGGCTACATGTGGTAAAAGTCACTCTGTACATCTGTATAGAAAACTATAACTTTCTCTTGCTAAAATATTGTTTCTGTATGCAAAACTTAATAGTATCTCATGATTGATTCTGCAAGGCTGAAATATTCTTAACAACAGCAAAGATAATACCAGCAGCCTGGTACTGGTGATCATCTCTAGCACCAGATCATTTTGCTGTTAACGTATTTTAAAATGAAGTGAATGCAGTTTCACCAGGGCATTTCTCATGCAGGTACCTTTCTGTGTAGAGAGAGGTGAGTTTGGACACATTATAACATAGCTGGACCTCTTGTACAGCGCAGGTTGGATACGCTTCACTGCGAAAGGATGAAACAGATAATTACAAACTGTAATAAGATGGTGACAAACACTGCATTTAAAAATAAGTAGGCTCAGAATATAAATTTAGACATTTTAACACAAGCCTATTGTGATTGGGGCTCAAAGTCGTCTGAAGCACAGACTTGCTGTCCTCAACACTCTTTAAAAACTGATTTGGTGGCAGGTGCCAGAAGGAGGACACTCCTATCACAGCCTAGAAGGTACAGGACCCCTAGAATACTACTGCCAGGTGCCATAAATGGCCTACCAAATTCCCTGGTCATGATACTGCAGCCTTGCAAACTACACTTTCCAAGGTTCTGGCTCCTGCTGTGTCAGTGAAGGAGGAATAATGAAGGCTACCCACATTCGGGCGACATGGGAAGGGAGCACAAGGGTGGGGAGGAGGAAAATTAAAACTTGGGAAAGTGTAGTCTGGCTCAGCCCCCATTGTGCTCCTGGTTATGTCCCTGGGGGTGAAATAGAGCTAAACCTCAGAATAGAATCTAATGTTTTTCTGGGTGTGTGAGGTTCCCCCCTCCCCCAAAAAGCTGTTTTACTTGAATCTACTTGAAGCTGAACAGAGATTTCACCCCACCACTGAAACCCAAATATTAATTCACAAAGTTAAATCTTGAGAACAAAGAAATTTATCAGGAAATGCTTCCTAGGAGCCGGTTTATCATACCCAAATAATATTGCTCCAGGCATTGGATAATCAGGAAAATTGCCACCGCACAGGTCAAAGCATGGTGCCAGGCAACAAAAAATTATACTCCATTGGCTCCATAGGTTGTAGTGACATTCCATACAAAGCAGTTAGCCGAGTGCGGGAAAGTTCTCCTCTGACTGCTCTATTGACCCCCTCTTATGCCAATTTAAAATTAATTGCTGGCACAAGTTTACAAAGTTGTCAAGATACAGTGCCCCTTGCTCTTCTGTACCATTCCAGCTAGCTTTTTTACAGTTTTTCCTGTAGTGGGTGGGTAGATAGGACTAGCCCCTGGTGCCAGTTAATATGGCAAGGTCTCTTCTTAAGAAGGAAGTCTAGTAGTTTATAAATCCTTGGCTGTCACTATACACAACATAGCTAGGGTAGACACTTAATTCAAGAACTACATTTAGACAGACTTTGCGAATCAAATTTTAATAATAGTCTGTAGGTAAAATTAAACAACAACTTAGTTATGTATTTTGTTAAGGGAGCTTAAAACTACAAGGGCCCTTTAAACAAAGAAAAATAAGCTCAAATAGAAATTCAGCCTCCCTCTCCCTCTCTCTCTTTTTTACTTACTTAAAGTGATTTTCTATGGTTGTTGCTTTGGCATTTTTGGGAAGATGAGTTATGAACAATGTGCGTTTTACCTACAGAACAGAAATTATTAGTTTCTCAGAGACTGTGAACTAGGGAAGAAGCCAGAAATGAGACACATTATTATATATTTCAAGTTGGACAGTGTGTATTTGAAGAGGAGGAAAAAAAACAAGGATTACAAGTCTGACCTCCCCCCGTTCACAAAAAAACACTTTCCGCCCCCAGCTGTAACAGAAAGGAATACAAGCTCCACCAAATTTCTTGGTTTTGTGTGTGTTCTGTTTTGCAGATCTGTCCCACAACCCAGCAAATCAGAAATGTGCATACATGATTTGCCAAGGGGTAGTTTTTCTGGTTTTAGGTTAGCTTACACTAGGAGAAGTAGCAATACACATTTTTAAGAATATAGAAACTTACTATGCTTTCTTCTTCATATTTGATGGCTTGAGTGTGATGTCTCATAAAGACAACGGTCAAAATCATGTACACAACAGCAAAAATAGTGTGCAGCCAGAAAAGACTGTTGCTGTGGAACACAAGTTTTGATGTATTAGAAGTGAAATGACTGGAGTATAACATTTGCCTAAGCTACTATTCAATTTATGACTGTTTAGTGGTCGGCAAGGCAGGATAGCAATCATAAGACTGACTATGTTACCTTTTACAACCTCCCCTTAAACCATACAGGACACGTGTCTTTTTAAAAATGTATATTTTGTATGTATATTAAATATATTAAAAATGTATATTGAGAATGCTCAAGAAAGATTACCTACAACCCAAAATCCATGTAAGCTTTGTGCAAGCATGGTTCAGGATGAAAGCACAATAAACAGGTCCATCTGAAGGGCCCTTAACTTTGAGGGCAAAGGAAGAAGCATTTAGACCCCACAGTAGTTCCAATAGCAACCCAAGTCTATTCCAAATCAAACCAGGGATAAGTAAAATGCAGTACACTTTCCGTATATCTTGTTCTGCCATGCCTGCTTTACATACAATACTTGCTTTTTACTTATATGGCAGGGGGAAAGTCCCCAAGTGGTAAAATCAAGGAATGTGAGACTCAGGTAAATACTACAGTACATACACAATATACATATATGATGTTAACATCTCAATAGTTACATACCCTGCTCTTAGGTTTGCAATAGTAGTTCTGCCAAAGCTGTAAGGGTCTTTATCTGAAAAACAGGACAACAGCGCAGTATACACACTTTGAATTAATTCTTTTAAAAAGAACAAAATGCTCTTGCATCACTATAATATTACCACTGATTTAATATAACAGTTCTACTCTTATATACTGCTTTCATTTATAAATCTCAAAGTAGTTTGCAATACACATGAAAACCATTGTTAGTATAGAACATGTCATCAGTATACGCACCAGGGATGCTACAGACAAGGGCAAGTAAGCAAGACTAGAGTTTTTTACCATCCAGATGTACAAAATAATGGAGGAATGGGGCAGAAATGACCCCGAGCCTCATATCCTTAAGCATTGCAGTAGCTATCACATGTGCTCAAAGATCAGGTCACTGGGAATCTGGCATGCAATATCAGCAGGCATGCACTACAACAAGTCAGGCCAAGTTGAAGGACTCATTGAGTTAGCGAGGAAGGTAGATAACCTGTTACTCACCCTCCTCCACCTTAAAACTCATTGATGTCATTATGTATCCTCCATCTCTGTGCTCACCCTTCTCTTGGAAGGGCTGGACACACGGCCATTCTCCCACTGCTAATACCTTCCCACCACAGACAAACTCCAAACAAGCATGCTTGTACCAGTTGGGTCCCTCTGCCAGATTCCACAGAGGAGCCTATCCCAGGCCCATTAGGTTAGCAACAGTTATGTAGCACCTTTTGGAGCCTAAAAATCACATAGGAAGGAAGAAAAGACTCCCCCCCCCCCCGGAAATATAAAGGAAAGAGGCAGAAGGAGCAAGCCGCCACCACTCCCTTCTGCTGTTTGAGGAGTAGGTAGGGGGTTCTAATTTCTTTGCCAATGTGGAATAGCATAGGCCCACCACTTGGATATTATTTTTAACCATTTGGTATAAACATCCTGATTCCTATGATATTATCTCAGAAAGAATACATGCTAAAAATGAGCTTCTGGGTTCCTTTAAAAGACAGAGAAAGAACAAACTCTGGCTAGAGATATTGATTATTATAATATATATATTTATATATATTTTTTAAAAAACATGCCTTGTTAGTTTTATTGATTTCTTACCTACAAGCTCCAGTGCCTTAAGCATCGCATGTAAAAAGAGACAGATTTTGAGCGTACCACTTTCAGTTCCATTGAATGTATTATGCATTATACAATCCTCTTCTCATGTAGTCTTTTTGCCAACTTAATCACCCCTTAACTTTTCAAACCCCCTTGGTCATGTAAACACAGGCTAGTTTAAAAAGTGATGGAAAGAGGCCTCGGGATTATTAGGAGTTGTTGACTCACTTTTTGTGTCATCCTGGGGTAAAAGACTGTTTAGCTCTGTTCATAGCAATTATCTTTGGTATGCTGAGACATGGAATTCTTATTTTTTCAGTGGCCACAACTGTGAACAGAATGGCTAAAACAGCCTAGGATGTATTCCAAGCTGGAGCTGTTGGTTCAGAAGGAAAACTACCTATACCAAGCTAATCTAGACACACTCTGAGAATCTAATATACTTGGCAAAAAAAACTTAGTCTAGTTACTCAATACCAATGCATATGTTTATACTCTCCATGGAGTAGTAATAGGCTATCATCAACACAGATGCGCTACTCCAATATAGAAGCACTAATTTATTGTCAAGGCCACAATAGAGGTTTTACCAGATGCCCAAAGGTTTTCTGGAGAAAATGAAATAACTATGATATATTCCACCTACATAAGAGTACTTTAGTCACTGGACCCACTACAGAGAGATTTTCTAACCAAGCCCCGTAAGAATAAGCGAGCCCTGCTCATCAAAGCATTAAGAGTGACATGAAACACCAAGTCATAAAAGGTTCTCACCAAGTAAGTCGCCTGATAAATTGACAGGAAGTATGATGCACAAAGACAGCATGCTGACTACAATCAGCAGGCAGATGAGATGGCGCTGAAAGGCGAGATAGGTAATGGCATCGTCCCCACATTTTACACGAATCTCTTCATCACTGCACCACAAATAACAGAACAGGTCAGTTGCCAAGTTTTACAAAGGTGGGCGTATGCTTAAGAAGAAGGCTGACTAAGGATTGCATTGCAGCTGCAGACTGAAAATACTCTGTGCTGTACAATATGGTGGTATCATAAAAGGTCACATGGATGCAGAAGCAAAAGAGGCTAGGCAGTAAAAAGATGCTGAACGGGTTCAAACAAAAGCACATCGACATGGAAAGAACAACTGGCATTTGGCCCACTGTCTACAATTTACAGAATGTGAGTGCTTTCTCCTGATTCAATTCTATACGGAATGAAAAACTTTTTAAAAATTGGATTACGAAGGCATTATTTGCACAACTAAAAGCAGATGCCAATCTGAAATACAGCTAAACCTTTGAACAGAATTATCATACTAAAGACAATATCCTGCAGATGCAGAAAGACACAGTAAACACAATAAAAATAAATAAAATAAATGTTTTTGTAATGGGGCAGGACAGCTTTGCTTACTGTAGAACCCAGCAATACTGACATGAAAAACTATTGAGCTGGACAGCATTACACAATTTCAATATGCCAACCTGAAAATTATTTCCTCTTATTTCAGAGATACATAATTTCATTTGTTTATTTATTTTTTAGAAAACAAAGAGGTTTACAATATACATAAAAACCATATAAAATGTTAAAATCAGAAATCAACTAACTATTGTAGAAGGGTATTTTCTTAATTGTCATCATAAGGTTGGCAGTTCTGTATCAACATTAAATCTAACCCTTAAGCATGACAGTATTTACTGCAAAGCACAGAGCTCTAGGTAAGATGTGTGATCCTGAAAACCATTTTAATGAGAAGCAGAAGTACACTACTATTCATTATAACTGGAAAAAGGTTTCCTGAAATGAGATAAATTGCAGAGGTGGGAAACCGAAAGTGGAGTCCCTAAGGAAGCTTGCACTTCCTACTTTTGAGAACATCTTAAAAACTCAAATTTAGAATCATGATTTTCTTGGCAAGCTCATATAAATGAGTCAACAGCAAGATCTAATGATCCTTCCCTAGTGAATTTTTATTTGGGGACTTGTGTCATCACAGCCAGTCTATCCAGCTGTTAAGATGGTAAAAGATCAAAGAAGTGTGTAGGCTTGCTTCATATAATAATGAATTAGCCTTTTTTTAAAAGAAAAAGAAAAAAAGAAATCACACATACTGGGATACGAATTAGAGATTATTTTTAAAAACACATTAAATTTATAAATGCCTCTATATAACACAATTCAAGTCTTATTTCAAAGCTATGGGCTTACTAACTGTTTTTCTAACCATTTTAACCATAGTGCTGTCCTTTCTTGCATTTAATATAAAAGCTTTCTATTCCGCCTTATAATTAATAATTCCCAAGGTGGCTAACCAAAATCCAATTGCTGCAATGATAAAGCATAGAACATAAAAAATGTACAGCCCTCTGTTTTCAAAATTGCTAAGAAACTGTTATTAGGCATAAAGAGCATAAAGAGCACTCGGATCTCTGCTACTTTGCGTACTCACCTCATTCGAAAGGCAGATATCATCCAAGAACAAAAACCCTAGAAGAAACAGAAATATTCTTTTTTGAACATCGAGTGGGATCCACATGCTCCCTGAAAAGCTGCTCTTGGGGTTGTGGGGCTATCCAAAATGGCATGCGATGCTGTGCAAGAGGCTGCAAATTGGAACAGGAAACTGGGAGTAATTAGAAGCTATCCCCTTTGCATGAGTAGAAACAGCTCCTGCACCCAAAAGCTCTCTGATTCTCCTGCTTGGGTAGGACGCAGAATAATCAAATTATAAATTTATATTTGTAATTTATTTTACAGGGGGAAAACACTTTGGGTTGGTCCTAAGCCTCCTAATAATATCAGGACACAATGTTTCAGAGAATACCCAAAGTAATTGGAAGGCTTTTGGGGGAGTGGGGTGGGGAAATAAGAAAATGCAAATACTTAATGCAAAATACTACTGACTTCATCGGGGTCCAAATCATCAGGATTGGCTAGATCACCAGATACAGTGGTATCACTAGAATACACAAAGGAAGACCTCAAAATTAGAATACTAAACTTCACAACAGTTGCTAAAATTCAAAAGCATATTTAAAAGAAGCTCAAATAAAGCAGCTAGCAGAAATACTCCAAAGGGAAAAGAAACAAATAGTTAGGAGGAAAGCATACTATAGTGAAAACATGAATAACATTTTAGACAACTGGGGGGGGGGGGTTCTGTAGAATCCGTTCTGTAGAAATTATTAACTCTCATATCAATATAATGCTTTGCTCCTGAAAAAAGACTGCAAAGCAATATTTTTCTAGATCTCATTCTATGACTAAGACACTGTGACACAATACATAGCTCAGATCCAGTATTTCCACAAGCCCATTGGTGCAAGGATGTTCCCAAATAAGTGGTTTACATTTCCTGCCTCTTAACTACTAAACCAATGGATCCCATCCAAACTACTGAGAGGTCCGTGAGAAGTATTCATGTGGTGTGTGCATGTCCCCACCGCTCAGAAATTACATACCTACCCTCCATTTCCATTTTTTCCAACTGGGAATTCATGCAGGTATTTCTTTACCAATGTGTGCAACCTTAATAAAAACAACCATGGAAGTGCACCGCAGCAAATGTTGTGAGATTCCACAATGGGCAACATGAATATCCCTTTTGGATCTGTCACCAGAAAGCTGGTCAAGGAAGTCTGCTTGCTGTTCTTCTTTCCCTTGCTGGCATGGTCCCCTGTTTCAGCAGAGGGCATAGCTTTCTAAATAACCCATGATGCAACCCAACCTTAGGGGAAGCTACACAAAGACTTCTCCCCTCGCCCTTCAAATATGAAACTGACAACATTCTGGTAAGTTTCAGGAAGTATTATTCTTTCCTTCTTCCGTGTCCTTAGGTTAACTCTTCACCACCTGTCTTGACATTTCTCTCTTCCTTCACTCCCAATTCATGTTTACACATTGTAGCTGTTTGTTCCCCCTCAGTTTTTCTACAGAGGTTTTGAGCAAGAACAGCTTTTGCAAAACCTTCATATTAAAATTAAAGTGCTGTTTTATTTTCTGCAAACCCTGACCTCAGCATGCAGCAACTGGAAATGGAAGTAAGCATAGTTTCAGCCACTGCAAGAAAAAACATGCCCTGCACTTGCCGATTCTTCCTAAAGATCTAGTCTTATACAGCTGTTTTGCTCAAGAGAAGTTTTGAACGAAACAGTGGTTTCACAAATTAAAAAAAATATGTACTCCAGGGCTAAACTAGGTGTAATGTGCTAAACTCATCATTGACAAGGGGCTTTTCTTTTTTAATCAATAGCATGCATGACC
Source organism: Podarcis melisellensis (assembly GCF_964234715.1). Classification (NCBI taxonomy): domain Eukaryota; kingdom Metazoa; phylum Chordata; class Lepidosauria; order Squamata; family Lacertidae; genus Podarcis; species Podarcis melisellensis. Next base: position 31,456,893 of record NC_138530.1, read on the forward strand.
AGGTAATTTTCACGGGAACCACAGACATGCACGCACACACCCACCCACCCGCCACACATACATGCTGCACTTTTTTATTATTAAAAAAAGCCCCCACTACTGAAGCAATTCCTAAAAATGTACTTAGTGTCACAGTTCCTCCTCTTTGTAATCCATAGAACTGTTGGTGTTTGTGGTCTATGACAATGCCTATTACAGTGGTACCTCGGGTTACATACGCTTCAGGTTACATACGCTTCAGGTTACAGACTCGGCTAACCCAGAAATAGTACCTTGGGTTACGAACTTTGCTTCAGAATGAGAACAGAAATTGTACTCCAGCGGCACAGCGGCAGCAGCAGGCCCCATTAGCTAAAGTGGTGCTTCAGGTTAAGAACAGTTTCAGGTTAAGAACGGACCTAAGTACTTAACCCAAGGTACCACTGTATATCAAACTGTTACATGGGGCAGTAAGTTTCTCTGCTCACACACTCCCTACAAGTCTGCTCTGGGGGGCAGGGGCACATGGCGAGAGAAGGGAAATGATACGTTGCATCACACAGTCAGAAGTCCTTGCACTAACGTAGCTACTTTTTTGTTGGATACCACTCTTGGTCACCAACAGCATGGCACTATGCCCTCTGTATCTACCAATGTTCTGTGGGGGCCATTGTAACATTTTGACACTCATGTTTTCTACATCTTGAGAGCCAGTGTGCTGTAGCGGTTAGAGTGTTGGGACTAGGACCTGAGAGGCTGGGGTTCAAATCCCCACCTGGCCAGGAAGTTCACTGGGTGACCTTGGGCCAGTCACCGCCTCTCAGCCTAGCCTACCTCACAGGGTTGCTGCGAAGATAAAGTGTGTGTGGGGGGGAGAAGTATGTACACCACCTCGAGTTCCTTGGAGAAGAATATAAATGCAATAAGCAAATGCATTGTATAAATGAAGATTTACCTCAATGCTTCCGATACCAGGGCAATACGACCATAATCCCAGAATCTTTTTCTTATAAAAGAAAATACCAACAATAAAATCTAAAATAAAAGAAGTAACATTCATTCAGAGGCATAAGGTTTCGTTATTTCATATTAAGCTGGCTTCAGATATGACAGTGCCATAAGAGCACCAGGACCAAATTTTTCATACTTGACAAAAACTTTGGATTTTTATTGTTGTAACACCAGAAAGTAGCTTATGGCTACTATTGGACAGGGCCTTTTTTAGAGCAAAAAGAATAAAACATGTGCTGTGAAGGGTGGGAAATACATGTCTTAAGCTTGACGAGAAAGAATTCAGACAAATCCAAGTTATGGTAATTCTGACATGGTACTCTGAAATATAGTTTGACCACACACTTATTCTGCATCCCCTCCATATATATTTCTTTGGCCAGGACAAGCCAGACCTTGCAGCACAGTCTGTCTTAAGGGAAGGAAAACATTTGTGCAAGACAAAGGATGCATCTATTTCAGCAGGGTAAATTACATAACGCGGGTGGCGCTGTGGGTTAAACCACAGAGCCCAGGGCTTGCCAATCAGAAGGTCGATGGTTCGAATCCCTGCAAAGGGGTGAGCTCCTGTTGTTCGGTCCCTGCTCCTGCCAACCTAGCAGTTTGAAAGCACATCAAAGTGCAAGTAGATAAATAGGTACCACTCCAGCGGGAAGGTAAACGGCATTTCCGTGCGCTGCTCTGGTTCGCCAGAAGCGGCTTAGTCATGCTGGCCACATGACCCGGAAGCTGTACGCCGGCTCCCTCGGCCAATAAAGCAAGATGAGCGCTGCAACCCCAGAGTCGTCCGTGACTGGACCTAATGGTCAGGGGTCCCTTTACCTTTAAATTACATGATGATTCACCCTTAAGAACACAAGCCCTATTGGATTGGACAATAAGTCCAGCTTATTTACAGGAAACACTTTCTACATATCCACCATAGAGCTTCTCTTTTTTGCAGAGGATTCTGGGACTTGTCTTAACACACATGCTCAATTGATGTGGCACACTGACCATACTTCTTGAGCCTCACCATTGCCCCACCAGGCCCTTCCTCAGACCTTGCTTTGGGAACTTGGGGATTGTATAAGAGGCAGTTATCTGCCAAAACTGAGACTCCTAAAATTTACTTACCAAAAAGCAAGTAACATCGAGCAGAAGGACAATAGGGACTCCACCAAAGCTTACACCTTGAAGCACAGTACTTCCCCGTGCTCTGCTGTAGCAGTAGGATCCATTGCCACCACGGTAATCTGTTTTAGTCCCATTCCATGAGTGAGCCAGCCACAAATCTCCAAAGAATGGAATCATGTTGTTTCACTTAGAAAACAAAATCATAGGGCAAGTTACAACAGGCAAGAAAGCATTATGTATATAGATAATATATAGAGCACAAAGTCAGAAAAGACTGGCTGAAGCAAAATCTATATTAATAACAACAACTATTCCCCATTACTTAAATAGCTTTGGAACAGTTCAATGGAACAATCAAAACATAAGCTTTTATTGCCAGTATGTACTTTGTCACTATAGTCCTGCCTCTATGTTCTATGTCATCAAGGCCCAAGTCATGAAGGAATTAGTATGAAAGGATTGAATTGGGAAAAGCCTGCAGCAGGATGGAACTGTAAACACCACAGATCTGTCATTTTCTAGCTCAGCTATGACACAAAAAATGCTCCCATAGAATCTCCCTTATCATTCTCTCTCATTCATATATATCACAGAGGGGAGGAGAGAAACAGAGACTGAAATTCACCACCGCCAAATAATAGGTCACCTCTGTGTCCACATAATATGTAAAAAATAATAAAGGTCCTCAAGTATGCTTTTGTGGTTGGCACTGGCAGGCACCAGATTTGTGTTTTTTACTGTAGAACGCAGTCAATCAACAAAAGTATCAATTTTATAATAGTTCTGGAGGACTGCATGTAAAAAATCTTGTAATTTCAAGAGAGTAAGTTTTAATTCAACTGGGTCCAACCTTGATCCAAACCACATGGGAAAGCAAAGTGTCCCAGTGTTTATGCTTCAATTGCTGGGGTGAAGCAGTGACCTAGAGGACTGTGACAAGCAGGTGGGGTGATGCCCACGGCACACTCTCAAAACTGCCAATCAGCCCCAAAAGGGAAGACCTGTTTCAGAGGTTTTGCAGGGCAAAGCCAAGTATCAAAGCTATCCAATACCTTAAACTGCTTTAGACATATTCATAATTTCACGCTTTAAGCATGAAGGAAACTGGTTCAGCCCCATCCAGCTGCTATAAACAACTGAATAGTCTTTTAAATTGTAGGTGACAACCAGCCATCATTAAGTTATGTATGTACAGGCAAATCATCTAAAGATGAATGCAAAGAGAAAATTATTTAAGAGCTCACAGCAAGTGACAAAGCAAAATCTGATGTAAAATCAGATTTTACATTCTTATGAAGGAACTTTTAAGTTTTCACAGCTGTAATTTTACAGTGTACCCAAGAAACCATCCAAATGAAGACATCCAATATGTTCTTTACAAAATTCTATGATGTTAGGCCTCATTCCAAAACAGATACAGTTCATGGTTAAAAGGCAAGTTGATGGGTTAATTATCTGTTTAGATCAATGCCTCCCAAACTTGGGTCTCCAGCTGTTTTTGGGCTACAGTACCCATCATCCCTGACCACTTGTCCTGGCAGCTAGGGATGATGGGAATTGTAGTCCCAAACCAGCTGGAGACCCAAGTTTGGGAAACACTGGTTTAGAGATGAAACTTGTTCACGTCCTGTCATCCCACACATTAATTTAATTTCAAGGGAATGAACCAGAAAGCAGCACTTATTTTACCCACCAAATCACAGCTCCACAAGAGAGGTAACAGGACAATGATTGCCCTTCTGTTTCTGAAATTCTGATTTGCCTGCAACAAAAATAATTTCAGGGCAGTCTACAACCTGCAGAGGGCAGAAGAGAGCCATCCCAGATCTATCACTAGGCGGTTGATAATTACACATCATCTCAGCAATTATCAAGCCTGCCCAAACTTCCCTCAACAGAAGAATAAGGTATTTTATTTATTAACAAATGTCAACCAGCAATAGCCTGCCCAGTGCAGGTGCTTGGGAGAGGCTCAGAAATTAGATCACAGCCCAATTTAACTTGATATATTAAGAAAATGTGGGCGTCTACCCCAGGATAAGTAGGGATGAAGGGTCTAAAATTGCCCCTCTCTCGTCCCCAGAAGTTTAGGGCTGCCACCCTCCCCTTCCCCCTGGCAGGGGAGGGCCTGTGCTTTAGCACCCACAGAACCTGCTGAAATTTAACTGGGCAGCTTCTCCCCACCCACCCGCACCAGGAAAGCGGCTGGATTTCTGCCAACTCATACAGCTGTTATAGACTCGGGGCCTCTGAAGCCATTAAAAAACAGTTGTAAAACAAAACGTGGCTATAAAATAACGGGCCCATCCGAGATTAGAACTACAGGTGGCGAAAGAGTGCGAGTAAGTTGTTTCAGAGTCGCACAATTCACCAGGGAAGTCGCCTCCACTTGATAATAAAGAGAAAATGGAAGCCAGGTGAAGAGAGGACGGAGGGGACTTGCCTGAAGTCGAAGGGGCCGGGAAGAGGAGCCGGGAGGGAGGCTTGGGTGGGTGCCGGGGACACACACACATAAACACACGCCTTGGCCACAACTCACAAACACTTTAAGAGAGCAGGAAGTGGCTGGGAAGCAGCCGAAGAGGAGCTGCTGCTCTCCCTGCCGGGCAGGGGCAAAGGACCCCCCCACCCCCACCTCCTGGCCACGGGTGGCGCCTGTGCTTTAATTCCTCTTTCGAGGAGGAAAGCCCGCCCGGTTACCGCCGCGCACAACCCCTTGGCCAGAAATGGCCCCGTCCTCCGTTACCTGAGCCACCAGCTCTGCTAAGTGGGAATGACGAGGGCGCAGGTGACCCCGCCCCGCCCCCGTCGCGAATGCAACAGATGACTTGCCCGAGCCGCGCATGCGCCCCCGTTATGGGGACCAGGCCCTGCCCTGCCCACCGCTCCTCGGTGTGAGTCTTCTCCCTCCACCTGCGACGAGCCTTGTTGCGGCCTCAGGAGAACGGCCTTCCCTGGCGGGCACGCCCTTGGGCACCACAGGCAGGCCGCGCGCCGACGTGCTTCCGCCCGCTTTCTGTAAGGTGACAACGAGGCTGTGGAGGAAACAAGGCAGCTGCTGCTTCGCTGGTAACTGATAACACACACGCAAGGCTCGTTTTCAAGTATAGGTCTACCTGCTGCCGTTTGCAGGCTGTACGAAGATGCGAGTGTTTCGTGGCTCCTTCACAGGTTTTGTATTCTAACAGGAGAAGCTCTCGAAATATATATATAAAAACAAAATGAATTGTCCTGTAGCACCTTAGAGACCAACTAAGTTTGTTCTTGGTATAAGCTTTCGTGTGCTTGCACACTTCTTGTGCATGAAAGCTTATACCAAGAACAAACTTAGTTGGTTTCCAAGGTGCTCCTGGACTAATATATATATATATATATCGACTGTGTCAGACCAAAACGGCTACCTACCTGAAAGGAGTAGCTCTGTGACCTTATTTAAGGTCACATCCCTTCAAATTCATTGGAATTGGATTTGGTGGTTCTACCTAGTGGTGTGGGGAAAACAACCTACACATGCTCAAAAGTACTCCTAACTTCATTTATCTGGACATAAAAGGTAAAGGTAAAGGTACCCCTGCCCGTACGGGCCAGTCTTGACAGACTCTGGGGTTGTGCGCCCATCTCACTTAAGAGGCCAGGGGCCAGCGCTGTCCGGAGACACTTCCGGGTCACATGGCCAGTATCCCCACTTAATTCAGTATGGCTTCCTTCTGAGTAAACATGGTTAGGATTGTGGTGTATTTTGATTAAGGTGGGAAAAGATATATCCATTTTCTCCACAACATGCATAATTGTATAAGGGGAAGTTTCCTTCCTCTCCCATGATCCTAAAACTCAGGACCATTCAAGGAAGCTGAATGCTGGAAGGTCAAGACAAAATATTGTCTCATCAGCTGTCTTTCTTACCAGCTAATGCTAGTAAAAGGTGCTTCTAGCCTCCAGTGATAGGATCTAGGAGCACCTCCTGAATACAAACTTGCTCCTTTAGAGGGAGTACAAGTTGATTCAGAGCAAATAACTGGTTGGTCTCTGAGATCTGGGAAATGTTCTCTGTCTGAGTCTTGCCACGTTTCAAGCTTAGTTTATGGGTCCTCATCTAGCCCACCTATGCACTGATCCAGGGCTTGCACATCCTCTCCTGATTCAGATGTTATAAAGAAATAGAGCTGAATGTCATCAGCATAGTGATGACACCTCACTCCAAATCCCCTAATGACAGCTCCCAACAGCATCACATAGATGTTAAATAGCATTGGAGACAGAATAGCGCCCTGTTGCACCCCACAGCACAAACACAAGGTTACAACTAATCACAGTAAGCCCATCTGTTCCTCAATTTGTGGACAGAATTGCTTTTGTTTGGCATTGTTTTTCTGGTGGCAAAAGAAGCATTTGCTCACTAGTTAGCAAGCACTTTTCATTTCTGGGAATAAATGAAAACGTAGTGTCTGTGACATGGGTCAAGACTCTCTTAAATCCTTCTAACCATTTTATTTTGAAGATACCACATACCCCCCGAACAGCTCTTTAACACCCAAGGAAACTAAATGTGCAAGTGCATTTGTGTGACTTTCTTCATATGTGGCTTAAATTACTGGACACCAGGACATACAAATTTCAGATAAACCTCACCTTTCCATTTATCCTTCCCAGCAGGATTTTCCTCTGTGGGTCAGCATCCCTGTAGGGTGTACATATCCTCAACATTTTGGGCACCAGGTGGTACGAGGAGTTACCACTTACATAACTGCTCCCTGTGGTCACAACATTTCTACTACACAGGCATTTTGTTTTTTTCTGAGCGGTGAATGTTGAACTGTGGCCAGATTAGCTGTTAAATGCTTTCTTGTTGAAACCCTAATTAATAGATCCAATTCATTTTCTTGACACTTTACTTCCAGATCCTTTTGAAGTTTTCGTCACACAATATGCTTCTTAGATGTAAACCATTGATGCTTTACATGTACCTTCATAACATAAAGTGATAATATTACACAAGTACCATACAAATCAGATTTTTGCACTCATCTGTAATACTGAGCAGATGCAAGCCAGTCTTTCCTGTTACATGAACATTAGGCTGTAGTCCAGACCAGTCTGAGCCAGCTCAGAAGGCACCTGTATAATTATCTATTGGATTTTGCTATTATTATTTAGAATTTGAATTAACTTGACATTCAAAACATGCTGTACAAAATATTTTAGCCCAAATCTACCAATACCAAGACACAGGTCTACCAGGCTTGCATGTTGAGCACACTGCTTTATGGTAGTAAGTCATGGGCAAATTACACTCACCAGGAGCAACATCTCAATGCCTTCCACATGCACTACATCAGGAAAATTTTGGGCATTGCAGGGCAGGACAGAGTCTCAAACAAATATGTGAATATGATCAAGCCCACATTCCCAGCATATTTGCACTCCTGTCTCAGCGATGCCTGCACTGGCTTGCTCATATTTACAGAACAGAAGATGGCAGGATCCCCCAGGACGTGCTCTATGGGGAGCTGGCTTCAGGCACAAGGCCTGTTGGCAGACCAACTCTCTTATAAAGACATCTGCAAACATGACTGGCGACATTAACCCCACTGTGCGGGAATCCCTTGCAGTGCCTGAGACAGTTTCGTCATACATCCACAGCAATGACCAGAGGAGGAATGACTGCTGCTGGGAGGAGCGCAGAAAGAAGAAATGCCATGGTACACCTGCATCAGCACAATTGGATGCCTTCATCTGCCCCAGCAGCTTCTCCCTTATCAGTCTCTACAACCACAGCAGGTGCTGTAACTCTCAAAGGGTTTCACTCTACTCCCAAGGTGCACTTCATTGTCTCCCAAGACAGACGGACGCCAACAACAACAGCTCAGGCCTGGAAGCCAACCCTGTATGCAAATTCTTTAATCACATGGCAATATTAAAAGGTTTCATTCGTGCACGACAGGGAAAAAAAATCTGTCTGTTTCCCTTGCTCTCTATTCTGAAACCCCCGCTGCTATCCAACCCCAGCTACCTGATTCGCACACAACACTACAATACTCTTTTCTTCTTCAAGCTGCTTAGAACTTTGAATGGGAGCATTTTGTTGTGAGCTTCCATTTGTACAGTTCTAATTTTAATGGTACAGATGCTCGTGTTGTTAACAGCTCTGCAGTGACAGTAATTTAATTCACACCTCCTTTGCACTTTAGGAAGGCAGCATGAGTTCCCACTGATAATCTCACAGAACATACCCAATGCGGTGAACACAGGATGGTGCTGCTCTTTGAGGTAGGCAGGGAGCTCTTGTTGGTGTGACATATGCAGTGTAGCTAGAGGCAGCAAAGGGATGTGAAAGTGAAATGTATGATTACATTATTTTAATAAGATAGGGAGGTGCCTGCTCCCATCTCCCCCCAAAGGAATGACTTTAGCACAGGAGTGGGGAATCTGTGGCCCACCAGATGGGGTTTAACTTCCAACTCCCGTCGGCTTCATCTAGCATGGCTGATTGGGAAATGTGATGGTAGATGTAATTCAGCGACATCTGGGGGTCCACAAGTCCCCATTAGTAAAACAGAACCAAACCAGACAACGGAAGAATTCCACTGTAATCCCATATACTTTGCAGAAAATGTCTCTTGGATTCTCTTCATTCAGGCATGTTCCTAATGTCGCTGGCTATAGTTCAGAATACAGTAGTATGATAAAATCATTCCAGATTGTAGTAACTGAAAGCACAAAATGAAAGAGCTGGCACAAAAATTCTCACCCATGAATCCCCTCTTTCCCCACCCCGCATTCTTACCCGACTCTGCACAATTTTAGTTTCTTTCATTGTTACATGTTCGTGTTGGTTACTTCGCCTCCCTGAACTTGCTTTATACTTCATTTCTATAGGGTGGTTGCTGCTGCTGCTTCTTCCACCAAGCAGTCCTGCATTCTTAGAAGTTCTTTCTTTCTCTGCAATGCTCCCAGGCCTTGCCACCGCCTTTATCGCATATAGAGTGTGTGCATTCTCCTAGCACATGGGTATCAAACAGCAGTCACGTCTCATCAATCTTCTGTCTTGCAACTAAGCATATGACTAGTATTATGTAAATTAACGCAGCACGGGGAAAGCACAAGCAACAACGGGATAGCTCTGCATGGCTTTCTTGGATGCATTTACAGTGTGTTGCAAGGTAATTTTTCATTGGGAACTGGTAATGGAAATTGTCATTGCTCAAAATGTGTTTAATTCAGATTGTCTGTTTAAGACAGATGGGGAACTGGCTGTGGCCCTTCAGATGTCTTTGGATTCCATGTCCCATCAGTCCCAGCCAGCTAGGCTAATGCTTAGATATTATGGGAGTTGTAGTCAAGCACAGCTTCCCCATCCCAGGTTAAAAAGAGTATATATGAGCCTGAGGGGTAAAGTCCTTTTGAACATGTGTAATCTCCATATTGTAAGATCTTAGTAAAAAGGTAAAAGAGGTTAAATCCCTTTGAACATGAGAGAGCTCCGTAATCTCACATAGTTTGGCCCTAAATGGCTTGAAGAGATGGTTCCTAGAAATAATGACCCTCAAGCTACCACTTGCATACACACCCCTGTACTTAGTTTTGCCTTCTTTTTAATTATTATAATTTTATCACAGCTGATTTAACTCTATGTATTAAATGTGACTTTTTTAAATATAGGAAATACATTTTTAAAAGAATAATGGAAGGTAAACCTAGCTGTGTCATAAATCCAACAAACATTTACGGGGCAATCCTGAGTAAAGCAATTCCCACTAAGTGAGCCCCAGCTTTAATAAATGGGAAGTTAATATATGTTAATTTCTCAAAGAGCTTTATTGTGACCCCTGGACATTTTTAAAGCCTTTAAGACTTTTCATTATGTCACACACAGAAGTTTCATACTATTGCTGGATCTTGAGTTCTAGAGTTCATGTAGGAACTGAGCCAGTGTAAAAGGAAAGATAGTTGTGTATATATTTAGGCCCTGCCACACAAATGCTAAGAGAGAGAAAGAGAAGTTATACTTTCTGTGAACACCAAAGTACTACATACTTTGAGTAAATGTTTTTTAAAATCCTCTTGAGTATGGAAGGTTCTGTCACTTAACTCAAGCAACTGTTCCAGAATCTCAAATGATATTATTGTTAATAATGTGTAACGGTCAGAGTATGTACTATTCATACCATATATTTGTTGGAAATGTTACAGCAGTCTTTGCAATTTTTTGGCCAAGATCTAGCAAAGTGCCACCTCTTTCCTAATTTACAGCTGGAGAATTAAAGCTCTTTGCACTAACCATCTTGCAGGTCTTTAGCAGGAGACTTTCTCCACAATTCTTATTTAGATTGGTCTTTAATATGTATTTTGGCTGAGGTGATGGAGCCAGCACCTTCTAGGAAATTTAGAAATGCAAATCACCTTGTATTTTATTTGCATGAGGTTTGTGACAGGCTCTGCCTTTGAAGGTCTTTATTAATGTATCCAAATAACACCTAGTAGAAGTTGCTGTTATTTGCAGAAGGACCTTTAAAGGGGGTGGGAATGAATAGAGCAGCATTTACTTTTTCCTTTGTTGGAACAAGAGACACATGGAGAAATTAAAAGTCAACAGAATTCTAATTATAGGAAGAACTTTTCTTATGCAATGCATAATTAACCTGTGCAAATTGAAGCCACAAGATGTAAGAGGAAACCAAGAGCTTAGTCAAATTAGTCGCATTCAGAAAACCTACTTGCATGCCAAGGAATTATAGGTGTAATCCACCACCTGCTGAAATCCATAGCAAGCCTCTCCCATTGCACCATTCTACATCATTTTCTAATTGTATAGATCTTCAGCTATGTTATATGCCGTTTTAAAATGGCATATAACATAGATCCCTGTTAAAGGAATGCAACCTCTGATAGAACAAGATGTAATTTAACAATCATAAAATAGCAATCATAAAATAGCAATAATAAAAAGCAGTCCAACAATATACATGCAATAATCTGGCTGTTTTGTATGCTTGTATACATAAGTCAGGCAGGCAATGCTTACCAGGTCTTGGTATGCTGAACTTTCGTCTTGTCTCCAACCAGCAAAACCAAATGGAACTCCTGAGGAAAGAGGAAGTGAGCAATAGCTAGCTGAAGGAAAGTAATTAAGCTGCTGTGCTTCTTGTTCCCTATTCTAAAAAGTGCCATAGAAAGGTCTTTTCTGCAGAAAACCCTGGCACACTGCAATATAATTTAAAGCATAATTGAATGCAAATAATTTGAAACATCTGACCCACGTTTTTCTGCTGCAGAGTGCAGTCGGATGGGGTATAGGTAATGTCCACTAACTGGTACAATAACGTGCACTATTTCATATAACCTACTTGAAGAAAAAACTCAGGCTGCAGTAACAGTGACTTGAACTGTGCCACATTTTATGTTTTGAACACATGGTTTCCATGTTGGAGAAATATAATCCCTGAGGACAAATAATGCAATTCTTCTTAAATTTACACAGGAGGAGGGTTGTAGCAAATAATACCCTCCCTTGATTCGCTATGAAGACGTTTGGATTTTTAAAATAGAAAAGCAGCATATAAATATTTTAAATAAAAACAAAGTGGCTTACAATAAAAATTATACAGTTGAATCAAACCTACATACACCCTAAGACCATCAAAGAAGTTGCTGCCAGGGTGAACAGAGCAGTTTTAAAATATAAAAATAAAAATCGGATGAAAAGAGCAGAACCACTGCTGATCGTCCATTATAAAAACCTTAGAGAGAAAAAGTCTCTTAACTTGTTGTCCATAAGATGATAATGTTATCTTGCAGATCTGCCTAGGGAGGATATTCTAAACACATGATGCCTCCTGTGAAAAAGCCTCCTCCCCAATCATCATCTAACCTCTGCAAGCAAGAACACTCTGAGAAGGGTTTCAGAAGCAAATCTTGAAAATCAGAGTAATTTCTATGGGGGAAAGCAGCCCTTCCCAGTATTCAGAGTTGAGTATTGGGTGTTTGGGAAGTCGGCAGGATCAAGTTCCCTGCAGGGAGCTCAGTCAAGCCACATCTCTACCTACCTTAATGATGTCAGGTGCTGCACAGGTGGACATGGTTTGGGGAAAACAGCCTCATAGACCCCATTGAGACTCAGGCCAGGCAAATTTGCTACGTGATATGCACAAGCAGGACTGAGCCACAATGAGCCTTGTGCTCCTTCCTCCTCACCCTTCCTCCTACATGGTGTGAGGAAGAGTTCAAAAACTTTCTCTTCCATTATTACATACTTACTGCGGTTTGCTTTGTCATGCCTGACAACCTGTGGCTCATTTAAAATAAACCAACTTCAAACAGTGGTGTTTGAAGCTTGAAAGTTTAAATATTATAGTTAGTGTTTGTTTTTAGTCCATGGTGTATTAATTTTTTCACATTCATATACAGTGGTACCTCGCGTTACAGACACTTCAGGTTACAGACGCTTCAGGTTACAGACTCCGCTAACCCAGAAATAGTACCTTGGGTTAAGAACTTTGCTTCAGGATGAGAACAGAAATCGTGTGGCAGTGGCAGCAGGAGGTCCCAATGGCTAAAGTGGTACCTCAGGTTAAGAACAGTTTCTGGTTAAGAACGGACCTCCAGAACGAATTATGTTCTTAACCCGAGGTACCACTGTAATGTAACAGTACAGTCCCTTAGTCTCCCTCCACCTGACCTCGTTCTTGCTTCCTCTTTTCATTTTCTTTTCTAAGTCACTTTGCATTGCCTGGAGCAAAAAAGCAAACAATAAATCTAATGATGATGATAATGATACAGCATTTTAATCTCTGACATTCAGTTATCTAGCATGCTATATAGCAGGCATAGGCAAGCTCGGCCCTTCAGATGTTTTGGGACAACAATTCCCACCATCCCTGACCACTGGTCCTGTTAGCTAGGGATAATGGGAGTTGCAGTCCCAAAACATCTGGAGGGCCGAGTTTGCCTATGCCTGCTATACAGTATTCAGGTTTTCATGCCTAGACACAGGTTAGGATGAATGAATGTCATCAGTGCTCTGTCTTAGTCCTAGATTAACATCCATTAAGTCGGGCAGGTTTCCCTCACTGCCCTGTGCCTCCCACTGTTTCTAGTTGTGGGTATTATTCAGTGAAGAGGTCCAAAAATGCACTTCCCATCTCCCAGAAGCTTGATTTTATGTATTTTTTAGAATATAATCTTGTACAGTAGTTGCAGGAGTTCCTGTATCCAGTTTTCTTCGCTTGGTGTGGTCTGGGCTTTCCAGTATTGAAGGATTATTCATTTTGCTGCAAGTCTGGCTTGGTTGCATCTCATTCCTGCAAATGCAGTAAACTTTGGTATAGCCTGTACATGGCCTATTGACAACTATGAAAAGCATAAGATTAAACATCAGATTAAATAAACTGAGGCACTAACCACCTCTAGCAAATATTCTGTCATACTTTCTATTGCAGGTATATTTGAAATGCTTATCTTTACAATTAGGTTTGAGCCTATCACACTTCCTACTTAACACATAGGATTTATTGATGAAAGAGAATGCGGTCATTATGCAAATACACACCTGCAAGAAAGCAGGTGATCCTTATGGTATGGTTAGATAGCAAAAACTAGTTTTACATTTGCTGAAATGACCACTGTAAACTTTACATGTAGTCTTTGGCTGGTCTCTTATATTTCATTCTTTGCAGACACTTTAAATCCCTTGTCTGACATTTTAAATCCACCATGTAGATTCCAATACACATCACACAGAAGGAGCTCCTATAAAATGCCTGCCTTTTCTTGTTTGCATGACAAAAAGGGAATAGTAAAACCAGCAATTGGAGGAGATAATCACCACTGTGTGAAAAAGAGTTCAATCCACATTTTTTTCTTTCTAACTGAGCTTCAACTGTTTGCCTAATAATTTTACGTTACCTGTTGAGCTCATAAATCTGCTTCCAATACACATTTGGCATTAAAGGGTTTTCTTTCTATTAGACTGGACATCAGACATGAAAGAAAGCACTTTCTAATCTAGGGGCCCTCACTGCAGTGCACCACCAGAAGATTGTATTTATCATTAATGCTTAACAGACCTTAACACATACCGCTTAAATCCATGAAAATAATAAGCAGGTGATTCAGAACTACATTCACACTTTTGGGTAGAGTACTTCTGTGGTGACAGCAATAGTCTAAGTTCATGCTTGCTTTGTAATTCCTGATTCTAAAAGTAGTTAGCTGTATTAGATAACTCTGTTTCTATTCCTTCAGAATACACAAAAATGCTTTATGATCTCTTCCCTGGAAAATGGGCTATGAAGGTCTTTTTGTATCCATGCTTAAGGATTGGGTATTTCATCCTGCATTAGATTGGTTAAAAGAAAATAATATTCAGGGGGTTTATTTCACAGGGTTTGAGACATCTAATATAGGTGCAGTTGAAGATTGCAAATTTGCACTTCAATCATGCTGTTTGGGCTATCCAAATAAATCCTGCTACTTTCACACAGTACAAAATTCTCTCATGGAAGACACCTTCCCTCCCTTTTTAAAACTTATAGGGCAGCTGGGCATGCTACAAAGTGCAGTGCTGGTGTGACTGATGCTACCTGCCATCTTATTTTGCTCAGAGGCACACTCTACATTTATGCAAATGTATTTTGTGAGTCTGTGTTCTGAGTCCTTTAAGACTCTAGCAAAGCTCCTGCAAACAGGTGATAATTATGGTCAGGTGGTGGTGGGGATTCTTGTGAGTACACAATTGCCATGTAAAGGATCTCTCTAGGACTACAGTAGGTCATGACCAATGATGTTTTACAATTATGGTGTATTTTTAAAAAAAAAATACTACATTTGTTTGGAATTGTACATTCCTTTTTATTAAAACCTCATCAAAAAACTACCATTCCAATTAACACAAATTTATTTTTCATAGAAAGAATTGCTGAATATAAAAGCATCAAACACATTACACATTACAAAGCTGTGAACACATTACACATTACAATACACTACAAATTAGATTGTCCTTTTCTCATTTTGGTTTGAAACTGGTTTTGGGAGAAATGTATCAAGACAGAGTATTGCATAAGAAACAACAGGATTGTGGCTAGTGTGTGTACACAGCTTCTCAAACCAGTGTTGGGAGCACACTTGATGCAGAGTAAATGAGAGTGTGGAAGAACAAGTGTTGGTGAAGGAAAATCAGCATGGCCTGCAAAAGCAAGCCCTGCCTCTCTAAAACCTTTTAGCGTGTCAACAAGCATGTGTGGATAGGGGTGATCAGGCTGACAGTGTACACTTGGATGCTCAAATGCTCCTGAGTAAACATAATGGGATAAGAGTACAGATTCTTTAGGGTCAGTAACTGACTAACGAGCAGGAAGCAGAGAGTAGTAATAAATTGACAGTTCTCATATTGAAAGGATGTAAGAAGTGAAGTCCCTCCAAGGATCCTTATTTGGACTGAAACTTTCTAACTTGTTCATAAATGACCTGGAGTTTGGGGAGAACGGTGAAGTAGCCAAAACTATAGAAAACACCGTATTATTTAGAGTGATAAAAGATATTGAAAAGAGCTCTGAAAGGATCTTTCCAAACTAGTTGAAAGGGCATCAAAACGGCAAATTCAGTTCAGTGTAAACAAGTGTAAAGTAATGCACATTGGGGAAGGGAGTGAACCTAACTTCACATATACACTGTTGTGGTCCAGCCTAACCTAGTTCACAGGGTTGTAAGGTAAGGTTACTAGATGTCCCCGTTTCCCATTGAAATTGAAAAGTGTCCCCTGATTCATTGAAAAAAATGTGGTAAAATGTAAGGATATAATAAGGAAAGAGAGAACAATATAATAATAATAATAACAAGCAGGAAGCTGAAGCAACTATGAGGAAAGGTTTTCAGTTTAGCAACAAGTGAAATAAGGAGGAAACATGATACAGGTTTTTCAAAACCATGGTTGGTGTGGGAAAAGTACATAGGTTTGTCTTCCTCTTTCATAATACTAGGATCTTCCAATGAATCGGAGCAGTGGAAGATTCAGGGCAAACTGAAGCACTTCTACATACAGTGGTACCTTGGGTTATAGACGCTTCAGGTTACAGACTCCGCTAACCCAGAAATAGTACCTCGGGTTAAGAACTTTGCTTCAGGATGAGAACAGAAATCGTGCAGCGGCGGCACTGCAGCAGCGGGAGGCCCCATTAGCTAAAGTGGTACCTGAGGTTAAGAACATTTTCAGGTTAAGAATGACCTCCAGAACGAATTAAGTTCTTAACCCGAGGTACCACTGTACAGAGCATAGTTTTGGAATTTGCTTTCCAAGACGTCGGTATGACCACCAAGTGATTCCAAAAGGGATTAGACAAATTAATGGAAGGTAAAGCTACGCTGTGATCCTGTATTTGCTATCTGCAGGATGAGAGGCACCATGCCTCTGAATACCAGTTGCTGTGGAGCACAGAGTGGCTGGGGCAACCCAGTCAGATGGGCAGCATAGAAATAATAAAAGTATTACTATTAAGGAAGGAAGAACAGTTGCTCTTATGCTCTGTTTGTGGGCTTCCTATAAGCAACTGGCTGAATATTGTGGGGGACAGGATGTTGGACATAGCATGGACATAGCCAGGATTTTTCTGGGGAGAGGGGGCAGGCATTTTGTTGTGGGGGCTGAACCTCAGTTTGCTGTGTATTTTTATTTATTTTTATTGATTGGGGGCAGCTGCCCCTCCCTGCCCCCCCCTGGCAACACCCATGCATGATAGTGTATATGCAGTATGATCAAGCAGGGCTCTCCATATGTTCTTAATTTTTCAGTAACTATGCTTTTTTTGCTGTGAATGGAAATGTCACAGAGATTAACAAGGCAAACGTTCCCCATAGTAAAAGCATAATAACGCCGGAGGAAAGGAGTTCATTGTTGCTTTGTTCCCTCTCAAAGGTGGTTGTCTTCTGTAATAAGTGGTGTTACTACAGTAATGGGATTTTGCCAGGTTTTTCTCCTGAAAAACGATGTGGTAGTTGAATACTGCCTTCAATGCCCAACCTGTATGTTTCAGAAATCTAACATTCAACCTTGCCTGGTTCAAGGAGATAAACTACTGCAGTGTTATGATTAATGACTATTAAACAACAGCAGCAGCAGCAACAACAGTGTAACTGTAGTAATTCATTAACTTGGCAAAAGAAAGTACTTGAACTAGAGAGATTGTTCTGGATATATTTTTTTTAATGTAGCTATTGTTAGGAGAATTAATATGTTACAAGTTATAGTGTGTTCCATCTTTATGATCAAATTTAAGGAATTCTGTGTGATCCATGTAGCATTGAGCACGTTGGCTATCTATGTGAACGCCATATATCTGCACCCGGTAGAAAGGCAGTTTAGTTGCTCTCTACACTGGTATATATTTCCACTGATATCCACAAGACTTTGCATGAGGTTTTCTGGATTATGAAGCAGGACCTGATATTAATCTTATGAATAACAGCAATTGATGTGATTTACAAATGCTAATTGGTCCAAGAATTATTCTCAAACCTCCCACCCTGCCCAGTTTATGTATTTACTGCACAAAAAAGGTGTCATAGCGCATTTCATAACGTTGCCATGTCTTTTCCTTCATGGAGATTCGGCAGACAACAACAGAATGACTGGAGGAAACCTGAGTTGTTTAGGGCCACAGAGAGCTTTGGGAACGTGTAGAGAGTCTTCTAAATATTTCTGTTTTAAGTTCAAATGCACTGGAAGGTGTTACTATAGCTTGGATGTATCAAAGGGGATGTAACACTTCCAAGCCCCCTGCCTCACTTCTGCTTGTGGAATTTGTAATGCCAGTGGGATCAGACTTGCTATATAAACCCACCACATTAGATCCCTTTCCCATTCAGGCAGCTTGAAACCTTGCAGAGCTGTCTCTTCTTCGCCAAGAACAGCTTGTGCTGAGGAGAGAGAGAGAGAGAGAGTGATTTAGGGGCTCTTCTCCCCACCGATAGCTAGGCAAAGGATGGCTGTGAATCTCAGATGCTTGGTAACCTGTGCTCTCATCATAGCTGCCACCGCGAATGGATTTACCCAGAAAGGACTCAAACAGATATTGCTGGATAAATTAGGGCTTCCTGAGGTCCCTGCTCTTCAGAGGACAGACATGGAAAATCTGGTCATTCCGGAAAATGCAAGGAATAAATACATGTCTATGCTGAAGCGCCGCCGAGAGAAGCGGAGAGCAATGCCCAGTCTAGCTGGTATCCTTAGAGGAATTCCTGGCAATGCAGGTAAACTTTGCTGTTATCGTCACAAGTAACTAAAAGCAAGTCAGTCCTAAACTGAAATCTGCATCTGGTCTAGAATTTTATAGATTCAGGCTGTGTAATAACTATTATGCAAATCACTGTAACAGTATCTCTGAGAAATGCAGACCTAAATTTATACCCAAAGATTAATTTTTCAGCTTAAGTCTCTCTGTATATACAATACATTTGTCCTAAATGTGATGATAAGGTGGTGCAATAGACTTGTTTAACAATTAAACAGGATTGATTTCAGGGAATGTATACCTCTTGAATAAGTTTCTCATGCTTCATGTTATTATGCATTATATTGCAAGTGGTATTCATAGAGTTAATCTGCTATTAGAAATTCACAGGATTAATTTGCATCCCTTTCCTGAAGGGCAGCACAGTCTTAAGTGTGCTTACTCCATATGTCAAAAGGACATATTCTCAAGTAACAATGCAATCCTATCCATACCTATGAAGAAATAAGCTATACTAAGTTCAATGAGGCTTGCAAGGGAAGTGGGTGCAGGATTGCCCACTCCTTAGCCTGCTTACTGTATCTGTACTTCCTTTATCTATTTTCTTACATGTATATTCCATCTTTCTTCCATGATGGAACTGAAGGCACTGTACATGTAGCTTTCAAGCTACATGACACCCACCCAGGCATTGACCAGACCAGACATGCTTGCTTCAGCAATGTACATTCTGGGGGCGGAGGGGCTGAAGGTTTAAAATAGGCATTAGGTGGAAAAATGACTATATATTGTGTGGTAGCTGGTTTAACCATTAACTCACGGTGGCTCTAAGTACATAGGGAACCTCTTATTTATGGGTTCCATCCACACAGTGAGTTGTACTATTTCTCAACAACCAAGGGAGTGTGTGAGGAGTGTGTGACACAATTCAACTCACTGTGCTAGTGACTATGTAGCACATGGTTACTTAGTGTATTATCTAGCACAATTATCTCTCTTTTGTAATGAAGAATTCACCAGAGGGACCTTTGATCTCTGTTTGTGTTTTATGTACTAAGCTTGCAATACAGAAAGTATTGCAATCGGAGTAAAAAAAATGGGGGGGGGGGTAAACAGTTGCCTTTCCCACTGATTCCTGCTGTGTCGTCCATACTAGCACATATTTCCATAACCAGGAGGGTGAACAATGTGGGATGAAGTTGCAGAGGAACAGTAGAGAGTGGATTCGCACTGAGTACCAATCTGCCATATCTTCAGAACTGGTGTCCAGTAAATAATGTAACTGCAACGTGACTTCATATCTTTTGTAGACAACTCCTTCCAGTGCTAAGCTTTCCTTAAAAAGATTTTCCCGATGCATAACTTAAAACCCTTTTTTCTGTTATTTTAAAATAACAGCCTGCATTTATACAGAACCAAAATACAAAATGTCCCAAACCGGAAATAAACAACCTATTAAACTGTCTTTCTCTTTATCCACTGGGTTGCACATGAAGAAGATATGATTGATCTATCACAGGAATGAGGAACATGTGACCAGCCAGATGTTGTTGGACTGACCACTGGACCAGCTGGCTGGGGCTGAAAGGAGTTGGTGTCCAATAATAACCGGCGGGTCAGATGATTCCTCTCCCTATTCTGAAGTAACATAAAAGGAAAGTCTTTTTTTAAAGTGACAAATGAAAACAATGATGAATATAAGTATTTCGGTTGTTTCCAAATGCATAACAGATATTCCTGGAGACATTCTCTATTCGGACACCACCCGTCAAAAACTTATCTTCGACATGGAAGGCAGGATACCAGCAAACAGCGAAGTCACCATGGCTGAGCTGAAGCTTTTCAAAAAGCCCCTGGAGAGGAAACACCTGCCCATCAAGCCATCTCATCGGCCAGTCATGAATGCCAGGGTGAGCGTGTACTGGGTGCAGCCCCAAGAGAATGGCACCAACCGGACCTCTTTGATTGATTCCAGGTATGAAGAAGGAGTCTGATCTAATGGCTCAGGAGAGGTTCACTTGAATAGAACCACACTCAGCAGTGCTGTTTCAAGGGCAGGGGGGCAAGCCTTCTCTCAAATATATGCATGGTTTTCAAAATGTCTTCATTTCCTTACAGTGTTTCCCAGATGAGATCATTTATTAAGATGATCATCATAATTGTTATTTTCTTGAAGAGCTTGTCTGCCTAATCTATTGCTCTGCAGTTACAAAAGCAGGGTTTACCTGTTTACCTCATTATCAGGCATACATCTTAATGTACCCTGGAGGTTGTATAGTGGTACCTCGGGTTAAGTACTTAATTTGTTCCGGGGGTCTGTTCTTAACCTGAAACTGTTCTTAACCTGAAGCACCACTTTAGCTAATGGGGCCTCCTGCTGCTGCTTCGCTGCTGGAGCACGATTTCTGTTCTCATCCTGAAGCAAAGTTCTTAACCCAAGGTACTATTTCTGGGTTAGCGGAGTCTGTAACCTGAAGCATATGTAACCTGAAGCGTATGTAACCTGAAGCGTATGTAACCCGAGGTACCACTGTATAAAGAATTGTTACTTATAAGGGAAGCCTTTATGCAGAAGTTGAGATCAGTCTAGGCTTTTACAGCATTTCTAACCTAAGTGAATTTTATTTTGCCTTTTAAATTGAGGTGCCTTTTCCACCCAAGTTCAAAATGCAATATGTGAATAGGCTCGGAGATCAGGCAAAAGTCCTATTAGTTCAGTTCCTTTTTGAAAACAAATATTGTATTCTCACTCATTCCAATGTTTTTCTTTCAATTTCAGTCTGTTATTCTGGTATAAAGAAGCTAGTAGATATCTCCCCCTGTATGTGTTTTTATTCTAGGTTCTCTCTCCACTATTAACCCATTTTTTTTGTCTATTTAGGTTAGTTCCACTTATGGAGTCTGGCTGGAAGAATTTCGATGTCACCCAGGCAGTGCATTTTTGGCTAAAGACCAAGAGGCAGGGGCCGATGATCCTGGAGATCTGGATTGAAGGAGAAAGATTAGGCAGCTATGCCTCTGAAATGGCCAAAAGTGTGCGCTTTACTTCTCAAGATCCTTCGGACAAAGCACTGGGCAAGCCTGAGTTGGTGCTTTATACCCTTAACCTGGAAGACTATGGGTAAGTTTCAAACTTTAATCACATTGGTTACCGGGGAGTTTTATTTCTGCCCTTTAATACTGAAGACAAACTCAGGCACAGTTTAGATAGCCCTTAAACCCAATCCAAACCATGTTTTCTCAAAAGTAAGCTCAGTGGATTTTGCTCAGTATTGCAATCCTACAGCATGACAATAGGCATGTTTACTTTCCTTGCTGTGTTTCCTGGGAGAATTGAGTTTTACAATGTGTACTTTTGGAACTGATCTTGAGATACTCATCCACCTCGCATTGCTTTTAAAAGATGCAATGGTTGCATTGGATATACAGCTATCTATACCGTGGTACACAGAAATCCCAACAATCAACTAATTTCTTCCAAAAGCTGCTGATTATTGCTACATTCTTGCAGTATACTGGAGACAAACAATCACACAAACCATTATGAGAGAACGAGGGAAAAGGTTAGGATTGTGTTGCAGGTGAATCTCTCTCTCTCTCTCTCTCTCTCTCTCTCTCTCTCTCTCTCTCTCTCACACACACACACACACACACACAAAGAATAGGTGAAACAAATTAAGTTTGTTTCATTAAAACAGTGCCCAATGTTTTATTAGGAAGAAATACAGATTTTATCGTTGCTAAACTGTGTGATGCAGTGGATAGAGTGGACCAGGGAGTCCAGGGTTCAAATCCCTGCTCACCTGGAGACCACTGGGTGAGTGGATCAGTTGCCATCTTTTGGTCCAGGGTTGGGGTACCTGGGGCCCTCAAGTTGTTGTTGGACTCCAACTCCCATCAGACCCAGCTAGTATGGTTAAGGATGATGGGAGTTGCAGTCCGGCTACATCCAGAGGGCCACAGGTTCCCCACCCCCATCTTAGGGTAAAAACCAAACCGTCAGCATCAGGGCTTTGTGGAGTAGCAGGACATTCACATCCCTGCTGCTCAGGGCAACCAAGGGGTGCAGGTGAGGGACAGGATGGTGGGGTTTAAAGTTGTTATGTGACAGCAGTGAGTCCAGTTCACGGCTCAGCCCTGCCTCCTCTCTGCCTTCAGAACACTCCATTTCATGGCTTTCCACCGGCTCACTCTGGTTAGGCCTACTACCCACCCACACATTTGAAGGGCAGAAGGGGAAAGTTGACAACATCAGCACTGGTCGGTGGGAGGTCGGTTTAGTTGGAAGAAAAGTCACCTCCACCTAACCCAACCCTTCTTCCCCAAGTTTGGTATAAGGAGAGGTGATTGGATTTCTCTGCCCTTCTAACCCACTTCACATAGTTGTTGTGAAGATACATATGTGTGAAGCCATGTGGGAAGCTATCATGTGTGCCTCAAAAGGGTAATAGACAATCAAACACATACCGACACTTAAACACTAGAAGAATAAGCATGTTTGCGCCAGTTCTAGCATTTGTAAGCTCCAGATTGTCTCCAGCTTGGGTCTTTCTACATCTCAGACATAAAACTATCTGCTTTTCTTCGGCAGGGGACCTGGAGATTGTGAAGGAGGAACCCTGACTGAGAAGACTGCCTGCTGCCGCCAGGAACATTACATCAATTTCCGAGAGCTGACCTGGACACAGTATTGGATTATCGAGCCAGCCGGCTACCAGGCTTACCACTGTGTGGGTGCCTGCCGGCAACCCAAGAACTTGCTGCACCATTTTGGCTACGGAGAAAGAACCTGTGCTGTGGTGGAGAGCTCTCCGCTCCCCATGATGTATCTTGTCAAGAAGGGAAACTACACTGAAATTGAGGTGGCAGAGTTCCCTAATATGATTGTAGAAAAATGTGGCTGCATCATGGACCATATAGCAGCGGTCTAGCCACACACCAAACACAGAATGGCAGAAAGGCAAGAGGTAGCCTGTTGCAGGGTGCTCTTTTCCTCGTTTAGTTCTCCTAATTCTAACCACATATCACCCGTGGCACACTGAATTCGGTTGCTGGTCTTCTTCATACATTTGAACAATAATTTGGTTCCTCTCCTGTCATAGGTATGCAATTTTGCAGTCTCAAATGCAGGTTGTTCCAATCTGGATGGAATTTTGCAGTGTATAACTTGTATGTCTGCCTTTCATGGCCACAATGGCTGTGCTCTACCTCCACTGTTGCAGATAGGATGCCTTTGTACAAGAGGTTGCTGGGAATCTCAAGTGGGAAGAGTGCTGTTGCACTTAGGTCCTGTTTGTGGGCTTCTCATAGGTGTCTGGTTGACCACTGTGAGAACAGGATGCGGGACTAAATTGGCCTTTGGTCTTACTGGGTTCTTATATTCTATTTACTGAGAGTTTGTTTGTTTGTTGCTGGGCTATCATTTTCCATGGCAGAGCAGCAAAGTAGGATATAATCCCAAATTCAGTGAGCGATAGCAGTTTGTTAATGATAGTTGAAATCTGTCAGCACCAGAGAAAGATTGCTGGAATAGATGGATTTATCACTGGTCCTTCATGACAGTTCTTCTGTCATGTGGTGTAATGGTTAAGAGTGCTAGACTCGTAATCTGGTGAACCAGGTTCGCTTCCCCGCTCCTCCACATGCAGCTGCTGGGTGACCTTGGGCCAGTCACACTTCTTTCAAGTCTCTCAGCCTCACTCACCTCACAGAGTGTTTGTTGTGGGGGAGGAAGGGAAAGGAGAATGTTAGCCGCTTTGAGACTCCTTTGGGAAGTGATAAAGCGGGATATCAAAGCCAAACTCTTCTTCTTCTGTTATTACTAACAAAACACCCATCAAAACAAGGGATAGGCATCTGTATGATGAGAGGACAGCATCCTACAAGGAGCACTTTGAGATGAATTGCATGTGCCTCCAAGCAGAGTCCTACAGCACCTCTTGCAGGATCCCTGTGGGTAACGACTAAGCCCTTGGTATCAGGGATGGAGGACAGGTTTACCTTCACTTGCAACAGTGTCCAGAGTGCAGTGTAACTTTCTCCCATGGCAGTGAATGGCTGCAATTCACTCCTGTGGAGAAAAAGTAAAGGGGTGTATTGAGGATAGAGGTTTTCAAGCTTTTTGAGTGCACGGCTCCCTTGACCAATACCATTCTTTCTGCAGCACCCTTGTGGGACTCAGGAGCCCAGTTATGTCACCCCTTTCCTGCCAAGCTGAAAGCCTCTCACCCTTTTGCAGTGTTCCCTCAGCCTCCTCTCCTCTCGCCTCTCCTTGGGAGTCCTCCAGGCAGCTCCCACAGCCACCCCAGCCTCTGAGCCGCCTCAGCTCCTGGCAACCAGCACCCCCTGGCCAGCCCCAGAGGCATCATTTCCCTGGGGAGCTTGTAGCCGGGGCTGCTGCAATAAACAGCTGTGCTAGCCCACTTGCCCACTGAAACCAAGAGAGTTTTAAACGTGTGTCACCTTTCCTGGATCACACCCATGGAAAGTTTTGCATTTCCCAGCTGCACTGATTTTAGTGGGAGAGTACAGTGTGTAGTTAAATATCTCCAGCTGAAATCAATGGGCCTTTAAAAGTTGTCAGCTTTGACTGGATCTAAGGTTGGCAGATTTGACTATCCAGTTGAACTTGCTCCCAGACCATGACCAACATTCTGTCCATTACAATCAGACCATATTATTATACCACAAACTATCTTAGGAATCATAAAAAGCACTTACCTATTAATAATATAGAATCCATATATATTCTCCGTCCTTATTTGCTATCTCCATCAGAAGGCTGATCTATGTACCTTATGGGTTAAAAAGTGAGCCAGAAACCCTGTAATAAGTGGGACTTGTGTGTAAAGATGCTTGCTGCATATGATTGCAAGATCTCGTCCTTTTTCATTTGTAACATAAAAACAATGTGATTGATGAGGTTCCCCTGAATTTTGTACATATTGACATACTAGGAAAAACAATAAAATATACAATGAATACAGTGGATTATTTTATTTGAATCTTTAAAAATATGCACACAAACAATTACTCTTTTATAATTTGGGTAATGTAGCCTGTTTTGAATGGGGCTTCCAAAACTTTAAAATATCCTATTTAAAACAAAAAAATAAAAACAAGAAAGGAGATAAAATCTGATCTTTGTAAGGGACTGCAAAACAGATGGATATGTGCAAACAGAATGAGTCTGTGGAACTGGCTGTAATTCACTCATAGGCGCCGACTCCATGGGGCCTGAGGGGGCCCGAGCCCCCTCAAAAATTCGTTTGGGGGGGCTCTGCCCCTCCAATAATTTAAGAAAATTATTACCGTATTTTTCCCTCAAAAAGAGAAAGCGGCTGCTTTCCTGCATTCTGCCTCAGGGTCTTACTGCCCACCCTCCTCTGTTTCCTTGCTGTGTTTGCTCAAACGGAACAAAGAGCAGGGAAAGCCCCTCCCCTCCAGGCAAGCAGGCAGGAGGGAGAGAGAGAGAGAGAGAGAGCGCGTGCCGTGCGAGCTGGCTGGCTTGGGTGGGTAGGTGAGGGAAAACTTTTGCCTTCCTTTCCTCCTTGCCATTATACCCCTCCCCTGCATTCTTAGCCAGCTGCTTCTCTGCACACCCCTCTCGTGCTCCTTGTCCGTTCTGTGTTTTTCCTTCCCTCCCCACTTAAAATGTGGTTTAAAAGCATGGATCCGCATGGATCCTCAGGATCTTTGCATTGGGTCACCCCAAATTCACCATCAGATCACATAGCATGTCCATGGCTACAGCCTGCCCCCCCCAAAATCACCCACCCACTGTTGCCTGGGGCTGCAATGGTGCAAAAACGTGGTTACAAAACATGGATCCACAGGGATCCTCAGGATCTTTGCATTGGGTCACCCCAAATTCACCATCAGAGCACATAGCATGTCCATGGCTACAGCCTGCCCCCCCCCAAAATCACACACCCACTGTTGCCTGGGGCTGCAATGGTGCAAAAACGTGGTTACAAAACATGGATCCACAGGGATCCTCAGGATCTTTGCATTGGGTCACCCCAAATTCACCATCAGAGCACATAGCATGTCCATGGCTACAGCCTGCCCCCCAAAAATCACACACCCACTGTTGCCTGGGGCTGCAATGGTGCAAAAACGTGGTTACAAAGCATGGATCCACAGCGATTCTCAGGATTTTTGCATTGGGTCACCCCAAATTCACCATCAGATCACATGTCTGTGGCCACAGCATGAAGCACAAAAATGATACATCATTAATATTCACCGCCCACGGCGGCAGCCAATCGGCTGCCGCAAAGGGCGGGCCCTCACAGGTTCACTTATGGTCGGGGCAGCCCGGGGCTCGCCCCTTTCGTTCCCCCAGCAGCAGCGGTTTGGAGGTCTTGGGCCCCCCCAATATTTTTTATAAGTCGGTATGGGCCCCCCCAATATTTTTTATAAGTCAGCGCCCCTGAATTCACTTACCTGAGAGTAAGTTCTATTGAACCCAGAGGAACTTACTTCTGAGTAGACATGCCTAAGATGGCAATGTAAGAAAAGTGGTGGTGGAGAGGCTGCAGTAAATTTATTTATTTCGTCTTTGCTCCATTGAGCTCAAGGTGGCTCCCCCTGTGAGGCAGGTTAGGCTGAGAAAGTTACTGGCCCAAGGTCACCCAGTGAGCTTGATGGTTGAGTGGAGATCTGAACCTTGTTCTCTCTGGTCCTAGCCATTTAAGCACTGCACCACACTGTCTCTCCAAAGCATAAAGTAATTTGACATGCCCCTGTATTGTTGTCACAAGTAGCACACTTACATTTAGGCAATTACAGAATGCATTGCACCATCTCCACATCCTGTTGTAATCTGGGATCAAAGGAGTCGCAAAACATTTCCTTATAACCTAATTGTGACTGTAGCAAAGTTTTCTATGATGCTATTTGGTGTCGTGCAAATAAATTGGAAGTTGGCAACGAATTGGGCAAGAGAACAATATCAGGCTGTTTTTATATGTGACAACTGCAGCAAGGGTATTACTGGCACAGAAATGGAACCAGGCAGAGCTACTGACGAAGGAGGAATGGCAGATGAAACTAATGGACTACGCAGAATTGGATTAAGATGACAGGGAGAATTCCAAACCAGCGGGACCAGAAATTCTTGAAAGATTGGACTAAATATGCAAGTTATTTGAAAGACAATTGTAATCAATTGTCTATGCTTGTAGGACTGCAAGAAGTTATATGAAATATTGCAGAAAAGATTTATGAGAATGGATTTTAAGTTATGGATTATTAAAGGTAATAGTTAGGTCGGATAACAAATGTAAAATTAAGAGATGAGGTTTGAAAATCATTAGACATGGCTGATGGAAGTCTCAGGTTAAAATAGCCAAAATGTTGTATAAGATGAGATGAGATGATATGTTCTGTTTGGAAAATATATGTAAAAACTAATAAAAATGTATATATTTTTTAAAAAGAGAACAGTATCAGGTGCCAACTTCACAAGTGTTCAGTAGAACAAATCATGTGAAAATAGGCCTGTGGCGCATCCTTTGAATGCAAAGTACCAAGATCTGAAATTGTTGATACTAGATATGTGTCTTGTTAAGCAGATCCAGGACCCACTATATATTCAGTTTGGTATTTTGGATAACAATGAGTGGGGGGTGGGGGTGGGATGAACAGAAGAACACAGGAAGCTGTCTGATAATAAATCCAGAATTGACTAGCAGGTAGGGGATTTCCCCAGCCTTACCTAGAGATCATGAGAATTTGACTAGGGCGATTTGCATCCCAAAGCAGATGCTGTCCCACAGACCTATGACCAAAGTATATGTCATTAATGAGTAGGATTCTGCCTTTATTAGCATTAGAAACTTCAGTTCCAGGAGTGATCTGAAAGCTGTGGGTAACAAAAAGAAAGCTTAACACCAACCCAGGACAAGGTAGCCAGTTATAATCCTCAAGTCATACATCACAAAGGCAACACAAAGGTGGGAGGTCCGTTCTGTTTGGTTTCCACATACCTTTAAAGCTGGACACTCTATACAGTATCTAGGTTTAAAAAGTAGAGATTAGATTATTCACTGCATTCACACTTTGATTTTGTTGGGTTTTTTGTTCAGGAACCTTTATTCCATTCAGCTGACATGCTGCATTTTGAACCTTGGTCAAGCATTTTCTTTAAAGAGAGCATAAATCAGGTTGGAACAGGGACGCGGGTGGCCCTGTGGGTTAAACCACAGAGCCTAGGACTTGCCGATCAGAAGGTCGGCGGTTCGAATCCCCGTGACGGGGTGATCTCCAATTGCTCAGTCCCTGCTCCTGCCAACCTAACAGTTCAAAAGCACGTCAAAGTGCAAGTAGATAAATAAGTACCGCTCCGGTGGGAAGGTAAACGGCGTTTCTGTGCACTGCTCTGGTTCGCCTGAAGCGGATTAGTCATGCTGGCCACATGACCCGGAAGCTGTACGCTGGCTCCCTCGGCCAATAAAGTGAGATGAGCGCCGCAACCCCAGAGTCGGTCACGACTGGACCTAATGGTCAGGGGTCCCTTTACCTTTAAATCAGGTTGGATTCTGCAAGGGACCTTACCATTCATGTAGAGGCTCACCCTTCCTTCTGTTGAACAGGAAGGAAAGACTGGAAGATTATATAGGGGGTGGTATTCAAATAAATATTTGCACAAGTGCATGGTAAATGCCACTTGAAAAATGTAGCCTGGGGGATGCATTTTACTTCCAGCAATTATCCCAACCTCACTTTCTCCTCCACTCCCTTTAAAGAAAATTAATTTCTTTCTGTGCCTTTGCCTGTGACGTCTTGCTGTCTTTTAGTATCTACCTAAATTATAGGTGAACAGTCTTGCCGCTTAGACATTTTTTTATTTGAGTGATGAGGAACTCTTCCAGGAGAAGACAAAACATTGTCACTACACACTGTCAGGTTACATTAGACTCCCTAGTTAGGCCCTACTAAAAATAGAATCCCAAAGGATTAAAATTTCCCCACTCTAAACATAGCATGAATAGAAAGAATTTTAAAAAAAATCTCGCTGAGGTATCATTTATATCATTCAACCTCCTTTATTTCATTGGGAGAGTTAAGTGCATACATAAATCTCTCCTCCTGAAATCAACATGGCTGAAAAGTGTTTAAACTTGGCTGGACCATACTTTTGGACCATACTTCTCTCTGTTGTAATTGTTTTCTTTAAAATTGTCCCAAGGATATGACTAAAGAAAAGAAAAAATTAACAGCAAATATTTATTTAAGATTGTTACTGCGGAATAAGATAGATGTTTTAAATATGTATACCACCACCCTTCATTTGACTCCTGCCAACCTAGCAGTTCGAAAGCACGTCAAAGTGCAAGTAGATAAATAGGTACCGCTCCGGCGGGAAGGTAAACGGCATTTCTGTGCGCTGCTGTGGTTCGCCAGAAGCGGTTTAGTCATGCTGGCCACATGACCTGGAAGCTGTACGCCAGCTCCCTCAGTCAGTAAAGTGAGATGATCGCCGCAACCCCAGAGTCGGTCACGACTGGACCTAAAGGTCAGGGGTCCCTTTACCTTTACCTTTTACCCTTCATTTGGAGATTGCATGGCTGTTCACTACAGAAAAAGACAAAATAAGAATACAAATTAAAACAAAAACCAACCAAGAACACAAACACATTTAAAGGGCCACAGAATGTTAATCAGCCAAAGGCCCGCTCCTAGAGAAATGTTTTTTTCCGGATGCCTAATGAAGGTGCCAGGTGATCCTCCCTGGGGAAAGCATGTCACAAATGGTGAACCACCACAGAAAAGGCCCATTCTTGTGTTGCTACTAGTCCAGACCTCACATTTTTTTCAAATTGATGGAACTTTATATCTAATGACTATTAACATGTCATCACCAAGGGATGGGTGAGGGAGAACTTCTAAGGAACTGGTACTTCTTGGTAGGCTGAAGGCCTTCTTGGTAGTGGCGCCTGCCCTGTGGAACACCCTCTCAACAGATGCCAAGGAAATAAAGAACCATCTGACTTTTAGAAGACATATGAAGGCAGCCCTGTATGGGGAAGTTTGTAATGTTTGATTTTTTTTTACTGTGTTTCATGTGTTTAATTTCTTGCAAGCCACTCAGAGTGGCTGGGGGCAACCCAGTCAGGTGAGTGACATTATTATTACAGTATTAATATTATTATTATTATTATTATTGGCATGCACCTCAACATAGCTCATTGGACTAGATGACACTTGTGGTCCCTTCCCATTCTACAGCTGACTTATGATTCTAACAACACCATGGCAATATTTTTCTAACTACATGCAACATCATTCTACTAGCACTGATACGGTTACTTGACTTTAGCCTTTGCGCCGTGTTTTTTCCCCTCTTATGTAATTAAGGAATGGAATATATTGTTCTGATTGATTAGATTCCCCAGTTGTTGTTGTTGTTGCTGCTGCTGCTGTTTTTGACTGGTTGCTATTTTCCTTTCTTAGTTTTCCCATCCCTGTGACAAAGCCATAACCTTCCTGCAAGCAGGACTTGACACTCCTCTCCTCCCATCTCTGCCTCCTCCTCTTCATTTGACAAGGCCCTGCAAGTGATGTCTGGCACCTCCGCTTTCTAAGGCTGCCCCTAATTGGTAGTTTAAGCAGAAAGACAAATGCCCAATCCACATCCCAGGGAAGGTGGAAATTAGTGTGGCTCTGCTTAGCTGCTGCCCAAACCAGCTGGAGTTCTGGAAGAAGAGAAAGCTCACCACAGGAACACAAGTGAACAGCAGAGAACCTGCACAACCAACGCAGACACAAAACCCCACGCATATATTAAGTAAATCTTTAATAAAAATACATTTAAAAAGAAAGGATGGTGTGTGTGTTAGTGTGTGTGTACAATTTCAGGGCCCATTGCACAGCAGAATGTGCTAACCAAGTGGATTTTTCTTGAAACTAATTTGTTTCTCCCACATACAGCAGGAGAGTCTAATTAAGATGTCATTTTAAAAAGTTATGGAAGCCCCCCCCCCCCGTTACAAAATTCCTACTGTTTTTTAAAGATTGTGTGTATATTTCACTGTATTAAGCAGAATGCTTGATGTTATATATCTATTGATATATATAAAATTCTAACAGAAATAACACAGGGGAACATCATGATCTTAACAGATAAATAATAATAATAAAAATACCCATCCACTACATCCTGGTAGTTTGAGATCAAATCACGAAAAAGCGCTTGAATGAAAACAA
The DNA here is from genome assembly GCF_964234715.1 of Podarcis melisellensis. Classification (NCBI taxonomy): domain Eukaryota; kingdom Metazoa; phylum Chordata; class Lepidosauria; order Squamata; family Lacertidae; genus Podarcis; species Podarcis melisellensis. Next base: position 31,488,434 of record NC_138530.1, read on the forward strand.
AAAAAATAAATGATACTGATCCACCCATTTACTTTGTTTTCAGACAGGTACCACCTCTGCATATGTTACAACTGCCAACATGGAGTTTTTACAGCACATAAATAGGACTGAAGCATTTGCCAGAGACATTATGCAGCCGTGTGAGAAAGTTGCCTCGTGCCCGCCCTGAATGTTTTGCTTTCATTATATCCCCAGTAATAAACGGCTTGTGCTCTCCTATCCTTCATAAATAAAAACTCTTAAATCACCAACAATTACTTTGTTCTCCTTACTTCCTGTGCTATAAAAGCATTCCCTTGTGTGATAATGGATGGTAATGTTATGGTCATAGCACCACACGCCTTTAATTTAGGCTACATGTGTAGGTATAAATAATTTTTTTAAAAAAATACATAATTGTGTGTGTGCGCGTGGGTTGTTTTTTTAAAAGAAGAAAAGGCCTAAAATTTTACGACACTGGAACCTTCACTTAGAAACTGTCTTTGTTCCAACAATGCATAATGCCACAGTGAGTAGACAAAAAGAGCAATTGGTGAAGGATAATTAGGGTTGGTGGAAATTGCTGCATGTCTCTTTCCCACTCTGCTGCTGGGAATGTTTGCAAAAGGACATTGAGCTTCCCAGATGAAAGGTTGGCCCATTAGGATTCTGGATTAACATTCCCTCACTTTCTACTTTCACAGACTCACTTGGTTAGAAGCGAGAGATGGATGAAGGATCAGTCCGGCTCTGGAAGTGCAAAATAATACAAGAGTTGACTAATGGAAAAGCCATCTCATTCAGAGATTCCTGGGGAGTGACTTGCCCCACTGATTACGTAGGGAGGTGGGAAGGAATTGAAAATTAAACTTCTGATATCATAACACCATTATACAAATCTACGTTGTGACTGCATTTGTGATATTGTGGACCATTTCTGGTCGCCTCACCTCAAAAAGGATATTGTAGAGTTGGAAAAGGTTCAGAAAAGGGCAACGAAAATGATCAGGGGGATGGAGCAAAACGCCCCCCTCCCTGAGGAAAAGTTGCAGCATTTGGGACTTTTTGGTTGAGAGGAAAAGTGAGTAAAATCCAATGTGATAGGTTTTTGTAACACTATGCATGGCATAGAGGAAGTGGGTCAAGAAAACTTTTTCTCTCCCTATCATAACACTATAACTTGTGGGCATTCGATGAAGCTGAGTGTTCAAAGATTCAGGACACATAAAAGGAAGTACTTCTTCATGCAGCACATAGTTAAACCATATAACTTGCTCTCTCACGGGAGGCAGTGATGGCCACCAACTTGGATGGCTTTTTAAAAAGGACTGGACAAATTCATGGAAGAGAAGGCTGTTGATGACTTTTACCCACAATGGCTATGCTCTGTGCCTGTGTGGTTGGAGGCAGCAATGCTTCTGAATATCAGTTGCTGAAAACCCCAAGAGTGAAGAAAGCTCTTGTGCTCAGATCCTGCTGTCATGTTTTCCCTAGGCATCTGGGTGATCCCTGTGAGAACAGGATACAGTGGTACCTCAGGTTACATACGCTTCAGGTTACAGATTCCGCTAACCCAGAAATAGTACCTCGGGTTAAGAACTTTACCTCAGGATGAGAACAGAAATCATGCCTTGGCGGCGCGCCAGCAACAGGAGACCCCATTAGCTAAAGTGGTACCTCAGGTTAAGAACAGTTTCAGGTTAAGAACGGACCTCTGAAACGAATTAAGTTCTTAACCTGAGGTATCACTGTACTGGGATGGGCCATTGCCTTTTTGCCTTCTCTTTTTGGGAGCAATGTATTTTTTCTCTTTTGGTGGTATGGATTCGGACTAGCAAGTTATTATTACTTTTATTTCACCTCATGTCTCATCCGCATCAACATACATTTGAAACACTCTTGTGCCATTTTAACAGCCATAGCTTCCCACAGAGAATCCTGGGAACTGTGGTTTGTTAAGGGTGCTGAGAGTTTTGTGAAGTGTGGGAGGGGCTTTACAGGCAATCAATCTAGTCCAACCCCTGCTCAATACAGGAAATCCAAAGTTAAGGGTATTCCACACAAACAGCTGCCCTGTCTCTCTGAAGATCTCTAGCAAGCCACTGGGTAATTGGAAGGCTGCTGAAACCAGTCTGAAAGTGGTCCAAGGCCCACACACTGCCCAGTTACCATCCACTGCTTGAGAAATGCTAGCCTTCTATAAATTTAGGTTTGTGCAATTAAAGCAGCTCTGGTGCAACAAATCCACTTTAAAAAAACACAAAACCCCTAATAACAGAATCTTTGGCCTAAAAAGTGTGGGATAGCTAGCTCCCCACAAACAAATCAAAACAAGTGCTCAGTAAAGAGCTGACATCATATAACCTCCCTGTGGGAAAATGAGGATGAACGCTCAACCTTTTTTATTTGGGAAATGGAGCTGTCAACAAGCAATGGTCTCTGCCGCCCCCTGCAGGTGAACTGCCTGTGATCTGATGCAATGGACTTTATTCCACAAGCAGTTGTGTCACAGTCAAGACGCTTTGTTGTTTTTGTAGCAGCAGACTTCCCAGCCTTTCTGAAAATTTACCATGGAAGCCTAATAGGACTAGGTAACACAAAAATCTTTTTATGAATCTATACTTTGGTGCTGGGGATTGCTGTAACAACTCCGTATATAACGGAAAGTGCTTTGGAGACGTGCATAAACAGTTTTCAAAAATAATTTGACTACGTACAGGGATTAAATTTATTTATTAACTACATTTAACCTGGTCAGGTACTATAGGATCCTTCCCAGCTTTTACAGCTTAAGAATATGACCAAGAGGTTTGACCTTCCCTGTGTTCCCTCGACCTTTGCTCTTCTTGCCTGATCAGGAGTAGCCAGAAAGGGGCAGCTAGAGGTGTGTGACAAAAGTGTCTTTGCCTGAGGAAGTGATTTCTGCTGCACTCAAAAGAGTTGGTGGTGCGACCACTGCTTAAGAAGTCCTCCTTGGACCTGACTGTTTGGAAGTACTACTGCTTAGCTGTAAATAGCCCCTTCTTAGAGAAGATTCTTAAAGAAGATGGTGGTTGCTCAGATGCTGTAGTCCAGTAATAGCTGGGCTTTCTCCACTCTGGATTCAGACCTGGGTTTGGGACTGAAGTGGCCTTGGTCACCATGCATGATGTCCTTTATGGGGAACGGGACAGGGGGAGGATGACCCTATCATTTCTCCTTAATCTCTCAGAGGTATTAAAGACCATTGGCCATAGTATCTGTGGGCAGACCGCCCACAGGGACGGACCCCCAAATTGCACCCCCCCCTTTGCCATGAAAGAAAGGCTGAGGGAAAATCTACATCATGAAATAAGGAGGAATAAAGATTGACATCGGGATCTGCTGCCCCGGTGAATTCTGCCACCTGAGGCAGTCGGCTCACCTTGCCTCATGGGTGAGTGGGCCCTGTCTGTTAGATTAGCTTTGTAGACTGGGTGTGAGAGGCAGTTTGGTAGTTCTGATCCTACCTGCGAGACCAGCTTCAGAAGGCAGCATTGGGGGACTGTTGCTCAGTCCCGTAGAATCTGTGCCGTGGAGTCCTGCAAGATTCCATCTTATCTCCCATGCTGTTCAACAGCTATATGAAGCTGCTGGAATTTGGAGAAAGGAGCCATCAACATGTGGATGACACCGACCCAGCTCTATTTCTCATTGTCATCTGTCTGGATGAGGGACAATAAGCTGAACCTTCCTGCAGCTGGTAAATGCACAGTTCTTCCAGCAAAACAGACAGCCATCTTAATCCCTAAACCAGTTAGACAGGAGTGTCGAGACTTAAATTCATTTGCAATCTATGTAAGATATGTTATGCTCTAGTCTTAAATATAAAACTGAAGACCATAGGAATTGCCCCTATGCACTCTAGAGCACGCATGAAAGTGAATCGGGTAAGGATTCTGGTAGGGAGATGCTGAGCGAATAGAACGTTGATGCCATTTTTAAGAGGAAGCACCTTTGAATAACTAACAAATAATCTATTCATACAAGACAATAAACATATAAAACATATGATCAAACCATTGTAAAGGATCTTCTAGCAATCTAGCTCAACAGTTGTGCTAGTGTAAAGAGTTTTTCGTCGATTTAGTTGGTGCCCAGCGACACCTGGTGGCGGAATGTTGCCATCATATTTGAAAGTCAATGAAGAATTATGGATATTGGCAGAGATTAAAAACAAAATCAAGCATGGTTGATCAGTCTGTTTGGTATCATTCTTCACGACATTGAACTGCTGATACATGAGCTCAGATCATCTGGTTGTTTGACAGTGAAATATTATTTCTACGTTTTCCCACTATGTAAGTTTTCAGCATACAACCTCCTCCCCTCCTCTTCGCCATTGGAAAAGACTGAAGGATTGGACATTGTAGCTCTCTTTAAATACCAGAAGGTTGTCATGTAGAAGAGGGCACTTTCAGAGAGCAGGATTAGACCTAATGGGCTGAAGTCACAGGACGATAAGGAGAAAAACTTAAACAGCCCTGTTGGATCAGGCCAAGGGGCCAATCTATCACATGACACGGTACACACATAGCATCTGAGTGGCAATGCCCATCAACTTTTTTGGGGGGGCTAAATATTTTATTGTGGGGGTTAAGTTACCCCTGCCTCTAGGAGTTGGCTCCTATGCCCCCAAGTCTCGTTCCTGGTCAGTCATCACCAGTTCAGACCCTGTGACCATATATATGAAATTTAGATTATCGTGCCCCAATTGAATTCAGCTGAATATCAGGAGAAACTTCTTAATGGCAAGAGAGTTCAACACTAGGCTCAGTTTCCTGGAGGAGTGGTGGTCTCTCTTGCTGGAAATCTTCAAATAGAGACGTTGGAAATGCTATAGCCCTCTGTTTCCTGCACTGAGCCCAGGAAAGACTAGACAGCCTACGAGGCCTGTGCCTACTCTATGGTAAAAGAAAATCATAGATGACTACATAGCATGCCCTAGGGAACCTTAGCCTGCAGGCAAAATGCAGCCCTCCAGGCCACTCCATCTGGTCATTGGGATTCTCCCTGTGCCATGTCCCTCACCAGTCTTGTTCAGTACCCACCTCAAGAGTTTTTCCATGGTTTAAATGTTTCCTTCAGCTGTGACAGTGCTTCATGCTTAACTGGATCGAGAGATTTGAGGGCAGGGGCAGAAACCTCTAGCTTTTGCACAGCTGGAATGGAACCAACTGCACAAAGTCAAGAGTCACATTCCTTGCTCCACTCCCCTTTGCCTCTGGCCCTCCTCAACTCTGGCATGTGGCTCCTGGAAGATTCCCCATAAAGGAATGCAGTCATTGTGCTAAAAATGCCCCTATACAACAGGGTTATGGTGTGGTTTCCCCCTCCACGGGTATCATGACAGATGAAGGGTGAGCTATAATCAATATTTTTAAATAATAAACAAGGATACAAATAAATCTCTGCTGAGGTGCACCCACAATTGTGAGGCTTTGTGAGCTGTTACCATTGGCTAAGGACTACATGTGATGTCACAAAAGCACATGGCCTTTTCCTCTTCCCCAACAGAACCCAGTGGGTAGCAGCTGTGACGTCACTGAAGGACATGGTGGTTGCAGTGGCGGAGCTTCATGCTCCGGCACTGGGGGGGGGGTGGAAAGCAGGCTGGGGCGGGGCACCCAGCATGAGTGGGGGGGCACGAGATGAGCGCTGTAACCCCAGAGTCGGCGGTTCAAATCCCCGCGACGGGGTGAGCTCCCATTGCTCAGTCCCTGCTCCTGCCAACCTAGCAGTTCAAAAGCACGTCAAAGTGCAAGTAGATAAATAGGTACCACTCCGGCAGGAAGGTAAACGGCGTTTCTGTGTGCTGCTCTGGTTCGCCAAAAGCAGCTTAGTCATGCTGGCCACATGGCCAATAAAACGAGATGAGCGCCGCAACCCCAGAGTCGGTCATGGCTGGACCTAATGGTCAGGGGTCCCTTTACCGTGTGTGTGTGTGTGTGTGTGTGTGTGTGTGTGTGTGTATGACTTACCCATGTGATGCTGTCACAAAAACCCTGCACAAACAGTACACAATAGAATGAAATATCATTATCCCCCTCCCAAACCACACAATGCAAATGTCTCATACCGAATGTAAATGGACTGTGAAAAAGACTCTGAATTGAGAATGGAGACACTTTTATTTATTTGTCTTGTTACACAAGAATATCTAATAAAAACTACCGGTAATTAAAAAACAACTTGCCTTCCAATGATCTAATAAGAGGACATGAATATTTTCAGGGGCTCTGGAAACAGTGATAGGGAGCGATCCAGCCTCCAATCACACCCACAGAGCAAGTAACCACTCTGGGCGTAATAATCCTTGCATTATTAGCAGTGGCTGGGAGTAAAGAGCTGGCCTCTTCGCCATAGAAAACCACCTCTCAGTCCTTCCCACTCTATGTTCAACAAAAGTACTCAATTAAACATTATACTTGACACCAGGGCTCTTGCAAGCCCGAGACTTCAGTTACAGAAATATATTTTCATGGCATTCTTTGGAGGTTCATTGCCGGCTAGCTAGAGCGCTGAAAAGCTAATGGGGAATTTTGCTCAGAGTCCATCTCTTTGGGAACCACACCTGTAAAGGCAATCATTAATTGTAATTGGGCAGTCTAAGCTTATACAAATAAAGTAGTAGTGTAGACAGCAGTCCCAAACTCCAGATGGGAGGTCCCAGCCCTGGAACTGCAGGAAATGTACCTGTTTACACAAGTAGTTTCCCATATAGCAAGGCATACAGAGGCTCCCCTCTTCCCCTCATATTAGCCTTGCTGGATGAAAATGGAAGTCTTTAGATTATACCTGTGCAAAATGCAGATTTCAGCAGATATCATTAGATTTAAGCTGTGCATCAGGACATTTTTTTGAGGGAAACCCTTCTCGTGACAGTCCTAGCACCTGCTATGAACTTTAACAACATTAGAAAGAAACCTTGCTTAAAGCCAGGAAATTCCAGAGGCCATAGAAAGGGTTTGGAGCAGTGCAAAAGTGAGAAGTGTTATATTAAAGGTGGCATGGGCAGCAGGTGAGAGATCACTTCCTATCCAGCTAAGGCAATAATTATAAAAAGGAGGGGTTGGTCTGTGCCTGGATAGGAGGCCACCTCTTTGGGTTTGGTAGAAGGCAGGCAGGATGTAATGGAATCTATTAATAAATGGCAAATGCACTTGTATTTTATATGATTTATTGGTGTAGATGAAGCTTCCTTGTGTGTTTCTTAAAATAAATGGTAGAGAAAAGAGATTAAAGGAGGGAGAATGGATGAACGGTTAAGCTATGGTTATGCAAGTCATTTAGCCCATGGATAATTTTCACAGAAGGAAGGACACCACTTTGCCTATTTCTACTTACAGATGAATTAAGGTTTTATTTATGAAATTAGTAGGCCTTGGCATATCTGGTGTTCGTCAGCAGTTAACTCAAACCTCAGCATTGGCTTGTGAAAAACATCTAAACAATGTTTGTTCCCAAAATGGGCTTGCTGCTATAATAGATGTTGCGTGGAAGGGCACGCTGCCCCAGGTTGATGAGTAACAGCTCTCACATGTTTGTCGGTATCCTTGCAACAAGTATTGCATTAAAAACACCAGTCGCAAACATGAAATCAGGTTTGAGAAGATTCAACCCACAGTCCGTAGCTTTGGCTTTTATTAACTATTCATACAACCACATACAGCATTTCTTTCCTATCATTCATTTTCTTCTGTATCACCCAATGCCATTCTGAGAATTTTATTTTTATTTTTAAACGACTTTATAGCATTTAAAACATTTGCCACTCACTACTCTTAGGAAACAGGCTTCAGCGTAAAAAAAACAAAAGCAAACATAGCATCTTGCTATGATCTTGTTGTGCAAAAAGCTATCAGGACTTGCACAAAAGTCAAGAAAGCAACAATGAGTCAGCAGGCAAAAACCTTCGCTCCCCACCCCAAGTTACTCATATAAGAACTGTATTTAAAGATTGAACAAATTTGCCTCTTCTTTCCTGGAAAAGAGATCACTATACAAAAACAGCAGAATATGAAGAATCTTGAAAAATTAAAAAGCCAGTTTTAAAAATTATTTCTTTTTCCCTTTTGAAGGCTTAGCAAACAAAGCAGGATCTATCTGATCTCTCGGCAGACCCCTCACTGAGAAAAGCCGTGCTGCTCTTTCTTGCAGGGTGCCCCCACATTTCAGTCCCAAAGCCGTCAGCTCAGACTTCAGCTTGTCTAGTCCTATGGCTTCCAGTTCAGCAACAGAGTTGAATTCCAAAAGATCTATTGTTGAAGTCTCCTAACAAAAAAACAAAGGAAAACAGGCAGTGTTTTAAATGTGTGTCATGGATACCCAAAGAGACAAAAAGCTTTTCAGCAAAAAGGAAACAGAAAAAACAACTACATGTTTTCAGTCTGGAATATTGCAGTCATCTAACATGGTGCGTGTTGAGTTTAAGTTATAGGAGCACCCTTAAAGGACTCCAAAGTCCTGTATTTATGTTTCAATTTAACCAAAGAGGTTCTGTGGCAGGGGTGGGCAACCTATGGCCCTCCAGATGTTGCTAGATGATGCTGTCAGATGTTGTTAGCTCCAGCCAATGGGAGTTGCAGCCCAGCAACTTCTGGAGAGCCACACTTTCTCCACCTCGATCTATGGTTAAGAGTTGTTGTTGTTGTTTAGTCGTTTAGTCATGTCTGACTCTTCATGACCCCATGGACCAGAGCAGCCCAGTAAATGGGACAGCTTTTTTCTCAGGGCCCAGCTGAGTGTGTGTGTGTGTGTAGGTCAGTAGAATCTACTGATGATAGATGATAGATAGATATAGATAGATAGATAGATAGATAGATAGATAGATAGATAGATAGATAGATAACAATAGCCGCCACCATCCTACCCTCCCACTCCCAAAAATGTATCTGGAAGGATGAGACGTGACATTGCAATCATCACATTGTGAGTGAAAATATAAGCTATGGGGAATGGTAGCAATGCATTTCAACTGCATTTCAGTTGCATTTCAATATATATATTTATATATAAATAAACTTCTAGTCAGACATAATAAGCATCATACTTACTGTGCTCTGTAACTGGCTCACAGGTTCCTGCGTATCTGAGGCATGCGCCTGATCTCTGTCCTTTGTTGTCCTGGCTGTTTGATGTTTCTCGACAGCTGCAGCTTCAGTGATAGGTGGATCCTCTACCAGATCCTTTCTAGCACGCTTCCCTTCTTCTTGCAAATTCTCAGCTGCATCAGAGGCTGATGAGCAGCTTCTAGAATCTTCAGAACTGTTGAGACACTGTTCTGTACTTTCCACCATCTTCACATGGTTGCCGGATGACACGGTGCAACTTCCTGATGTGCCAGGTGAGTCGTCATCTTCACTGCTACTGCTGTCTTGTGAACTGTCAGGGTCCTCCAAGCCTTCCACCCCCAACCTACCACAATCAATGAAAATCCATTATTAAAAAGTGTGTGTTTTTACAAATAGCGTCAGCAAAGCACAGAGGTTTGGCAATTTGCCCAAAAGCCTTTTGCCCCAACAACTATGAAAGGAACACAAGTTCTGGCAATGAAGAACACATTTTCCTACCCAATTTCATATACAGAAGTTGAGGGTACTGGCAACTGGATTTTACTTCAGCATCCTTCACTGTACCTGAAGGCAGCAGGCTAGCTTACAGGGTGAAGAATAGGCTGCATGGGACACAAACCCACTCACTATCTCCTCAACATCTGTCACCTGAGGCAACCAAGTAGGGCCGGCCCTACTAACGGAATTAATGCAAGACCAATTCCAGTGAAGCTCTTGCAGTACTAAAATTCCATAGAAGTCACCAAACATCACGGTAATGGTATCAAAAGGGCAAGTCTTTCTAAAAGTAGAGTAGAAAATCGGAGACCATAAGCACCCAAACAGGCACAAAACCTCCAACACACTATTCCCACCCAATTCCAAGGGGCTCATTCAATTACTCTGCTGAAACCATGGAGCTCTGCCATCTTGAATACTTACACAGAATATTGCTATAATAAGCCGCCTTCTAGTTTATCTGCTGCATTCTGCAGTGAACTTAAAGGGTTCAACGTGCTGAGCTGTTGTAGAGGATTATTAATTTGGATCCAATGGATTACTTGCAAGCAGAGGCAGTGAGAAACCTAATTTCACGAGCAGATCAGTGCTTATAGTTCTTAGGATTCATGCCACTGTATTTAAGGCCACCTGCTTCCTTTTAAAGGAAGCAATTCTGTTCCTTTTCCTTACAATCTTTATTCACGCACCTTCTCATCTAGTTAGAAGGATCAAACTGTAATGCTCACCAAAAGCACTTCTTCTTCTCAGACGTGGCTCCCTTTTCAGAATCAGCTGGCCGTTTCCGGCTCTCACTGCTCTCTGGCGAGACCATTGTGCTAGAAGATGCTTGCATGCCTGAAAAGGAGCAAAATCAGTCAACTCTTCCTTCTCCATTTAATCCCTGGCATTTCAAATCAAACACAGACAATGACATAATAAAAAAGCAGGTATGAGAATTAAGAAATGAAAGCACAATTTCTATTTATCTCTAATTTCCCACTAAATCAGAGTTTCATTTAGCTTACTTTTCAGCTCTGACAATGTTATTTAAGGCATCACCAGTACTCGGTTCAGATGATAGCAAACAATAGTGGTTAGTGTTGAATTTGAACCTGGATGACCAGGGTTCAAATCCCCACTGAACCATTACTCTCACTGGATGATGCTGGGCCAATTACCATTTCTCAGCCTAACCTGCCCCAGAAGGTTGCTGCAATGATAAAATGGAGAGGGGGAGAACTGTGTACCTTGAATCCTTCGGAGAAAAGGTGGGATAGAAATATAACAAAACCAATAATTTGAAAATCCCCTTTGCTTTGCATTTTATTGCTCTTCCACAGAGTAATGGGGGGGGGGGATGTTCCACTAAATTATCTCAGCAGCCTTTCAAAATTTATCAAAATCCAACTATCAAAATAAACACCAAGGAATTTAATTTTCAACAACCATTTTCCAAAACGAAATCTTAACAAGCCTATTCATATTTACGAGCATTCACTGTTGTTTTCATCGCAAGGCAATGATATCATTGAACCAATCTGCATTCTGAGGTGCCATTCCAAGGCCCGCAGAGGACTGCCACAAATAAGAGGTTTCAATTTCACTTAGATTGTTCACAGACCCCAGAGTTCAAACTCAGAAGGTTCTACAAACTGTTCTGTATGCCTGCAGGTTAAGTCTTGCAAGTCGCGAGAATTCCGAAGCAGCTAATCCAGTGACAGCAAGGAGGACGCCATGGCAATACCTGCATGGTCAGAGCCACTGTAACAGAGCAGCTCAGTCACTGAGAGGTAGTGATCATGAGAGGTCAGAGACTGGGAAGTGCACCTAGACTTGCCTTCAGCAGAACTCCACGAACTGGATGCTGATGCAGGCAGAAGAGGAAGGAGGCATGTTTCGGCAACTCCACATTCCACCTGCTGAAAATCTGCTTTGGAGGGTTGGGCAAACCCTTCCCCTCCCCTGGGACAGTGAAGGAGGTGGAATAGAAGCTACAGGAGAAGAGGAGAATCACTGACAATTCTTTTCTGCCCACAAGAACATCCAGTAAGCTGAGTGAGAGACACCTTTGGATCACAGTCCCACCTATAACGGAAGAAAACTTTCTATTCTAGGAGAGAGCTGTCCACCCCAGAGGTTGAAAATTCAAGGCAAATACACAAACACACAGGCACACTGTTCAACACCAGAGCATCATAATGACAGGCTATTTAGCTGCAACTAATTAAGGGCCCAATTGAGCTATGTAATCCAGCATAATGACCAATGATGCTCTCTGTGCTACCTTTGAGAACGGAATCCTCCAGCCTTTCTGCCATCTCGTGACATTGCTGCTGGTAGTCTGGGTTCGTGAAAAAGTGTTTCGGCTCCGCAAGTTTACGCTTCAGTCTTTCCACACGCCTTTGCTCCTTGTCCGCTTCACGTTCCGCTTGCTGCTTCACCCATTCAGCCATTCTGTTAAGAGAGAAGAAGCCACATGACACTACATGCACTTTTATGTGCCCACTCTGCCATGGGCTTGATAGTTTCGGATCAAGCACTCTTTCCGCCTACTGCTAGGAGGAAAAGGGTGGAACAGGCCAGAAGATGAATCTGCTGGATCAGACCAACAGCCCATCTAGTCCAGCACCCAGTTCTTGCAGTGGCTGGCCAGATACCTGTGGGAAGCCTGCAAGCTGGGCATGAGTCTGCCCACCTGCAATTAAGAATGTAAGAAGATCAGGCCAATGGTCCATGTAGTTCACCATCCTGTTCTCACAGTGGCCAACCAGATGCTTGTGGGAAAGCCACAAGCAGGATTCAAGCACAAGAGTACTCTTTCTCTCCTGTGGTTTCCAGCAACTTTTATTCAGAAGCATTGCTGCCTCTGACTGTGGGGGAAGAGCACAGCCATCATGCCTAGTAGCCTTGCCTTCCATGAGTTTGTCTAATCTTCATTCAAAGTCATCCAAGTTGGTGGGCACGACTGGGAATGAGTTCCTTAGTTTAACCATGTTAACCAGTGAGTGTTAAAAACTCCCATCTTCCTACAAAACACAAGAAAACATCTTCATGTGCTTCCTCCCAAAACACATAAAAAATTACTTGTCTTTATTAATTGATGGGGTTTGGCAGGGGTCACTGTCAATGAGACACCAGAAAGGAAAATAAAAATCCTCCAGATGTTTAACTACTGCAGAGAAAGCCAGGAAGGCTAAATACATGCCTTGTCCACGAAAGTTATTTTAAGTAGCATATTTCTAGTTTGCCCTTCACAAGAGCAGAAATATGTAAAATTAACAATTAAAACCAAAGTTCAAACCAGACCAATCAAACTTCAGCAGGAATAAAAATCCCACAATACTCATCTCAGGCTCACTCCAAGCATTTGTTCTGCAATTCTACATGTGTTGCTCACCTCCTTATATATAATGTAATAAGGGCATCTGAAGGGGCTAACTGCTTTAACCAACCTTGTAAATAAGCACACAAAAGCTACTAGCCTGCAAAAAAAATTACTAGTCTGCATTTCTGCGGAGACGAAGATCCACAAGCTAGAAAAAAAGCCTTCTGGCAAGCAGACTGATGGCAGAGGGATATGGCTATCCATCTGCCTTCTGCCAGCCTTCTGTGTTGGTTGTAGGGGAATTTTCTTCTTCTGCAATTAGCTCAGAAATTAAGTGGCCTGTCAGAAGAGGGGTGGAAAGATCTCTACCTCCCCTGTCAGGTTTGCTCCCCCCCCCCCCATATTCCTTGTCCATGGTTACGAGGTGAACTGTTATATACTAGACTGGTTTAAATGATGTAACCAAACAGTTCTAGCTCCAGAGGAGTAATTACTTTCCAACAATGCTATGGGTTGCTTTAACGACCTTAAGTTATGTCCAATAACTTTAAAGGATTTACTCTGAGTAGGACTAGCACTGAATACCATTGTATATTAGTAGACACAACAAAGCTGCAGTTTCGAAAGTCTAGTTGACTGCGTAAAGGCTAACGGAATCTGGGTACATTGGTACCTCTTGATGCGAATGGGATCCGTTCCGGAGCCCATCTGCATCCAGAGCAGAACGCAACCTGTGTCTGCATTGGCGTGGGTATGTTTCGCCGCTTCTGTGCATGCGTATGACATCATTTTGAGCATCTGCGCATGCACAAGCAGTGAAACCCAGAAGTAACACATTCCGTTACTTCCATCAGTGTTCTCATTTGGACTTTTTATAGTATTTTGAGAAATGCGCTTCTAAATCTATAGAATACTGATAATGAGATGTAGGGTTATTTTCTGTGAGAAATAAATGACTCACGCTTTTTCATGGTTAACATCTCGAAGTCTCCTTCCACTAAGATCTCTGCAAGCTTCTCGATTTGTTGTCTTCTCAATTTGAGCACCAAGTGCACGGAGCATAGATCCAAAACCTAGGAGCGAATTACAAGCTGTCAGCAGCATAACGGTAAGAATAAGAGAACACTATAGCAAGATTATTTGGTAATGGAATGTTAAACTGCAAGGATGCCTACTCAAAATCAGCCTTTTCCAACCAGGTGCCCTCCAGATGCTGAAGCTGATGGAAGGTGTAGTCCGAAACAGGTTGACACCAGGTTGGGAAAGGCTCATCAAGACTGTGATCTCACCTTTTTGTATTTATATTTGTCTTCTTCCCACTGCTACATGCAGAAATTTAAGATAGATCTATGTTAAGGATTTTTCACTAAGTTTATTTTGCATCTATGTAGTTAAGAAAATGTTTTGTGCTTGCATAGAATTACTCGTAGCTCAGTTACACACAGGGAAGGTTAAACACTTTAAGGTTGGCAGAAAGCAGCTCATTCTGGGAAAGCTTGAGAAACCAGGCTTGGTTCATAGCTAAATTTACAAGCTCCTTGCAATGAAAGAAACATATTCTAATTTCCACTTTCAGAGTTACACAGTATTCTAATTATTTAGCACAAAGTTGCAACTGTGAACCCACCTCCTTTTCCACCACACAGTCTTGGTTCCAGGCTGTAAACGGCTCCTTCTTGTAGCACATCTTCAGAATTAACAAGTCGACCATTACACTTTATATAGAAGTGATCTTCAGGAAGACCCTAAATACAAACAAGTCAGAAAGAATTAAACATATACTGTAGGTTGAAATGCTACAACAGTTTAATATGTAGTAACTGGCAATTAGATTATTTTCCAGTCAAGTTATTTAGAACTGTATGCTGGTGAAAAGATGGGTAAGAGATCTGGTTCCTTCTCTGTGTAAAGATCCAATACTTGGTGAAGTAAATGTATACAAATATGTGCAGCACAGAACACAATATGAGTCACATCCCACTGAGTCACAAATTGGTAGTGCCACTGTTAAAATTTGGAAAGATTCTGTTAACTGAATGGTAATAGATAAGACAAAAAGAAAGAAACTATGAATGCTTATAAGAAATGCTTCCAAGGCACAGAACTGTGAAACTCCGTTCTCCTTAAAGTCCAGACTCTGCATACTTTCTAAATGAACTGTAAAACTATCTTTGGTCAAGAGGACTTTGGATTTAACAGGGGGACTTTAGTCTTCTTTTTATCATGTACCATTTTGTTATACTTTTAATGCTGTTACCTGCCCAAGCTCTTGGGAGGGGGCAAAATAACAAGAACAGAAAACACATCTACCAAGTGTTGAATTATACACCTCAAAGAATTTCCCAAATCAGTTAACATCAGCCCCATTAATAATCTCTTAACTGCCATGCCGTACTTGACAATGACTGTCAAAAACACCACTGAGGGACTTTCTCACTTTCCCCAACGGCTTCACAGTCATTCCCTTCTCCTTGGCCCCCTACCCAGCTTTTAACGCAAAAGGGAATTATGTCAAGCTAAGCTGGGTAGCCCCTTGGCTCCAGGTGCTTTTGGGATTACAATTACCACCACCCCGAGCAACTAATCACGCTAACTGGGGGTGGGGGTGGCGAGGGCAGTCTAACAATTCCGGGGGGTGTCCTCCCAGCTCCCGCGCCCCCAACCCCGAGGGATCTCATTCCGCCCCTCACACAGGGACCAAGCCCCACCCGCTCCTTTCACACGAGCCCATTTTTTTTACCTGTACCCGGCAACGAGCGCGGAGTAAACCACAAACCGATCGATCTTCGGCCGGCAGAGGTACCGGCTGCGCTCCAGGAGCCAGCAAGTCCCGCACCCACAACGCCATTTTCGCCTTTCCTCAAGCAACACCGTCCCACACGTCGCTCCTTCAGTTTCCCGGAAAAGACGCGCGGCCGCCGGCGCGCACCAGTGACGTAATGGACGCAAAAAGGAAGTCGGGCACTGGAAGTTCCCTGGCCAGCAGCAGCAGGAGTTTCTTGGCAGCCCCCTTCCCTCCCACGTGACACGGAGGGTGGGTCTGGGAGGGATGCCTGGTGGAGGCAGATAAAGCGGGTGGGGGCTGGGCGGCAGGGTTGGAATTGGCAGGCTGTCAGGGGATGGAGCAGGAGGCGGCGGGAGCTTGCAGCGACTCCTGCTTCGTGGCGGCGCTTCAAGTGATTTACCCCTTTGGAGCGAGAGCAGGATACAACCCGCCTTGGTTTTTCGTTTCCTCTTGGCTGCCTCTCCGCTCATCGGCCTTCTGTCCGCACTTACAGTATTTCCAATAACCCAGAAGCTTGCACGCTCTGCGGTGCGTGGAAATGCATCCGCGCTGCTTTCCCACCACGACGAGGGGGCGGGAGGGGAAGCCCCCCTGTTGTTACAGGAGTGTGCGCTTCCTTTTGAAAAATGACGAGTCTTAGGCGGGGGGAGCTGAGTGGGAAATGTTGCAACCTGGGGAGCATAGCAACATTTGCAACTCTCCTTCCCCTTATTTCGCTAGGCTTGGTATATTTTTAAAACCCGCCAAGGAGAGCTCGCCTTTCCTCCTCTCTCTCCCCCCCCCACCCCCGCGCTCCTCTTCTCTCTTCCGCGCGGTTTATTGTGTTCGCAAACGCCATATTCCCTGACAATGCCAGCTTGGGAGCAACGATCTGGAGAGCTCCTGGGCAACGATCTGTATCCTCTCCCCCCCCCCCGGCTCTCCAGGTGGTAGCATAGTAAATGCGACTACCCATGTTACCGTGCCAGTGGCAACAGCAACGAGACAGGAGTGGCTGTGCCCGTTTCGGAGGCGATGCGCAGCCCTCGGTCTCGCAACAGCTACCGCCTCACTCCCGGCCTTTCCTGAAAAGACTTGTGCAAGCGGCGAGGAAGGGAGGGAGGAACTAAGGCAGGGGAAATTGAGACTTGAATTACACAAGACTCCAGCAGCACCACCAGGCTCCTTCAAAGCCATCCCTTTTCTACAAAGATGCAGAACATAAATATGTGCAAGAGCTCTCTCGCTCTCCCAGCTACAGGCGCGCGCGCGCACACACACACACACACACACACAGCGCCTGGGTCTTCAGCTTGTAAAACAAGTATGGCGCAAATCTGAACAGATCTTTTTGAAAGGGGAGTGGGAACAGCCTGAAGATATGGCAGCAACCCCGAGTGGACCTCCATAATGAGTGCTTATGTCGAGGTGTGGCTCGATGTTTCATGTATGGCTCACGCTGTAGTTGAAAGCCAACCAACCTCAAAACAATGAAGGCAGTGTTGATTCAATGCAAGGAAAAGGCCCTGTTGCACTACTAACTCAAAACGCACTCCTCTCCAGCCAGTCTAAGGGTGCACATAAATGTCACCAGGCATTGTATAAGAGATTCACATTCTAATGCCAAAATAACAGCATTTCGAATCCATCCCAACGTGTCAATGTCCACTCAAATGGGAATCATGAAAACATGGCTTTGGATAAGGACTCTGCATAACTTGATCTGCTATTACTGTACAGAGAAACAGGTTGTCACTATCTAGCATAGTGTGAAGGATGGTTTTGACAATAGAGATCTAATTATATGGTCTAGCAAGAAGGGCGGTAAAGCAGTTTGAGTTTGAGTTTGAGACCTTGGAGAGGATAATTCAATTCTAAATAAAGGCAGCATTGTGCAAGTATATGTGGGAGGTAGTCCTGTGAACTGGAATCCCTGGTTCCTAACCTCAGAAATGTAAAAGCTATTGGGGGTCTCCAGTGTGACAAGAGGCATATGCTCAGGTGCTCCTTCTATTTTCATATTCTAAGGGATGAGTTTTGGATTTCATAACAGGGGCTGGGGCCTACCTTCTAGGCATTTTCACTGGTGTAAATGTTGATGTTAAAGTTACTTCTATAAGATGCTATCATGTTGACTGTAAAATCAGTTGGTATGCGTTTTATTGCCTCCCACTCCTCAAAAAGCTCAGTTAAAAAATTGATGTTGAAATAATTAATTGAATCTAAAACCTAATTATGACAATAAATGCGCAAATGCACATTTCAATCCATAAACATTTATTCTCCCCTCTCAGCCCATCTGACTATCTTATGAGACTATGGCTTCATGAACAATGTTTAATACAATGCTAGCTTCTAAACACAATCCAATGTGCTTGTTCTTACCCTTAGTACCCTGCATGCCTTGGGACCTGGGTATCTTAAGCACCTCCTCTGCCCATAAGTGTACCCCCACGTGTTATCCTTTCAACACTGGCAGTCCTGCTCCATGTGCCCCCCCCCCCCGCCAACTGAAGCTTGGCAGTGATACCTAGGAGCAAGACCTCTTCAGCTGTTGCACCAATTTTATCCAGTGCCCTCCCCAGTAAGTGCCAAATGGGCCCCAACACCGTGTGCTTTCAGATGCCTGACAAAAAACATTATTTATTAATACCTTTGGGATCAGTTCAGTTGATTCTAAACCGCTCTACTCCACCCCAATTTTATTTAGGACTATTAGACCCACCTACTAGCCAGAGTCCTCTGGTGGCTTCCAACATATTTAAAATACAGTAAAATAGACAAGAGTTACAATGGGTGGTATCCAACCATGTTTTATTCAGAATAGAACCACTGAAATTAATGACCTAACTTAGACATGTTCATTAATTTAAAAGGGTTTACTCTGAATAAAACTTAGTTTAAAAGCACCCTGTGTGTATAATCACAAAAAGGTGGCTGCTGATCTTTATCACAGCTTTTGGCTCTGCTGGCAGATGTAGGGGGTGCTGGGGGAGTAATTATGTTAGCATGCTCCCCCCCCCCCCGCCGCTGCCGCCCCAGTGCTCAGATATTCAAACTGCCACTCTAGAATTGAATCTCCTGGCCTGGAAATGGCTGCCAAAGGAGGCAGATGTTAGTCCTTGGCAGGCCAGGACTTCATTGCTGAGCTGCTGTCTCTTACAGTCTATAGAGCTGGTACTAGCAGATGCAGGAAACACTGAGGAAGCAAATAGCATAGAATCAGATTCGTTGATTTGGAAGAGACCCTGAGTGATATCTAGTCCAATGCACTGCAATGCAAGGATCTCAACTAAAGCATCCATGACAGATGGCCATCCAACCTCTGCTTAAAAGCCTTAATGAAGGAAAGTCCATCACCTTCTGAGGAGTCTGTTCCACTGTTGAACAGCTCCCACTGTCATAAAGTTCTTCCTGATGTTTAGTTGGAATCTCCTTTCTTGTGAGTTGAAGCCATTGGTTCGAGCCCAGCCTCCAGAGCAGGAGAAAACAAGTTTGCTCCATCTTCCATGTGACAGCCTTTTAGATATTTGAACGTGACTCCTTTCAGTCTCCTCTTTTCCAAGCTAAACATACCCAGCTCCCTCAACTGTTCCTCGTAAGGTTTCTCAGATTGTGGTGCCCAGAACTGGGTGCTACTTGTCCTTTATTTCTAGGATGACAAGAAACTATTAGGGTGCACTCTTTGGGTCTGGTCAGTCAACCAGCTACAAATCCATTTAACAGTTACCTCATCCAGCTCACATTACCAGCTTCTCTGCAAGAATATCATGGGGACTTGGTTAAACGTCTTGCTGAAATCAAGACACACTATGTCCATAGCATTCCCCTGATCCACCAAGCTTGTAACACTATAAAAAAAAATGAAATGAGATTCATCTGGCATTAGTTGTTTCTGAGAAACACATGCTGGGTCTTAGTAATCACAGCATTATTTTCTAAGTGCTCACAGACCAACCATTTAATTATCTGTTCTAAAACATTTCCTGGTGCTGACGTCAAGCTGTTGGTAGTTACCTGGGTCTTCTTCTTTCCCTTTTTTAAAGAAGGGAACAATATTCACTCACCTCCAGTTTGCAGGGACCTCACCTGTTCTCCAGTAATTCTCAAATTTATACAGAGGCTCTGATATTACATCAGCAATCTCATTTAGTACCCTTGGGCACAACTCATCAGGCCTTAGGCCTAGAGATTTGAATTCATTTAAAGTAGCTGGGTCTTCCCTTACCACCTCTTTTAATAGCTTGGGCTTCAACTCCCTCCTTGCATCGTTTATTCTGTTCTCACTAGGTTGGGCACTGCTTTCCATTTGGATGAAGAGAGATGCAAAGTAGGTGTTAAGTAGTTCTCCACCTTCTCTCTGTCACCCATCAGCATTTCTCAGTCTTCTCCACACAGAGGACCTACTACAGTCGTACCTTGGAAGTTGACTTCCAAAATGTTCGACTTCCAAAATGACTTCAAAAATGTTCAAAAACCAAATAATGGCTTCTGATTGGCTGCAGAAAGCTCCTGCAGCCAACCAGAAGCCGTGGAAGCCCAGGTTCAGGTTCCAAACAAACGTTCACAAACCAGAACAATCATTTCCAGGTTTGTGGCATTCGGAAGCCAAAACGTCCAAGTTCCAGGGCATTCGGGATCCAAGGTACGACTGTGCTGTACTTCCTTATTCTTCATCTTACTTTCAACATAGCTGAGGAAACTGTTATTATTTTTAACCTCTCTTACAAGCCTGAGCTAATATGTCCTTAAATACTGGCTATGTCTAGGAAATTCTAGACGTATGGCAACCATATTGTACCTACATGGATCAGAAGGAAAGGATTGTATTCCGTGGACTTAGAAGACTTTGCAACCTCCCCCCTAGTCCAGCGATGAGAAAGCTCAGGCTCATGGGACCTCCACTAATTGCTAATATGCCATCCAGTCTAATTCAGGGTGTTGAGATTAGCCTATAAAACTCCATAATGAACTAGAACCTAAATACATGCAGGAAAACCTCTGCCTATATCAATCTTCTTCAGCTCCAACCTGCTGCGGACACATTTATTGTCTCTTGTCCTTTCACTTGAAGATACATATGGCACCTTCACTAGTGGGTTTTCATCACTGACTTGCCTTTTCAAACAGGCCTTGCCGGGGGGGGGGGGATTGAGTGCAGTTGTTTGGTGAGACCAATTAAAATTGAAGTGTTCTGGATGACATGCAATGAGGTCCACTCACTCAACAGAAATTCAGCTGCATGACAGTACCTCCAATTTCTTTTATCCCCCCTTCAGCCCCCTCACACCCCCCAAATTTGCTTGAGAATGTCTCCCAACCCTCTGGAACAGATTTAGGAGTCATGGGATGTTGCAGAGCTGGAGAGTAAACCACTATTGCGTGTACGTATGCTTGCTTGCGCTACATTGGACCTCACCTTTCATTTGCTGTAGGAATGTAGATGTTGCGATTGGTGTACCGTAATTATTTTATGACTGTTTTGATTGTTTTAATATAAATATTGTAGATCACCCAGTGATCTTGACAAAAATAGAGGTTACACAATGAAATAAACATATCAGGTCTAAAAGAAACTAGATGGAATAAATTAATATGTGGAACTCACTGCCACTGGTTCAGAAAAGAACTAAACACATGTATGAATCATAGGAAAAATAGCAGTTACTGGTTAAACATATCTGCACACATCTGAATTTTTTGGGGGGAATTTTAATTCTTCCTTGATTTGGAGGAAAGACCCATAGGTAGGTGTGTAACCACCAGGTTCTATGTGGGGTTAGGCACAACTAACAGCATAGGAAATAATCCTTACTGAACTAAACATGCATAGGATCAGATTGCACTATCCTAGCCTGTTTTTGCATTTGAACTCGTCGTTCATGTTTATTCTACCATCACGTGGGTTTATTTATTTTTCCCTGCGGCGCTTAAATACATTGTATTGCAATCAGCCCCGCACATCTGGAACAGGCAGCTGTCACTATTTCTGGTGGTGACAGATCTGTCTCTGAGGCTGCGCTGGCTGACTTGACTTCTGGAGGCCAGTGCAGGAAAGGAAACTCCTTTTTTCAATTATTAATAGCTCAAAGGAAAGAGGCCGCATCGCCGCAGAAGAAGCAACTTCCACCCTGGGAAGATTTCTCTGCTAAAAATGGAGGTGAAATCTTTTGGTGATGGGTCCTTTCCCGCTCCTGCAAAACGAGCCAGCTTCTCGCCCTTTGCTGGGAAACCTAATAACAGCGTTCAGGTTGCAGGCCGCATGCAACCTCACACTGTACAGCCTGAGTTTCAAGGGCAAAACTCAAGTGAACGCTGGCCTGGCCGCGAGTCTGTCAGCCATGGCCTCTCCCCGCTGTGTGGCAAAGCGGCAGCTCGCTGCAGAGCTAACAAGGCGCCTGCGCGGGAGCAGCAGCCGTAGGCCCGGAGCAGCCATGAAACGGGAAGCTCCGCCCAAGCTGATAGCCATATATGGCAACTAGGCCCTCGGGGGTGACGTCATGGGCTCGCTGAACTCTAATATGGGGCAGGTTTTCTCCTGAATGACTGGCTGCCAGGCAGTCGGGAAAGACGCCTCTAGGAGCTTTTGACAGCTTCGCTGCAGAGGTCAGCCAAGGGGAGGAAACGAGGGGCCTGCAGACTGGGAGAGAAGTCTGCCTGCGGAAGGGGGATCTCGACTAGAGGCACCCCCTCGATGGCTGCAAAGGAAAATCACGTTGCTTGACAATAGGAGGAAAGGAGCTCCACTCACAGGCAGCCTGAGAGCTGTAGTGGGATGTCCTCCCACAGGAATCCTTCTATTTTTAAATCTCACTCTTTACTACAGCTTTACTATGAGCATAAAAAGCAGAGCAGGGACTGCAGCAAGCAAGACTAAGACCGCCGTTCTCCTCCTAAGCATAATCAAATTTCGCTGAAATCAGTGGGCTTTCTAAGTAGATCAGGATGGAAGGCATACTGTTTTTACAAAGTGGGTTTCCACCATCACTAATAAAAAGCTACCGAGGAATGCGGAATGCAAAAGGGAAAAGGCTAACAAACAGCTCTGGCTGACACAACTGTAATTAGGCTTGTCTGTGCAGGGGGCCTTCAAGAAGCTGCAGCTCTCTTTTATTTTGGTGCATTTAAGCCATTAGCCTCAAGTGCAAAGATGTTAATTCAAGCTCCCCCCCCCCAATTTATTTATTTTTTACAGTCATCAACTTGCACACCTTTTCAATGAATGCATTTATGATCCATTTCAAAGAAGAAATGATTGGTGTGTTTAGAGATGAAATTTATTATGTCATAAACTCTTGTGGTCTACAGACCACTTCCTCGGATGCAAAAATGCTTTTACTGTAATGAATAACAATGCAATCCTCTACATATTTACTCAGAAGCAAGTCTCTCATAGTTTAATAGAGTTTATGCCCTTGTAACTACACTTGTGTGTTTACTGCGGCTTAAAACTGCAATTGCACAATCCTAGACATGTCTACTCAGAGGTAAGTCCTATTAAGTCCAACAGGGATTTCTCCTGGGAAATTTAGGGTTATAACCAAACTCTATGAGGACTACAGAATTTTGTTTTGTTTTGCTGCAACAGACTAACAGGACTCCTGATGTTAGTCAGGAGACGTTATCTTAAGTACCTTCGAAATATTTTTACATGTAAACACTATAAATTTTATTTGGTTTAGTAATGGTGGAATAGACAGGGCATCTCTAAGGTTACTTGCAGTTGTCTACCTCCCTTTCTAGCTCCAAACTCTGAAGGAGGGCTGGAGCTCATCTCTGACATGCTCCTCCACCTCTGAGGCACTTGGAACACCTCCACAGCACAGCGCTGCACAGGCTAGTCCTCCTAATCTTGGAGTTGGGAAGCTGGGACATTCCTGTCATCACACCACATTTTGGACGTGCTCCAAGCATCTCCACAGTCCAGCATGACATAAATGACCCCCATCCTGAGCACTGTTTGTGGACTCCTTGTCCTTACAAGTGTTCAGTAGCACCTTTCACCGAAGGGTTGCAGTAGCCCATGCATTATAATGTGCATTCTTAGATTAATTCTTTAAAGCTCTATTACCTGAGAATACATTTTTCCATCTTAAGCTGCTATGACATCATGCTAGGTGACAAAAATGTAATTAAATCAAGTGTGTTGATAGGCTTCTGCTCTCTGACATTAAAGTGTGCAGGATCATTGTGTTACACTACTGCAGATAGAAGAATGGAAGGATATATGGCTTTTACATCAATATTATTGCAAGTCAACTGAATCTTTTCCAGTCAGGAATCAGTTTCTCAGCCTTTTTTATTAACCATTTCTGGATAACTCTTCAATGTGCTTTAGAAATTCCACATCATTTATCTCCACAACAGCCCTGTAAGCCAGCTGAAATTGAGGAAAATGAAACTTGCTCAGGACCACAGAGCTAAGTAGATATTTGAATGTGGGTCTCTCACATCTCAAAACAACACTCCAGGACTGCAATACACTGACCACCACTGTCTTGATGTAAAACAGCACTCTTGCCTTGTCCCAGGTCAAACTATTGGTCCATCTACCTCAGAATGGTCAATTATGACATGCAATGGTTCTCCAGCCTTGAGCAGAGCTATTTCAAATCAAATGCCAAGAATTAAACCTGGGACCTTCTGCCAATAAGACAGGGTCAACCATCTTTTTGTGTGGGCCAGTGAGTTGTGGCATAACACAAAATGGCTGCCATGCAGCATGGCATAGAACAAAATGGCTGCCACATGGGCACAGAATAGCACAAAATGGCTGCTGTAAAGGTGTAGCATAGCACAAAAGGCTGTCAGATCTAAAAGAGTAGAAAGGGACAGGCCCACAAAATGGTACATGTATGCATCAGTGTGGGTGAAAGAACCTACATCAGCCATTACTACACTCACTAACAGAGAGAAGCTCTTTGCACCTCTCCATTATTCAGAAGGTGAGTGGGTGTTCAGGACTGGAATCACATGAAATGTTTAAGGCAGGTGTTCAGTGTAGGAGAGACCCAGTCAGTGCAAACAGAAACAGAGCTGGAAGAGCAAACATCCTTACATACATTGTGGATTTTTGAAAGGATATTTACTGAGGCCTTTTGCAGGTGCCATGGGAGGTAGTGGCAGACACACGGGTGCCTAAGGGCACCACGTTGGTGATTCCTTGAAGGTATCTGCTCTACTACTGAACTAGTCTAACCGAGGAGTGCTGACTCTGGAAAAATATTGGGGTCGAGGGGCTGACATCATGCACAACATCACACCCAGATATTGTGTGTGACGCTCAGATGTCTGATGCTTGGCTTCCATAACCAGCAACTCCTCCTGCCACTGCCATGGGCCATGGGCTGCTTCCCTTCCAAGGCAGCAAGGTGCAATCGTGCAAAGCCTCAACATCATGCACAACAGTATTGTGTTTGGGCATTGCATCCAGACAAACATTGAGGGGGCCCAGCCCCCCTGCTAACAAATATTGGGGGGGGCTCAAAGGGGTTCAGCCCCTAGGAGTCGGCACCCCTGGTCTAACCTCATCAATGGACATAGGCCTGAGACATTCTTTATATGAAGTTAACATATACACAAGTAGTAGTAGTTCAAGGATTGAATGGCAAAATGATCTATAGACTGGATACATAGTTAACATTTTGCATTGCAATGTAGTTTTATTGCTATGAACAGGGCTGGTTCCAGGTTCCAGCACTATTCTGGTGGCTTACCTTGAAAAGCAGGATACCTGTGTCTGCTACCACTTTTCTCAGTGCCTCTCTAGTGAGAGTCTGGCAGTTTGGCTTACTAAGGCACTGCTGAGCTAAAACAGCTGCAATATCACTGTTTTTATTACCGTATGGATGGTAACTCTCCAGCTTGGGGGGGGGGAACTAATTTAAACAAATAAAAGAAATGATGGCACTAACCCTGAATGGGTTCCAGCATTTGCTCCTCTGTGCTGGGCGCTGACATGGGGCTGGACTACAAAACTCTGTATGCGGTTTCGTTCAGTGGATATGTTGGTTTCAGATACCATTTGAGCTACTTAAATCTCAACCTCTCAGCAATCTGCTCCATTGGATGGAGTCCTATTTTGATCTCCACCTTTTAGATCTGGGGTAAGGAACCTTATTCTGCTCAAAGGTGGCATTCTTTTTGTTCTGAGGCCATGTGACAGTGGTGGGACAGATGAAAAAGTGGGTAGAGAAAAAGCTATGACTCTTACCTTTGTACAGAGTAGACTACATTCAAACCCTCCCAAAAGGCAAGTAAGAGACATTATCAAGGATAGATTCCAGTCAAGCACATGAGGGTGGTTCGAAAACAAGGCCAGTGAGGGATGTGGTCGTATGTGGCCTAGGAAGGGGGCACAGCCCTGTAAGAGTCCTATGGACTAGAAGGGCCTGTGGGGGCCACATTCAGCTTGTGGGCCTGAGGTTCTGAACTCCTGCTTTAGATGCTTTTACTTGTGGCTTCTTTCCTATATTGAGGAAACTTCTGGGTGTCCTTCGGCAAGTCATATTATCTCACCCTGACTCACCCTATCTTGCCTGTAAAATCATAGTAGCAATAGTAATGGTTCTGCATTTCACATAATTTTTGTGAAGATTAGCAAGGATAACATGCCAATGAGTCACTACCAACAATATACAAATAGTATTATTTTTCTCCCACAGCATTTATAAACTGTTTAGTATTTTTAAAAAAATCTCAGCAGTGAAATATAAATGTGGAGGATGTTTCGCTTTTGGTTTTGTTTTTTAGCTCAGGGTTTCTGAGAAGAGAGATTACACTCACACCCTGAAAGCAGACTCTGAAAGTCTGGCTCTGCTGACTGGCCAAAATAATAGTCAGGCATCTGATATTTACAGCCAGTCCAGGCAATCTGGAGGGTTCATATCATCTGCCAATCACAAGAACTGATGTTGCACAAACCTCTTCCCTTCTCTACCTTCTCTCATAGTAGTTTGTGGTAATTTACTAGCCTCAGACACAAAGATACTATTGCCTGCCATGGCAATCTCTAAGCAGTGCAAGATTCCAGGGGTTCCAGGCAATTACCCAGGACTCATGTTTCCTTTTGGAATGTGGCCCAGCAGAGACTGTGGTGTCTTTATGATATATGGTTTATTTACAAATATATACAACTTGAGCCTACAGTGGAGGGGTTCACCGCATTAACACCCAAGGGTCTTGCTTGTCTCTAGCTGCAGCCTTGGATGCAAACAGAAATCAAACACTGCTCTCAAATATTGTTCTGACTCTCTCTCTAGCTTGCTGCTTTCCTTCTAGGTGATACCACTCCAACTTTCAACTCTAAACTCTGGCTTTGTCCTTCTAACTAAGTGAGGGCTTTGCGAGCTGACTGGGGGAAGGGACCCATCCATTTGTCATCTCACACAGAGCTCCTTTCCTTTGTCTCTCTTAATGGCTGTCACCTCAACACAGAAGAGAAAAAGAAGAGGAGTTTGGATTTGATATCCCGCTTTATCACTACCCTAAGGAGTCTCAAAGCGGCTAACATTCTCTTTTCCCTTCCTCCCCCACAACAAACACTCTGGCTTATATTTTAACATTTTCTGGATCCAGGGTTTAGAAGGGTCTTGCATACAGCCTACTTCCTTCTCCATAAACTCAGCATACCAGTCCCAGACTCAGACACAGCATTGCAGTCTCTGATATAATATATTCAAACTCAGGCAACAGAAAAATATTTTTATTGTACAGTATTTTGACAAATTTACACTGCTCTACCAGCTAGGCCTCACCCAGGCTGTTTCTTTCCAGTAGTGTTAGCTTGCTTTTTGTTTTGGTTGACTGTACGTCAGAGCAGGAAGAATTGGCAAATCCAATGTACAGCAGACTTGGAGAAGAAAACAATTGACAAAATAAGTATCCACCCCTCTTTGTTTTTGCTCTCCCTTGACAGAGGTTCCTGAATTTAATTATAGCTCACAGAGAAGTATTCTGCTGAATTACTGAAACTCTCAATAAGGACTAGATTCTAATTTTCCTAATTAGCATCTGAGCATTTGGAAGACTCGCCAACATCCTCAGCCTAAAAATGAACATACAGGCTGCAATGAATCTAGTGGTTATTTCTAAGAGCTGCCAACCAAGTCTATGAATATAAAAATGTGTAGGAAATGAGAGGGCAAGCATCACATGGCCTTGTAATATGCTTCCTGGAACAGAGCTTGACACCATTTGTAATCATCTGAAGTTTGCAAAACAGAGCTAATGATGTGGTGACCAAGATGATAGCTGAAGAGCCTGAAGTAAAATAAAGCAAACATTAAAAGAAAATCATTGTTTTACAAATGGGATGAGGACTGGTTTGTAAACTCATTATTTGTAATGCCAAGTTGAATTTCTAGTAACTGGGAGAAATCCCCAGGATACTGAAACCTCACCTACATCTGCATGCTATTGGCTCACCTAGAACACTTACGTATGGTAAGTGGGCAGCAACTAAGGAGGAATGCAGAAGACACTTCAAAGTAGGGAATAGTTTAAGGCTTAAAACCTGTGAGACTGGAACCTTGATTCTGAGTTAAGTGTATGTCCTGTCAATCAGGATCTGGAAAAAGCCTTTTAGCTCAACATTAAAAGACTGAACAATCCCTGAATATGTAGTTGGTAGAGTGTTGTGTTTGGACCAGGGTGACCTGGGTTTCAAAATCTTATGCTCATCCATGAGATTCTGAGTC
This sequence comes from Podarcis melisellensis, assembly GCF_964234715.1. NCBI lineage: Eukaryota > Metazoa > Chordata > Lepidosauria > Squamata > Lacertidae > Podarcis > Podarcis melisellensis. The sequence goes on from NC_138530.1 coordinate 31,516,772, forward strand.
AGTTCTTCCACTTTTCAGCCTAACCTACCTCACAGGGTTGTTGTGAGTATAAAATGGAATAATTGCCTTGGAGGGAAGGCAGGATACACATTTGCTTAGTAAATAATGAGTCATTGACAATGCTCTTTACAAAGCAGACAGGTTCTCAAGAGTGACAGAACCACTCTTTGTGACTCCCCATTGCACCATCAAGGGAAATGCAGGAAAAGGGTGTGACTAACAAAAACTTGTCTTTTGCATGCCATTACTTTCTGTTGTTGGTCAGCAGGCCAGGGATCAGACTAGTTTCGCTAAAAGTTAAAGAAAGGGCAAACTTCACCAAGACTCACTTTGGGGGAAGTCACATTAAAAAGAAAGGGGCAGGGCTTGTGCAGGGTCATGGCTGAGCTCTTGCATGACTATAGGGCTGTTAGAAAGGTTTTTTTTAAACAGGGAACAGCAACAGTGCCCCACTGTTTTTTGAACATTTGCACTATGGTATGCACTATGCATCCCTAAAGCTTAGAGGTCCATGATTATAGAATCATAGAATAATTAGAGTTGGGTGGTCTATAAATCTTTATACATAAAAAAGCCAGCTAAGCATTTGGCTACACTGTGCCATTTGTTTACTTTAAAAATACAGTAGCATTACTAAAATGCTTTCAGGGCCTCTTTACCCTCATTAGGCAGTGGTGGCTGGTGCCCAATGGGGCTGGTAGGATGGAATGTAGGGAGGTCAACAGTAGGCGGAGCCAGAGCCAATGACAGATGGAAGAGCTGATTAATTCTAATTTTATTCCACCCAGATCTTGGACTGCTTGTAAATAAAACAGCAGGTGAGATAGGTGGGGCAGTGCCCTATATGCTCTAATGGTCTACCCTCTCCTGTAATTACGGTTGGAAGGCCCCCTGTACCTACCTAATATCTTAATATCAGTTTTTAAGTGTTTTTACTATCATGTGTTCTCCCTCCCCTTCAAGGAACTCAGGGAATTCATCATTCTGTGAGAGGCTGGTCTCTAGCAGAAAACATTCTGCATCTTTACAGAACTCGTCCTTAGCTTCCCTTTGGGTAACCCATGCTAATTAAACAGGTAAAGCCAGTTCTTATAGTAATAGCTTCATTACAGAGAAGAATCTCTTGCAGTGATTTTAACAGTGGTACTCCAGCACTGTTTCAAGATCTGTGTTTGCATAATGTCAAGGACCAGACATATCATGGAAGAAACATGTCTGATAAACTCTTACATCATGATTCTTTGTGATGCCCAGCTGTGGCAATACACTGGTTTGTGGCAGTATAGCAATAGCAGCATCCTGTCTGAAGCAAGAGACATGCCAGTTCTGCTACATTGTCTGTCGGTTCTAATCCCATTATACTAGTGCATATCAGGTATAAGGTGCAGAGCTGACATAGTTGATTCAGAGTGTAGCTACACATCAACTGAGCTAATAATTGCTACTATTCTCTTTAACAAGGAAATGATTTCATTAAAGGTTTGTTGCAACACTGCTAAAACAGCCAAACATAAGTCATCGCTGGATTTCCACCAGAGCTGTTCCACCAGGCCTTTGGCCAGGGTGCAGCCTGACCCCCTCCTCTGGCAATCTGCACAGAATTTTGCTTGATGGTTGCCATTAATTTGATCTTAATTTGATTTTAATTAATTTTATAATGAATGTTTTTAGAATGTTGGACTATTTTGATTGTTGTTGGCCGCCCTGAGCCCAGCTTCAGCTGGGGAGGGCGGGATATAAATAAAATTTATTATTATTATTATTATTATTATTATTATTATTATTATTATTATTATTTCCCCTTCAGGCCGATTTATTTCTTTAAGGGTCAGACATTTTATATTCAGATATCCTAAGAAGAGAGCAAGTGTGGTGTAGTGGTTAAGAGCGGTAGATTCGTAATCTGAGGAACCAGGTTCGCGTCTCCGCTCCTCCACATGCAGCTGCTGGGTGACCTTGGGCTAGTCACACTTCTTTGAAGTCTCTCAGCCCCACTCACCTCACGGAGTGTTTGTCATGGGGGAGGAAGGGAAAGGAGAATGTTAGCTGCTTTGAGACTCCTTCGGGTAGTGATAAAGTGGGATATCAAATCCAAACTTCTCCTCCTCCTCCTCTTCTTCTTTTTCTTCTTCTTTCATAGGAAACTGAGACAACAATGGGTTGTATCCAATGTTAGTCATAGACTAGATCCATTCAGATGAATTGACATGATTAAATCAAATGGTCCATTAATGCTGAAGTTTCACTTTCTGTAGGAGGCAACCCAATAAAGATCATGACTCTTAAAAATGAACCACTTTGCTCCTACATTATTATTTATGCATGGTAATTAATGTTCACCTATTGTTGAACCAAAAAAGGGACGCGGGTGACGCTGTGGTCTAAACCAGTGAGCCTCTTGGGCTTGCCGATTAGAAGGTCGGTGGTTCGAATCCCCATGATGGGGTGAGCTCCTGTTGCTTGGTCCCAGCTCCTGCCAACCTAGCAGTTTGAAAGCACGCCAAAAAGTGCAAGTAGATAAATAGGTACCGCTCCGGCGGGAAGGTAAATGGCGTTTCTGTGCACTGCTCTGGTGTCGGTGTTCCGTTGCGCCAGAAGCGGCTTAGTCATGCTGGCCACATGACCTGGAAAAACTGTCTGCGGACAAAGTCCAGCTCTCTTGGCCTGTAAAGAGAGACGAGCGCCTCAACCCCAGAGTTGTCCGCGACTGGACTTAACTGTCAGAGGTCCTTTACCTTTACCGTTGAACCAGTTTCCTGGATATCATAAGGTGCAGACAAGTTTTAATAAAAATGTAGCAAGTAAAATTAAGCCAGAAAAGTAGGAGTTCTGTGTCAGAAAAAACATGAACTGGATCTGCTTGTTTCTTCTTACTGTTTTAAGAGTCTTTAAACACAAAATAAAAGTGTGAGATTTCCACACACAGAGAAAATCTATTAGACTTGAGGCCAGGGTTATTTAGTTCCTGCCATGGACTGTTCCCTACTACTTGCCATTATGCACTGTAACCTAGTGTTAGGATGAGAATCTTGTGTACTCTCACTCCCATTTCCCTTCACCCTGACTATCATGACCAGTTATTAGGGATGGTGGGAGTTGTGGTCCAACAATATCTGAATTGTGGATAGAGTTGATTCTTAGAGAGGTATTCAACCAAGTTTACTCAGCATAGGCCGACTAAAATTAATGAACATGGCTGTGTACATACTATACCTTTAAAGAACATTCAAAGCACATTCTCCACCCCACCACCGAATTCTGGTCACTTTAGTTTGTCAAGAGTTCCTGTAAATTATAACTCTGTGAGGGGAATGGCAGCCTGTCCCGCTTCATCGCTTGAGGTGAAATGGAAAAGTGCTGCCCCAGCACCACCACCCCACCTAAGCTTCTCACCAAACAGCAATGACAGTGGCAGGTTCTGGTGAGATCTCATGAGATCTCACAGAGCACACAGTATCTTGTGAGATATTTATTGCTGGAAGCCACCACCGCTTCTCTGCCAGTGGCGGTGGGGCAGGGCAGGCAAGGCGCCCATAGAGGCACTTTGTTTTGGGGTTCCGCCACTGAAGTGTCTGTCTCAGCACACCTCTTAGGCTGAAAACTATGGATTCTCACCCAAATGCATTTAAGGAGTTCATATCCTAGCTGGATAAGGAAACATGCACAGAGTTGGGTGCTAAGATGCCACTAATCCAGATGTCAGGGCCGCAATGTTCCATTAGAAAATCCAGCCTGCTGTCTGGGAGACAAAGTGGGGAAATGTGGATTCAGATCTGCTCCCTTCCCAACTGTTAAAAACCCCCTCTGATTTTAGCAACCCCCACCTTTCTAACATAGCTCCATGAGTGATGGAACAACTGCAGCTACATAAGTACACAACTGGATAAGGACGGTAGTGTAGAATTTTTTTCAAGGTTCAAAAGCATTGCAAAAATTATTTTTGTATCTTACAATATAATTCAGGAGTTTTGAGGGTTGGCACAGTTGGACACCTACTGAGGGTCCGCACTCCAGAAGGCCCCCCCACAACAACGGCTTCTTGGATCTGTTCCTCTTCACCTCTGCTTCTTGTTGTGGCTCCAGGGGAATGAACAACAGCAGCTGTGGTCAGGAAGAGTGACTGTCTAGACCAGGCATAGGCTAACTTGGCCGTCCAGATGTTTTGGGACTACAACTCCCATCATCCCTGACCACTAGTCCTGTTAGCTAGGGATGATGGGAGTTGTAGTCCAAAAGCATCTGGAGGACAAATTTGCCTGGTCTAGAAAGTCAGCAGTAGCAATGACGAGGCAAAAGAGTAGCACCTGGCAACAGTGACAGAAAAGAGGCCAATGTACTGAGAAAGGAGGCTCCACCCTAAATCCACAGGCACAACCTACCATTGTTTCTCATTGCTTCTCTTCAGCGCATGTAAATGTATGTGTATATGTATATATACCGCACTCTGAAAAGGTCATCCATCAGGGCGAACAATTGCATTCAATCCCATTGGCCTGAACTGACTGGAAAGGATCTGTGTCGTCCAAGAATGCTTACATCTGAGTATTACAATTCTGTTACTGTACAGAATGTGAAAGTACTTCATAATTCTAGACTTGCTACCTTCTTTATATATCTTCATTCTGATGCAAGCAGTTCAAAGTGCAGACCAAGACTGTTATAAAAGTTGAAGAGCGGAAGAAAGGTTATCTGGGATGCAACTGCTTCTTTCTGTGGAGCTATTCTTTTCCTCCACAAGATCCTTGTAGCCACTGGGTAATATAAATATCTGGAATTAGGTAATACTGCTTCAGGCAGAATTAACTGCTCCCTCATGATTTGCAACTCTCAAAAAGAAGTTGGGACAGTCACAAAGTGAAAAGCTGTTCAGAAGCTAGTTGTGCATGTTAGTATGTTAATGACAGGGAATCATATTTTTTAATATTTATACAGTCAGCTCACAACATAATAAAACAAGCACAATAAAATCAGTTTACAAACAACCTTACTAAAGTTTGCAGCAACATATACAAAACAGTGGCAGCAAAAACCCCACATCTAAACAAAACTGTAATAACAATCTTTCTGAAGCAAGGGAGATAAGGGACTAAATAAACTTAATGAGGGCTCAGTTGGTTGAGCATGAGACATCTCTGGGTTGTGGGTTGGGCAAAAGATTCCTGCATTGCAAAGGGCTGGACTAGATGAACCTTTTGGTCCCTTTCCACTATACAATTCTCTGAGTCTATGAGTTCCAGAAGTAAGATGCCACCACAGAGAATGTCCTATCCTTATCATGTACACCTCAGATGGTGGAGGGATGCAAAGCAGAGCCTCCTTAAAAGATCTTAAGTAGTCATGCAGGAGCAGGTGGTCCTTCAAATAAAACTGGCCCATGCAAGCTGGCAGGATTTTGGAAGTGGTGGATCACCTGCCACTTCACTCCCACGCTCACAATCCTCCACTGGTTTGGTGCTAGTACTGTATAGAAGCAGACCTGACTTCAGGAAAAGTGGAAGCTTTTTTGTGGCAGGAAGGAAACATTAAAAACTTGACTAAACAGGGCTGCCTTCAGATGTCTTTTAAAAGTAAGATACCATATTTTTCGCTATATAATACATATACACGCACCCAACCATAACACATACATAGTTTTTAGAGGAGGAAGATCCGTAGGCATTTCCTCCATAACACACACAGACATTTCCCCTTACTTTCTAGGAGGAAAAAAGTGAGTGTTATGGTGCAAAAAATACGGTAGTTGTTTATTACCTTGACATCTGATGGGAGGGTGTTCCACAGGGCGGGTGCCACTACCAACAAGGCCCTCTGCCTGGTTCCCCATAACTTCACCGCCAGAAGGCCCTTGGAGCTGGATCTCAGTGTCCAGGCTGAATGATGGGGGTGGAGATGCTCCCTCAGGTATACTGGGCCGAGGCCGTTTAGGGCTTTAAAGGTCAGCTCGGAAACATACCGGGAGCCAATGTAGGTCTTTCAAGACTGGTGTTATGTGGTCTTGGCGGCTGCTCCCAGTCACCAATAAATGCCACCCCTTGACCAATCTGACATTAACAACTATCAGAACTATGGAATGAGATAATCTCAGGTACACTGAACCATATCATTTACACAACATGCATCTTCAATAGCCTCAGAAAGCTATTGGGGCCTACAACATGCTGCTTTTATTGGTGAAGGGTGCTCTTGCTGAAAACCCTGCTCCATTATATTCTGAGGCACCCAAACATTCATGAAAAGCCATCTCATGGAAGACTCACACCAATTTTCTAGTGATGTCAGGAAGGTATAAAAGGAGAAAATCATAGCCTTTTACTATGATAAAGTCAGGGCCCCTTCAAATATCCTTTTTATTGCACATTCAAGATGATATGTGCTCCTGATGGGATTTGAAAAGTTTTGGGATGGAACTATTGCTTCATTTCCAATCAGTGCATGTCCCATAGCTTCCTAATGAATTCATGCAACTTTTAATACCACAAATGTTCAGGATGGGATGGTGGTTTGTCCTGCTTCAGTTGTGCTGTAGTGCAAACAGCCCTTCCACACAGCAATAATGTGGTTACATTAGGAAAGCATTGCAGAACTAATGAAGTGGAATGATGCGTTGATGGTCCGGTATAAATCAACCACTTATGCCCTATTACTGAGTCAATGACAAGTTGCAGAGCACGCCCACACACAAAAACACTAGTCTGGAGGGGGACTTAGTGAAAAGTGTTCCGGACCATCTGGAGTTTTCATCCTATGACTACAGCTTCTGAGTTGAGAGGCACCTGTTGCATAGAAGAATGTGTATGAGAGATTAGAAGGGAGGATTGGGGGACCACAGACAAGGGTCACCCGAACCTAAGGCCAGCCTTGGCTTGAGATTTCACATATCTTAACAGCAATATATAGTGTCTGTCAGAAAACAGAAATTGTGGAATGAAGTTTTTATTCCTTTAAGCTAGCTCTCATTCTTTAAATCTGGGCATTACAAATCTCTCTCCGTGTGTATGGTCCAGAAGTTCCAGTACAGTCAAACCTCAATTTTTGAAAGTCTCAGCTGCTGAATGTTTCGTAAGCTGAACACCGAAAACCCAAAAGTGAATGCTTCCGTTTTCAAATGCGCCTTGATAGGTGAATGGCTTCTGTGGCACATTTTTCTTTTTTCCACATTGACTTTGCAGCCAGACCTTTGATCCTTGATTTTTGAACGTCGAACAGATTTCCGGAATGGATTATGTTCGAAAACCGACATTCCACTGTATTGTGGTTTTTACAGATGAGGATAAAAAGAGTATGCTGCCAGTCACTGAAGCCACCTAAGCTGGTGGAGCTAGTGGTTAAACTTGAATGTGAATATTCTGAGGAATGCAAGCTGTAGAATTACTCGAGGAGCAAACCATTGAAGTTGGACTTCATGAGGGCCAGTTCACCAACTCCAAACACCTCACTTTCTGCTCACCACTTGTTGACTCGAACCGTAATCTGCGCATTGCATAAAAATCCACTGCAAGTGCTGCAATGATGTCAGTCCTCTGACAAAACAAATCACACTTTTAAAGGCCTTAAACTTTTTAACACTCCCACCCCCACCATCGCACTCCACCTCATTCATTGCAATCAGGCTCCAATCCCTCTCTCCTCACCAATGCGTTCCCCTCCACCCACGACATCGAGCAGCCTCAAACTTCATGGAAAGTCCCTTTGGTGTTGGATCTCAGTCGTTCATGCTAGTACTCCTCGCCCCCGAGTTTGAGGCTTCATGGAGCGGTGGGCGTGTGAAGCGCCTCAAGCAGAGGAGTGAAACTCCTAGGGACCGATGTCCCTTCACCCCCGTAATAAAATATTTTAGGGAGTCCCCCCCCCGCAGTTGATGGGCATTGCCATTCAAATGGTATCCGTGTGCCACGTCCTGCGACCGATTAGGTGGGACGGGGCTTACCGTCTATTTTATTCAGGTTAGCCCCCCTGGCCTCCTGAGTCTCACAGGCTTGGGCCACCCTAACCTGCCCCCCCCCCGAGAGTTCAGTCCAGGAGCAGCGAGGGGCCCCCAAGCCATCCCTTAATGCCCGAAGCAACGCAGAGAGACCGTTGGTCCTGACCTCGCGCCGCCGGATCCTGTCGGTTAGGGGCCTCCTCCCGCTGGACCGTTGGGCGCTGACTTGGGGCCTCGTGCTCCCCTCTGGCAGGGGAAGGAAGCCAGGAGGGCCAAGGGGGGATTCCCTGCTTCGCTCTTCATCTGCGGCGCGCGCGGCGTGTCTTTTGTGTTTGTACACACAGAGGCGGCCGCGGGAAGCCGAGAGTGGGCAGGGAGGAAGCCGCGCGGGCGTGGCCTCGCCTTCCCTCCATTGTGCGCCATTGGCTGCCCTCCTCGGCGGGGGCGGGGCCTGGGCGGGGCTAAGCGGCGGAGACGGCCCTCCCGAGTCAGCCATCTTTCAATTGTGCTCTCAGCCGCCGTCGCCCGCAGCAGCTTTAGCGCCTCCTCGCTCTTCCTCGCCTGCTCGGCAGCCGCGCTCAGCCTCAGCGGACGGGGGTAAGTCGGCAGCCTCGCTCCCTCCCGCGGCGGCGGCGCCCCCCCCTCACGCCAGCTTAGCCAGGGACCCCTCCGGGCTGCCCCCCGAACCTCTCCGGCAAACTTCTGGGAAGAGCTGCGGTTGGGGGGCAGGCGAGTCCCCAGCGCAGCCGAGGAGACGGCTCCTTCGCGCAGGGCCCCCCCAGCCCCACTTCGCGCGGCTCCTGCCCCCCTCCAGCGCCCTCCCCGCACCCCGGACCCCCACCATCCTCCTCCCCAGCCCCTCACCTGCCCCCTCGGCCCCTCGTCGCCCCGCATCGGAGCTGGGAAGCGGCTGCAAACTGGAGCCACTTGCCAGCCCGGGGAAACTCTCCTGCCTGCCTTGCCTGGCTCCCCACAGTTGTTGCTCAGCTTCACCATCTTGTCTCTTTTCTCTGGTCACCGACCATATTTTTTTCTCTCCTATTGCATAAAAACAATAAAAAGGGGAGAAATGTGCCCAGGAAACGATCCAAACCCAGCGCGATTTGGGGGGATTCTCGGTCCAAACTTTTCCTCTCCCCGGTAGCCCGTCGGACCCCACATAGTTTGGAGCTGCTGGGGGATTTTTTTTCCGGGGGGTTGTTATTGTGTTGCTATTTTATTTTTTTATTTTTTCCCCCTCCCCGTCTCTCTCTTTCTCTCCCTGCAATAGGGAGTCTAAGGCTGCATTTCGTGATTGTTTCCATTTTGTTGGGGATGAGTTTGCCAGCGAGAGGCGCTTGGGAGCGAGGCAGCCTCAGCACTGGCAATTGGGCAGGCGGGAGCAGCACCGAAAAACCTGACCCCCCAAAAGTTCGTTGCTTTCTTGCACTTAAAATCTGACGTGATATTTCCCCCCCCCTTCCTTTTGTGGAATAAAACCTGGCTCGTCGACGGCTTCCATTTGTTTTTCCTTCGCGCGCTCGGCAGGGCGAGGGGAACGGTGGCTGCTTTGCAGGAGAACACTTTAAGGCTTGGGAGTCCCCCTGTTTTCTTTTCTGTTTTTAAACGGATTTTTGTTTTTTTGCTCAATGCAAGCCTTAAATCAGATGCACGTCCCCCGGCGTTTTCGGCAATTATTGGCACTTTTTCTGAGCCCACGGGAGGGGGTTAGGAACCGCTTGTGTTGTGTTGGAATCGCCCCTCTCTCATCTTTTTGACTGCTGCTGCATCGCTCCAGTTTTTTGCCCTGGGCAAGGGCTGCATTTTAGCAGGCTACTACAACCCTAGGCATTTATTTTACTGTTAAATAAATTAGATCCCCCCTCCCTGACCATTTCACCATCCAATCCAGCACTTGCAAGGGAAAGGATTTCGTTATGTGGCAAGCTCGCAGGCGGGGAAGTCTGCTGCTTGCCTTGCTACCGGAGGTGTGGATCCGCAGCTTTTTAATCGCTTAAGGTTTTGGAGGTCCTTAACATCCGATGCATTGTTGTTGTCTCTGTAAAGGTAGTTTTAAAAACAAATAAATCTGCATTTTCGGAAACCCTTCCCCCCTCCTCTGGTGACTGCTGTGTGGCGGTATAGTGATCGCGTGGGTGATTTCTTACCGATAGGTGTAAGGAAGAGAAGTTCGCGGGAACATGGCTCGTACCAAGCAAACTGCCCGTAAATCCACCGGTGGGAAGGCGCCCAGGAAGCAACTGGCGACAAAAGCCGCTCGCAAGAGCGCGCCCTCTACTGGTGGGGTCAAGAAACCTCATCGCTACAGGTATAGAAATGACCGCGAACAAAAGTATTGTGATGTCATAGTCCCCAAACAACGCGGAAATGTTTATCGGAACGCAACTTTTTGCTTTGGGGATTTTTATTTTTTAAATCTTATACATTGAATCGGATTATACTGGCAAGGTCTCCGTTGTTTCTTCTCTTGACGAAAAAGAAAAATTGCAACATAAAAATATTTAATATTGAACATTTCCTCCGAAAAAAGCTGTAAGATCGCCTTTGATAGTAATATATCAATTGTATTGATTAAATGGATTTTAAAAATAAAATCTGAAAATCACAATATTAAGTTTAAAAAAACAAATCTGGTTCTGCCGTGTTTAGGATGTAGTAATAGGGCTTGCTGATTAATGAAGGTGTTGGAAGAAGCCTGCTTTATTTAAAACTTGCCGAGCCTGATAATTTTTCATTTATTTAAATTAGTTTAGCTCCTCAGCTGTTACTGTAAAACTGATATAATTTGTTCGTTGTACCACTAGAGGGCAGTAGCTGCCTCCAGATAAGCAGGTAAATAGCAGGCTTTACACTTTTAAATGTTGTTTTTAAGACTGTGTATACACAAATGGATAAATTGTAATTACTGATATTCTTCTAGTAGCCATTTTTCTCATCAGTTTCTTAACATTTACATTGCATAAAGAGGACCTAAAGAAAAATGAGTACTGAGAAGAGACTCTTTAATGGTTTCTAGCATTCTGTTTTGGACTGTTCTTTTTAGCTGAAACCTATTTGACTTATTTTAGCATGTCACTACTTCATTTTGCAGAAGTTGGTCTTGCACAAAATGTTCTTGTATGCTCATGTCTCTTGAATGGAACAGTTATTCAAACTTTCATTTCTCTCTGGAATTTTGTATGCTCTCTTTTTTGGAGATGAAGACAAAAAGCTCATTTGTCTTGTTTCTTCTTCTTTGTTTGATCACTTAAAGGCCAGGTACTGTGGCTCTTCGTGAAATCAGGCGTTATCAGAAGTCAACCGAACTTCTGATCCGCAAACTTCCTTTTCAGCGCCTGGTGCGTGAAATTGCTCAGGACTTCAAAACAGATCTGCGTTTCCAAAGCGCAGCTATTGGTGCTTTGCAGGTAAAAATCATATTGTATCTTACTAGCTGCCCTTAACCTCCCAAATGGCAAGGTGCCCCTTAATAGAACTGATAATGCATGTCTGAACAATATAATTTCAGGTGAGTACTTATCAGTGTTTTCCACCCCATAACCTTATATATGAACTTAGTTTTCAATTAGCCATTTTGTGTCCCGAATTGTTTCTTTCTAAGTTACAATTATCTAGCTTTTAAAAAGACATGGGGAAAGGTGCTTAGAGGTAAACTCTTTCGACCAAAGTAATTCAGCTGACTTTTAAAAATATATACCTGAGACTTAATTTACAACTGTCTCAAACAGGACACATGTGGGTATAGCTTTACCATCACAAATGACATGAAAAGCCCTTTCTAGAGTGCAGCCATTAACAGCACTGTGCCGTTAGTACGTGAGGGAGTATGTGATTGGTTACTTCCATACGCTCATCTTATTGGTTGAGCTGTTTCTATGGTTAGTCAAAACTTCACGCAATTGGTGGGTTTCACAAGTAAGCATCCATGTGTTTGTAGGTGCACAGATAACTACCAGCATTTGGGAGAACTAAAGTAATTCACCTCCTTGAGGAAGATCTTAAAACTTGAAGTGTTGGAACATAAGGATTTCAAAAATAGATCTCCTAAAGGAACTGCAAATGAATCCATTATTTCTTTCCACCACCCTTCAAGATTCATTTTTTTATTTTTACTCTGCACGAAGGTTAACCAAACCATTTCTGAGATTTGTCAGGAATATGATCTATGTTACGCTGCATCAGAATACTTAGCAGCTTCTGCCTTTGTCAAACCTCCAAGTAACTTCCACACACCTTTCCTCTTTCCACATCATTAGGAAGAGCAAGGGGTACCTGTTAGGATGTGGTTGGGATACACCTGGCATGTGAGATGTACTTTTTGAGCCCTTCTATAAGATAAACCATTGAAGACAGAATGCTGCACTGGAAAGACCTTGGTCTGATCCGGCAAGACAATCTGTATTTTCTACAACAAAACACAAAGCTTGCATTAGTGTTAGATGTGATGATTTCAAAATATGGAGATGGAACTTGTGCTGTTTTCAAGTTCTCTTTTTTGGTTTATTTGCACAAATTGCTGATGTGTAAGTAGATATATGTGAAGAGCATGACACTGCCAATTCTAGGCAGATCCAGTGTATTTTCCAAAAGCAGACAGGCACATTATCCCTTTCCATGCAACACTTATGTGCACAAGAGTGATGTAAGCATGGCTAGGTTGTGGTGAGGACAACGACTTAACAAGGGAGAAGCAGCCCTTAGTTTGTAAGCGCTGCACTCAGGGGGCAGAGAGCATTTAATACTTTACAGACCTATTTGACATTCTCAGAAGCAGTTCCCAGACAGAACTGATTTGTCAGTCATGGGACTCACATAAACCCAAATGTTTTGCAGCATGCTTTGCCTGCTCTGTATGATGTAACACTGTCACCTCCTGCTCTAAAGGGACAGAGGTACAAGAAAGAAGTCCATTAGCCATCCTAAGAATCACAATGAAGATTTGTGTGTGAAACATGTACAGTTCTACACAACATATGCATAATTCAGGCTAAAACAGATGTCTTAAAAATTCAGCACAGTCTAGAATCTAGACTCTAGATGAAGCCTGCCTTATTTGTGGCCCATCAACTCTTAACACAACCCACCGTCATGCTGGTGCACGACACCCACTGTGTTTGCAGTCCCAGACTGATTACCAAAGAATAGGAATTTTATTGACTATCATATAGGGTTAACAGGCTGCACTTCTCTTGTGTACAGTCCTCCAGCCAGGGTGTTATGAGGTTTCTGGCTATCCATTGCCAGATTATGATTTTTAAAGCAAGACTGAATGGTTGAGAAATCAAGAATGCAACATGGACATCAAAGAAGTTGCATTGTTGTTGGTAAAAAGTAGCAGTGGTGCTGCTGCTTCATAAAACCCACAATACACCTATGTTCCTTGGCTAGATCCTTGTCCAATCCTGACCTTATTTTAATCCCAGGATGAGCAGGCATTAGGCTTTAATTTTTATACCACAACCCTGAGACCTACCAGCCATAGCCAGGTGCATATAGTGGCTTAGGAGGGATAACATAATGAGAATTAAGGACAGTGTACCTGAGCTTAGTCCATATTAAAGATCCACATCTATCTACCTTTCTTTCAGTTTCCAAAATTAGGGTGGAGTGGGAAATACCTATTAATTGTTGGTTTTGCTATATAGTTGGGAGCCAAAAAACTTGACCATCATACTGTAAATCTCCCAGAGATGTATCAGTAGATCCTGATCTCCCTCCTGCCTTTCCTCTAAAGATGGATTCTGAAGTTTTATACAGTGCTTGCACAAGCGGAAAACAGCTTGCACAAACAGCCTTTCCTCTAGCCTCCATCTGCAAAATGTTTTTCCCCTTTAATTTGGGGGGTGGGGAGCATCTCCTGAACGGTGGGGCTTTCAGTCATGGCTGCTGTGGGAACATGCCCCAAATCAGGCAGAAAGGGCTTGCATCCCACTGAAGGAAGAGTCCCTCTGCCTGATTTTGGATGATTCTCCACCCATTTCACGTCAGTCCTTACAACATGGCCCCCATTATTCAGGAGGGCCCCCAACCCTCTGAAGAGGGTTTTTGGAAGATACAAGTAGGAGGACGGGAATATCTGTTGTGTAAAGAGCATTATGCTCATGTAACTACTCAAAACGATCCTTTAACTGTTGTTCCCCTGTGGAAGAGTTAACTTGCTACAAACCACCTTAGTGGTGGATCAGGATCCAGAAGGGGCTTTTGTTTTGCAAGCCACAAGAATGTTTTGGAGAAGATAATACATAAGTTAATTATGATGGTTAATGCCCAATCCAGGTGTGGAATCAATCAGAGACAGGATTTTATAGTTGGGTGTATCGGAACTCTAGGGCTACAATACCTTGTTTTCTGTTTACCAACATTTGTATCCCACTTGAATTTAACACAACCGCTAAATGATTTACAAGGAACATCATGTAATTAAAACATGGAGCACACATTTAAAATCAGCAGTAAACTAACAAGAGATTAAAGCATGCAAAGATCTATGTGTGGATAGGCTTTTTGGCAGGTGCCAAAAAGGATACAGAAAAGGTATTGATGTCAGACGTCAATAGGCAGAAAGCGCCAAATTGCAGGTGCTGTCTCACCAAAAGATGTATTTTCCCCTCCCAATTGCATAAGACAATTTAGAAGAGAGACATAGCGAAAGTGTGCCAAAGTTTGTAATTACTTGAGAGTCTGTGCCCTTTGCTTCAAACATTCAACTTATTTTCTTCTCTCAACAGGAGGCAAGTGAGGCCTACCTGGTTGGCCTGTTTGAAGACACCAACCTGTGTGCTATTCACGCCAAACGTGTCACAATCATGCCAAAAGATATCCAGCTAGCACGCCGCATACGTGGAGAGCGTGCTTAAAGTCTTCTAAGATGGATTTGTCATTCTCAAAACAAAATAAATCTCTTCTTCCTGTTATTGGTAGTAATGAACGTTAGATATTTTTTTCCATGGGGTTAAAAGGTACCTAAGTATATGGTTGCAAAAATGAAAAGAAAAAAAAATAGAGGACAGAATCGGGTATTGGCAAGCTCTTTTTCATTTTCATTTGTGTGTGGATTTTTAATATAAACGTGGGGACATATAATGCATTATTGCTATCAAAAACCATTTCAGTGAACATATTTCAGCAGTTCAACTTTATAACAATTATAAATATGCCAGTCAAACTTTTCTGGACAATGCCAGCATTTGGATTTTTTTAAAAAATAGGTAAATTTCTTATTGATGGCAACTATATGGTGTCTGTAACATTTTTATCATACAGTAGATTCCATCCATTCGCTATACTTTTCTAACTAAGTTGTCCTACATGCAAGTACATGTTTTTAATGTTGTCTGTCTTCTGTGCTGTTCCTGTAAGTTTGCTATTAAAATACATGAAATAACATTTGTTTTTTTGCCTTTAATTTTTAACCCTGCCACATTGACTGCTAGTTTCTGTAAGTCAGCACCAATAGAAATTCAAGAAACATGCATCTCTTACACTGCTTCCAAACTAAATGTAGGAAAGTGAGCATTTCTGACTCGTATTGAGAATTGGAGCCATATCAAAATTTATATGTGGTGGGGAAACACACATGGATGTAGTTACCAGTTAACACATGTGCGCATCCACATCAATAATGGCAGTAGCACTTTCAATGAACAAAGCTTCCCTTCCAGCCAATTCATGTGAATTGATCTTTTGGATCCCTCTTCCAGTTTACAAGTATAAAAGTAGCACACTTACTACATGAATTGGCCACCACCAGAAGGAATGAGTGTCTCGCATCTCCTAGGTGGTGTGAGCTTATGGTGTGGAAATTAGGAATCTGTGGTCATGACTCTCTGGTTTGAAATTACTATTTTTCTATTTTCACTTTAATCCTATGGGGGGAGGGAGCAAATCTGCTTCCTGCACAGACTGAAAAAGTCCCTAAATGTAGCTGTGTGTGAATCTTGACTACGGAGTCGGAGCTTCCATTTTGAGTGTTCTCAAACCCTTCCCTGCCTTCTTGCTGTTTCCAGCCATTTTCCAGAGCATATTCAGTGGTACCTCAGGTTAAGGACTTATTTCGTGCTGGAGGTCCATTCTTAACCTGAAACTGTTCTTAACCTGAGGTACCACTTTAGCTAATGGGGCCTGCCGCACTGCCGGCACGTGATTTCTCATCCTGAAGTAAAGTTCTTAACCTGAGGTACTATTTCTGGGTTAGCGGAGTCTGTAACCTAAAGCGTCTGTAACCTGAGGTACCACTGTACTCTAGCTAGTTGGGTCAGTTTCTCAGATTCAGCTGATGTTCCGTTTTCTTCTGTGATTCTTCCTTGCAATCATGCTGCAAACTTGCACAAATCAAATTGCACTTCTGTCCTACAGAAACTAATATACAGTTGTACCTTGGAAGTCGAACGGAATCCGTTCTGGAAGTCTGTTCGACAACCAAAATGTTCGGAAACCAAAGCGCTGCTTCTGACTAGCTGCAGGAAGCAAACAAACAGGCACTTCCGGCGTCAGGGAGCCAAAATGTTCGAGAACTAAGCTGTTTGAAAACAAAGGTACGACTGTATACTCTTCCCTTGCCCCCAACACAGTTACACTGGGTCCCCCCAGCAAATGGTTATCCGCTTCTGTATGCCCCATATATGGAGTGGGGGAAATACATTTTTCACTTTTTAAATTCCTAAATCTAATCTCACACATAGTTAGGAATATTGAAAGAATTAAAACAATTCATATTCGAGGAAGGTTTTGCTTGACTTTTATAATACAAATTCATTTTGACCCTATTTTCAACAGTCAGTCAAGTGACAATGGATAGAAAAATAAACCTTGAAAGAGTAGCGCACCAGAAAAGACTGGTTTTGAAGCAAGTGGGTTATTAGATTTAAGATGTTTTTTTAATGCTACCATAATGGGTGAAGGAACATTCACAATAATGTTTGCTAAATAATTAAATGGCTTTCTTTTAAAAGGAAAGAAGTTCAATGTAATTTTATCTCAAAAAAGCAGAAAACTTGGTGGTTGGTACTGCCAATCAATAGAAGGGCAGTTATATTGGAACTTGAACTGTGTTGGTTTGTGGAAGGAGACAGTAATACCAAGAACAGAAAGTACTTGGCCAGCACGCAGCAGAGTATTAATTTGTGCATTACATAGCATGGGAGTCAATTCACTTTGTAATTGTTGGCATCCCTATGTCTTGAAAGATAATGGAGTGAACCCCCAGGGGTGAAGTCAAACAACTGTGTTAACAGCACCTTAACCCCCCCCCCCGCCTTTGTTTTGGGCCAGAGGTGAGGATCCTATGGCCCTTTAGATCAGTGTTTCCCAACCTTGTGCCTCCAGCTGTTTTTGAACTACAACTCCCATCATCCCTGACTAGCAAGACCAGTGGCAAGGGATGATGGGAATTGTAGTCCAAAAACAGCTGGAGGCACAAGGTTGGGAAACACTGCTTTAGATGACATCAGCTCAGGGCTAATGATGAAGGATGTTGGCATTTGCAGTCCTCTAATGTTTAAAAGGTTGCAAGTTACCCATTCCTGGTTAAGGACATGAAGTTCAGACAGTTTAAATCAGCAGCCATACAAAATTCAGCATGTTCTGTCAGTGTGGAAGCTATAGCTCTGACACAAAGTAATCCAAATCTCATAAACTATTTAATTGATTCAGAAAATATGAATTGCATTGATTTTAGTTGGTATGTGTGTATGAGAGAGAGATGTTTTAATATGTAAAGGTAAAGGACCCCTGGACAGTTAAGTCCAGTCAAAGGCGACTATGGGGTTACGGCGCTCGTCTCGCTTTCAGGCTGAGGGAGCTGGCGTTTGTCCACAGACAGTTTTCTGAGTCATGTGGCCAGCATGACTAAACCGCTTCTGGAACAACGGGACAGAAACCAGAGCACATGAAAACGCCGTTTACCTATTTATCCTCTTGCACTGACGTGCTTTCGAACTGCTAGCTTGGCAGGAGCTGGGACAGATTAATGGGAGCTCACTCGGTCGCGGGGATTCGAACCGCTGACCACCTGATCAGCAAGCCGAAGAGGCTCAGTAGTTTAGACCACAGTGCCACCCGTGTACCTTTTTTAATATTTCCACTCGTCTGTCAGGTGCCACTGAATAACGGGCCATCTTCAACTAAATAGTTGGTCTAGAAGTAGCCAGTGCTGATAACACACTTGGAGCCCACAGCCTTTAATCAGCTCAAGGGTGGGGGGAACTCATAAAAAAAATTGGGGGGAGGGGAAGAAGGTTCAATAGTACAAGGACAACCCTTTCATTGACAGAATCTTAGAGCTGTGTTGATTACAACCCATCATTAGTAATATGGACTTACCTATCAGGGTGTGAGGGAACAGAGATGACTGACAGAGGGCAAACAGCCTAGCCTTGGGTAATTCTGAGGTTTCTTCTGGCTTTAGTAGGTTTGTGATTATGCTGTGAGAAATTACTAACTGCAGATTTGCAAGATGAGTTGCACACATGCACTGAAGGTATGAGACACGGCAGGGAATGGAAGAGAAATGGGGATGTGCGCCAACTAGAACAAGAAAGGAAGGGGCAACTCCCTACGCAGGGAAATGGGGGAAATCTATCTGTGTGTGACAGTGATGTGAGTGGCTTCCAGATAATTTCACCAGATAGCAGCTGTCTAATGAGATGGGCATTAAATGGAATGTCAGGGAGGAGAGCAAGCTCTTGGAATAGGTTAAATTCTCCTCTGCAAAAAATGCAATATCCACTGGTATCCAGGCGATTGCCAGATGGTATCTGAGCATCTGCAGGGGATAGTGATTACTCTACATAGCAAGAGGAGAAAAGGGAGGGTGAGGGGCAGGAAAGTAGGGTGAAAACACAACAAAACGATATTTCAGAAAGGCTTCTGTGCCACCCTGGGATGCTTCTCTTTTTATTTTTGGAATTTCCGTTCCACCCCTTTAAAAAAAGTCCTTCAGGTGAGATAAAAGTAACAGACCAAATATACATCATCATAAAAGCATAATAATAAAGCAATTGTAAACCAGCTATTTTAAAAGCAGCTGAAACCATTTTAGATGGCTGAGGAGATTTCCCCCCTCCCCCTTAAGCTTTTATGTAATGCTGAAAGGAGAACAGTGCTGGCACTAGCCAAGTCTCCTTGGGGAGGGAATTCCAAAGGTGGAGGCCACCACTGGGAAACTTGCTCTTTTAGGCACCGCCTGCCTTGCCTAAATCCAGAAAGCCTTGATAGATAATTTCATTCCAGGGACAGGTTAGTGTGGCAGCAGGCCTTTATTATATCACGTGCTCAAATCCAATGCCATATACGTCTTTAAAGGTGAGCACCAGCATTTTGACTTCTATTCTGAATCAGAGCACAAAGTAATGAAGCTCTCCAAGTAAGGATGTTGCCTGCGCTACTTTTAGTAAAAATATATAACAAATAGGTCAAATTTATGTGCTTTTTCATACAGCAGCAAGGTGAGGGGGAGTGACCTAGCTATGCCTGGCAGAACATCTTACTCTATGATCTTAACCCCATCATGAATTAATTAGAGTTGAGCATGCTGGTTATAGGAGACTCGATATCCCATAATGTGCATCTGATTTAGGCCGATGTTTGCCAGCCTACCAGATATGTGCACATGTGATTGCTTCCACATAGTCTAGGAATCTTCTTAGTTTAACAGAGGGTCATGGGGAGGGGGGTCAAAAGAAAAAAAACAAGGGACACCCTAGAGTATGACTAACAACCTTACCCTGTTTGTTGATTGATAGCTATATGGTCATTTAAAGCCAGGATGATCACAGATATTTTTTTAAAAACCAAAACCCTATGTGTCAGGACTGCCTCCAGGTCCCAGCTCACAGAGGACCAACGCCCAGTTGATTTAATGTACAAAAGTCTTTATTGAAGTTTAGTTTCCATTTCAAACCCCAGAGCGTGCAGCCCTACGTCTTGACTTCAGATCGGCGAAGTCCCCTCTGAATCACTACCCCTTCCGCACCAGTTTAAGATCCTAGCCCGGCTCCACCTCCTGCGCTGTTCCTTCCTCCGCTGGGTCCTTCTGCCCCCTGGGGTTTCCTCCTTCCTGGACTCTTCTGACGCTGACCCTCCTGAGTCTTGCCCTTCCTTCCGGCGGGCTTTAGGACCTGGCTCCCCATCCGGGCTACCTGCTGTGCCGCTCGCCTGTACATTTGAACTTGGCGCGCGCGCCCAGCCGGTAACCTTCCTCCTGACCGTTCCCCCGCTCTCCGATGTGGGCGTGGTCAACCCTGACTCATCTCCTCTCGCTGGTGGCGAGAACACTGTTCCCGATTCCTGGGACTCCTCCCCCCTACTGTGCTCTGGTGGGGAAGCTGGTCCTGATTTCCAGCTGCTGCTCAAGGAGTCCCCGCTGGCCCCTTCCTTCTGGGGCTTCCCCTTTGGCACCCCCCTCGCCCTGGCCATGGGCGCTCCCTTCTGTGAGTCTTCCGATTCGCTGGTGAGACTCGTGGAATCTCTCTGACCACTGTCACTGCCTACTCCCCCCTCGGATTCCTCCTCCTCGCTCTCCATTTGCTCCCTCTCCTGTGTCTCTGCTCCTGAACCCCTGACACTATGTTTACACCAACAATCACTACCTAAGTGTCCCCACCACATCCACTATTCTCATTCCCTTTATTTTGATATTCAGAGTCCCATTGCTTATTTATCCAAAATGGCACCATCCACTCACTGGATGGCAGTATCATAAGGGGGAGCCCCAGGGTTTTCCGAAGTACAAAAATATTTAGAAGAAAAACTCAAGTGTGTGGGAAGGCAGGAGGAGAGAGACGGGGAGAGAATCAAAGCAGCCCAGTGAGGACTGAGCATGCTCAGCGGCCGCAGACTCCCAGGGGGGTGGGGGTGGAATCAAAAATTTGGCACATGGAAAATGGAACAAAGTGGCTGGAATATTGGAGATCCCAGCATTCCACATTGCAACCATTTGTTGCCAGTCCCACTTACATCTTGTTGTAGACTCTTTTCTACCTGCAATATAACATATTAATTTACCCAATACTCGTCCTTCCTGTACTGGATTCTGAAGCAGGTGTTCCTGACTGGCACAGTTGTTTTTATTTCACCTACACAGGCACGGTTTAATAGAATGTCTTGATATAACCACAAGCCTGAAACTGAAACACATTCTGCATCTGGGTAGGTAGTTATAGCAGAAATGATGGAAAGGGAGTGACTGCATATTTTCACACAAGAAAAAATATTGCAAAAATGGGATCTCCAAAATATCCCACAAGACAAAATGGGAATAATTATTTATGAGGGAAAGAGACCAGAAAATGTGGCGGGGGGGGGGATTTGCTATTCCTTGTACATCAGTATTTATTTAAAACATTTCCCCTCTTCTAAAAGGATTCTAGGTACATAGGAACAGTTGGGGTGATGTATAGATTATTAAGTACTGGGGGCGGGGGGGGGCGGAGCTGATAGCATAATCATATTGCCGAGCCATGCAGAGTTCAGCACCTTGTGAAACAGTCACGACTGACTCTTCCAGAGCACAATTCAACCCAGATTTAATGTGCTGCAAACTGAGCATGCGGTGAAGGAATCCTACAGCCACAAGCTGCCTGCTTAAATTCTGCTGTTTGAAGTCTGGAAGGAATGTCAGGCAGCACTAATGTGGACACTCACTGGCACATATACAGCCTCCGTTATAGTTTCTACAAACATGGGAGTGCCCTTATCTCCAGCACTGCCTTTGATCAGAATGTGGGACCGAACCGAGAGCCAGTGTAGATGCAATTAGTAAAGAGAACATGGATGGTTCTCTACTGCAAAGTGAAGCGAGCCAGCAAAGCTGATTCTGCCCACAGTTCTTAGTCACAACCCCTCTCTAAATGCATGAGTGCCTGGCAGCTGTGACCTTGTCAAACAGCTTGTGAAAGGGGTCTTCCCAGACGAGCGCATGAGCTGGATGTGGGGGACTGAGCCGCTGTCACGTGAGTGCTGTGAGCAGTCTTGCCACCGAGCGAGGCAAGAGGTCCCATCTGGAAGCAGAACTCAGGACAGATTAGGGAGAAAAGCTGCGTGACAATCCGCGTCCCCGGCTGGAGCAACTTCAAACAATTTCCATGTGCCAATTCATTTGAGACTTTTCAATCTGGTGGCTGTGTGCTGTATGTTGTAGAGGACAGTCCTCTGATTCGGGCATCTCCTCTTTTAGGGGTGGGTGACCAAATACAGCCGTCTAGGCCTCTGGTCTCTTTGGACATGAGACTTAGCAAGCACACAGGCCACATGCTTGCAGTCTATCCCACTACGGCGATTTGGTTTTACATTAGAATAATTAATTATAAGTTTGCATCTAGGTGTGTGCATTATCCTGTGCGACCTTTATGCAAATCTGTGCCCTCTTTTGTGGTTATGTGTAAGAGGCTGCTCTGCTATACTTATGGGGACAGGCTGAGCACACTGGAATCCCAAAGATGCCCCCCACCGCCCCCCAAGTATCTACAGTACAGTGGTACCTTGGGTTACATACGCTTCAGGTTACATACGCTTCAGGTTACAGACTCCGCTAACCCAGAAATATTACCTCGGGTTAAGAACTTTGCTTCAGGATGAGAACAGAAATTGTGCAGTGGCGGCACAGCAGCAGCAGGAGGCCCCATTAGGTAAAGTGGTGCTTCAGGTTAAGAACACTTTCAGGTTAAGAACGGACCTCCAGAATGAATTAAGTTCTTAACCCGAGGTACCACTGTATTTGGTTGACTGCTCTTGCTTGAGTGTTGTCACCCTGTGATTTGCATGGCTGCCACCAGATGGCACCATAAGAGAAAAGGAGGGAGGGGGGAAGTGTAGGAAAAAGGAGTAAGGTGAAAATGCAGGGTGCATTGTGGTGCTGCAGGATAGAAGAAATTTTAGCAATTGGGAGGTGGGAAGGAGGTAGTAATTGCATGAGGTGGGGAGATCTCAGGGATTACATAGGCATCTGTGCCCAGAGGAGGATATGCAAAAATGGAGCAAGGTGGAGACAAGACTATGGGGTGAAGGGGAAAATAGGGTGTACAAAGAGGGTTGCAGAATAGGAGGGGTGGAGGCTTCAGAATGGGGGGGGATAAAAAAGGGGCTTAGTGGTTGAAATGTGTGGGATGAGGAACACCCAGAAGGTTAGTCCATGTGCAAGTGGTTGGTTTTATTGTATACACAACGATTGTCGATGTTTTTGGAAGGATGCCATGGCCTCTGGCTAGTGCAGTTAAGTTTATGATGATGGTGGTGGTGTACAAGTGGGGTGGCAGAAAAGAAGGGGAAGGAGCAGGCACGGTAATGAGAGTGAAGGGGTACAAGCAGGGCTGAACAGTAGAAGAGAGACATTGCTAAAGAAATGCGGCTGGGAAGGTTGAAGAGGGGCTTAGTAGTTTCATGGTGTGGGAAAGAGTTGGTCAGCAGAGTGAGTGGGGGAGCAGAGCCCCCCCCCCCTAGTTTGTTATATCTCTTGGGAATGTGTTTGCTTTGGATTTCCTGCTTTGAGCAGGAAGTTGGGCTGAGTGTTCTACAAGCCCCAACTCTATGGTTCGATGATGATGGCCTGCTTGTCCAGGTGCCATCTTCAAACACCTGAAGGGCTGTCCCATGGAAGATGGAGGAAGCTTGTTTCTGCTGTTCCAGAGGTTAGGACCTGAACCAATGGATTCCAATTACCAGAAAGGAGATTCTGACTAAACATCAGAAATAACTTGCTGTTCATCTATGGAACGGACTCCCTAGGAAGGAGGTGGACTCTCCTTTGCTAGAGGTTTTTATGCAGAGGCTGAATGACCATCTGTCAGGGCTCATTTAGCTGTGATTTCTGCAGGGGGGTTGGATCAGTTGACCCATCACAAAGAGCAAATGGGTCGAAAAAGCATCATTAATTTAATTCCAAGGAGAGAATAAATATTTGAGGGGAAGGGAGAAATATCGCCCTTCTCCCACCTCCAAGGAAACAGCAACCCATTGAGCGATTTGTCCAAAGTCAAGAAGAAAATTGGTGGGAAAGCTAGGTACTTACTATATATCTCTACAAAGTTGCAGCCAGCTGCTATGTATCTGCAAGATCTGTTTAGGAGAATAATTTAAGGCTCAGCTCTTCTGTGAAAACAGATGTTGAGGTGGCGTGAGGAAGTGCAACTCTCTGAAAATGGTCGAAATTGGATGAGGAACGGCTAACTTTCCTGATACAAAAACGATGTTCGCTGAAAAACCGATTGAACGGCAAGACGTCAACATAGATGACTGTAATGCTGGTGAGTTGCAGGCAGCGATACTGTTACATCTGGAACATGATTGGGATGCGGGGGATGGGATGGAAAGCAGGAGACGCATGCTTTCCAGTCTCATGCGGAATAAATCTGCCACTCAGGAGAAAAGCTTTAATCCAGAGATCTGACATTAAGGTCGCTCCCTTGCCCTGACTCTGCCCTTCCATCAATAGCACAATACTGAACATAATACACGTCCTTAGCAAAAAATAGTTTTGCCGCTGCACCAAGCTAAAGGCCTGCAGTTCACAGCATGCCACAGAAGTGTGGCATTGGCAGGGGTGATTTAAAAAAAAAGTTCAAAGAGGGTAGTAACAACCGCTAAGTTCACAGTGGAAGGAATCAGGCACTGCTTGCCTAAGTGTCGTAATGCTGAACTTCTACATCTTCCCTTCATTCCAGAGCAGCTCACAAGCAGACCGGGGTCATGTTTGGTATTGTTCCTTTCAAATATGGGCTTTCCTTGACATGGAAGCAATGCAGAGAAGGACATGAAAGGCCTGGTCAACTTTGGCCAGCCTTTGCTAGCCTGATGCCCTCCAGATTGTTTCGGACTACAACTCCCACCAGCCCCTTCCTGCACAGATATCGGAAAAAGTTTTCAGAGAAGGGAAACCAAAATGATCCAAGGGGATAGGGCAACTGCCCTAGGAGGAAAGGTTAGGACATAATGGAGCTTTTTAGTTTGGAGAAGAGGTGAGTAAGCAGAGACTTGATAGAGTTGTGTGAGGTTATGAACGGTGTGGTAAATCTCATAATTTTAAAAATACTAGAATGCTAGATATTAAAGAAAGCTGAATTTTGGAAGATTTGGGACAAATGAAAGAAAGAATTGTGGGTGGGGAGAATGCTGTTGCACTAATGCCCTGCTTGTAGGCTTCCTCTAGCCTAGATCATTTTTAAAACAGAGTGGTAGTTTAGATGGGCCTTTGGCCTGATCGAGTACAGAGGTACATCAGGTTACAGATGCTTCAGGTTACAGGCTCCGCTAACCCAGAAATAGTACCTCAAGTTAAGAACTTTGCTTCAGGATGAGAACAGAAATTGTGTGGCGGCAGCGGGAGGCCCCATTAGCTAAAGTGGTACCTCAGGTTAAGAATGGTTTCAGGTTAAGAATGGACCTCCAGAATGAATTAAGTTCTTAACCTGAGGTACCACTGTACACTCTTCTTATGTTCTTCAATAAGACTTAAATGAAACCAAGTTTTAACAACGTACAAGTGATTGATATATTTGTAAAATATATTACTGGATAAATGTATTTTGTTCTTTGTGAAGAACTCATTATGATGAGTTATAAACGAACTTGCATTTCATATTTGAGATGCTTCTCAGTTAACATATTTGCAACTGAACTCAAGCATTCAGATTTTCCCACTCTATATATTCCTGTAGAATAATGTTGCTATAGTGATTAACCTTCCCAGCATAAATGAATAAGACATCTTCTCAACTGCACTGACACTGTATAGTTGCTTGCCTCTCACTACCTTGAATGCCCATTGTAGAAATTCTTCTGCTTTCCCTTAAAAAGCCTTTTACTTCATGACTTCAAGGATTTTCATACTGAAAGTCATCTGAACTCAATAACACCAGGCACTGAAAGCCAAGACTTTACATTATGTGTTGTAGATCGCCACCTGCTGGCATGATGTCTACATTGCTACTAATATTGAGTTTTGCTTGGCAATAATCTTTTTTTTATTTTTTTATTTTTTTGGCAGGGGGATATACAGTCAGCTTCTCATCTATGCTCAGTTTTGTGAAGTGGAATTGTATTTGAAAGTTCCTGATACATCTGCAGTGGCTTTTAGTTGGGGAGACAAGGGGATTTAGTGATTAAAACAATAGTGTTACTTTGGGTGAAAATAAATGTCTTGGAGTAGACAGCAAATATTTCATCACTAATCTAGCACAGTGTTTCTGAACCAGGGGCCATGTAGGCCCCCAGGATATTCCAAGGGGGCCACAGGTGAAAAATGCATAAATAGGGGGCACAGCATGAGGCTAGGGGGCCACAGAGAGAAGTGAAGGGGGAAAATTGCTGTAAGGTGACTGAGGATCAGGCAGCAGGCCGAAGTCAGCCCCACTCTAGCCTTTTGGACTGACTCTGTAGGTTTCCCCCTCTGTGTCGAATTTGTTGTTTAGCTGTTTAGTCGTATCCAACTCTTTGTGACCCCATGGACCAGAGCATGCCAGGCACTTCTGTCTTCTACTGCCTCCCGCAGTTTGGACAAACTCATGTTAGTAGCTTCGAGAACACTATCCAACCATCTCGTCCTCTGTTGCCCCCTTCTCCTTGTGCCTTCAATCTTTCCCAACATCAGGGTCTTTCCCAGGGAGTCTTCTCTTCTCATGAGGTGGCCAAAGTATTGGAGTCTCAGCTTCAGGATCCGTCCTTCCAGTGAGCACTCAGGGTTGATTTCCTTCAGAATGGAGAGGTTTGATCTTCTTGCAGTCCATGGGACTCTCAAGAGTCTCCTCCAGCACCGTAATGTAAAAGCATCAATTCTTCGGTGATCAGCCTTCTTTATGGTCCAGCTCTCACTACCATACATCACTACCGGGAAAACCATAGCTTTAACTATACGGATCTTTGTCGGCAAGGTGATGTCTCTGCTTTTTAAGATGCTCTGTGTCAAATAACTGGGGTCAAATAAGTGTTGTTTACTTTTTATAATACATGGAAGATGGATCTGTCTCAGGAGGTTCTGGACTCTCCTTCCTTGGAGGTGTCTAAGCAGAGGTTGGGTGGACATCTGGCCACGATTCTACGTTTTTCTGCTTCAACAATATTTCATTATGTTCCTATCATTTGATGTAATTGTATTTTGTATATTTACAAACACAACATTTAAATAGCTACCTTTCTACCAATAGGATGGGGGGCATGGGCGTAGCTAGGGTTTTTGTTAGGGGGTGCAGACTTTTATTAGGGGGGCAGAACCTCAGATTTGTATTGATTCGTGTTGATTTTGTACTTCGGGGGGGGCAGCTGCCCCCTCGGCTACACCCGGGGGAGCACAGGAAGAAAACAAGGTCGGAAGGGGGCCGTGGTCGGGAAAAGGTTGGGAAACAGTGACTAGCAGAACATTCAATCATCATCATACATTTAAAGTACATTCATTAGGAATATTCTCCTTTTTATCATGATGGATAGATGTCATTCTTAAAGGCACAGGCAGAGCAGTCCTATGCACCAATTATGTTGCGGGGTGGAAATAAGCTGGTGAAACAGTCACCGTATTCTATACATTCTCAGCTGTGGGGAGGAATACACGGTAAGTAAATACAAAATAGCAAGAAAATAGCAGGTATACACCCTGCAGCATCCCTCAAAACACATTCTGCTTGTGGTACAACAGTCATTATATATATATATATATATATATATATATATATATATATATATATATGCAGGTTTTGGTGTCCTCGGGTGTCTTCCCGTGTAAAAGTTGGGGTGTCTAGGCGACGTTTCGACGAGGTCTCACTCGTCATCTTCAGGCTGGTGCTTTCGGCTTCTTGTTACTGGAACAAGAAGCCGAAAGCACCAGCCTGAAGATGACGAGTGAGACCTCGTCGAAACGTCGCCTAGACACCCCAACTTTTACACGGGAAGACACCCGAGGACACCAAAACCTGCATTCCTGTACCCGTGAAAATCTACGAAAGCAAATATCTCACCTCTACGGGGAGGAAACCTTCCAGCTGACAAGAACCTACGAGAAACTAGAAGTCCGAAGAGCCACCATCGCTCTGTTCCAGTAACAAGAAGCCGAAAGCACCAGCCTGAAGATGACGAGTGAGACCTCGTCGAAACGTCGCCTAGACACCCCAACTTTTACACGGGAAGACACCCGAGGACACCAAAACCTGCATTCCTGTACCCGTGAAAATCTACGAAAGCAAATATCTCACCTCTACGGGGAGGAAACCTTCCAGCTGACAAGAACCTACGAGAAACTAGAAGTCCGAAGAGCCACCATCGCTCTGTTCCAGTAACAAGAAGCCGAAAGCACCAGCCTGAAGATGACGAGTGAGACCTCGTCGAAACGTCGCCTAGACACCCCAACTTTTACACGGGAAGACACCCAAGGACACCAAAACCTGCATTCCTGTACCCGTGAAAATCTACGAAAGCAAATATCTCACCTCTACGGGGAGGAAACCTTCCAGCTGACAAGAACCTACGAGAAACTAGAAGTCCGAAGAGCCACCATCGCTCTGTTCCAGTAACAAGAAGCCGAAAGCACCAGCCTGAAGATGACGAGTGAGACCTCGTCGAAACGTCGCCTAGACACCCCAACTTTTACACGGGAAGACACCCGAGGACACCAAAACCTGCATTCCTGTACCCGTGAAAATCTACGAAAGCAAATATCTCACCTCTACGGGGAGGAAACCTTCCAGCTGACAAGAACCTACGAGAAACTAGAAGTCCGAAGAGCCACCATCGCTCTGTTCCAGTAACAAGAAGCCGAAAGCACCAGCCTGAAGATGACGAGTGAGACCTCGTCGAAACGTCGCCTAGACACCCCAACTTTTACACGGGAAGACACCCGAGGACACCAAAACCTGCATTCCTGTACCCGTGAAAATCTACGAAAGCAAATATCTCACCTCTACGGGGAGGAAACCTTCCAGCTGACAAGAACCTACGAGAAACTAGAAGTCCGAAGAGCCACCATCGCTCTGTTCCAGTAACAAGAAGCCGAAAGCACCAGCCTGAAGATGACGAGTGAGACCTCGTCGAAACGTCGCCTAGACACCCCAACTTTTACACGGGAAGACACCCGAGGACACCAAAACCTGCATTCCTGTACCCGTGAAAATCTACGAAAGCAAATATCTCACCTCTACGGGGAGGAAACCTTCCAGCTGACAAGAACCTACGAGAAACTAGAAGTCCGAAGAGCCACCATCGCTCTGTTCCAGTAACAAGAAGCCGAAAGCACCAGCCTGAAGATGACGAGTGAGACCTCGTCGAAACGTCGCCTAGACACCCCAACTTTTACACGGGAAGACACCCGAGGACACCAAAACCTGCATATATATATATATATATATATGCTTTCGTAGATTTTCACGGGTACAGGAATGCAGGTTTTGGTGTCCTCGGGTGTCTTCCCGTGTAAAAGTTGGGGTGTCTAGGCGACGTTTCGACGAGGTCTCACTCGTCATCTTCAGGCTGGTGCTTTCGGCTTCTTGTTACTGGAACAGAGCAGGATCTCAGTGTTTGAGTTCCTATAAATACTGTTGAGGGGGTGTGGTGTATAGCCTCCAATGTTCTGGGCAGAGAGGAAGTTCCCAGGCTAGTGTGCCTTTTCTTCTTTTGTTCCTTAATTACTTGAGGGATATCTTGAGTGATTTCTTGAGTGATATCCTGAGTACCACTTAGGTGGGTCATTAGGTGTGGATTAGTTGCTAAAGTCTTTGTGTCTTGACCTCTTGAACTTTGTGAAGAGTTTTTCTGAGAAGATGGCTGTACTGCACTTAGTTGTGCTCTGGCTTGGCTTCGTGTATAGGGGCGAGCTGTGGTTTTGTGGCCTGTGTCAGCCAGATCTGTGTAGGGATTGCAGGGGGGTGCAGCATCCGGAGGTGCCACCATGGTTTGGCTACTGGATGGTGTCTGTAATTTATCTCCAGAACCAAACGCCTGGCTGACAAAGACCACTTGACAACTGAGTTACAGAATCTCTCAAATGTGTTAATTGCCAATGGATACCAGCAAAACAGGGTTACGAAGCTAATCCAAAAAGAAACACCCCCCAAAAACCAAGACACAGAAGAAAACAATGGCATGGCCCTCCTTCCTTATATCAAGGGCACTACAGATAAAATTAGCAAAATCCTCCATAAACACAATATCAAAACAGCCTTTTGCACCAACCAAAAAATAGCCAATATCCTCAGAAACCCCAAGGATAAAATCCAGTTGGAAAACCAAGGGGTCTATGAAATACCCTGCAAAGTCTGCCCAGCCACGTACATTGGACACAAACAAACAGACGAATAAATGCACGTATCGCAGAACACAAGAATGCCGTCAAAAAAGAAGAAAAAACTTCCTCTCTTTTCCAACACATGAAAGAAACAGGACACGAAATTAATTTTGCAGATTCCAAATTGCTCTTTAACATGGAACATCACCACAAGAGAATAATCATGGAAGCCATCGAGATAGAGAAACACCCTCACAACATGAACAAGCGTGACGACACATCCCGCTTGCCAGACATCTGGAAATTAGCCCTCCCCACAAAAACTGACACCAGATCCAGAGGCACACAGAACGCTATCACCAATCAACCACACCAGACCCAAACCCAGACCCTCTCCACAGATAAATTACAGACACCATCCAGTAGCCAAACCATGGTGGCACCTCCGGATGCTGCACCCCCCTGCAATCCCTACACAGATCTGGCTGACACAGGCCACAAAACCACAGCTCGCCCCTATACACGAAGCCAAGCCAGAGCACAACTAAGTGCAGTACAGCCATCTTCTCAGAAAAACTCTTCACAAAGTTCAAGAGGTCAAGACACAAAGACTTTAGCAACTAATCCACACCTAATGACCCACCTAAGTGGTACTCAGGATATCACTCAAGAAATCACTCAAGATATCCCTCAAGTAATTAAGGAACAAAAGAAGAAAAGGCACACTAGCCTGGGAACTTCCTCTCTGCCCAGAACATTGGAGGCTATACACCACACCCCCTCAACAGTATTTATAGGAACTCAAACACTGAGATCCTGCTCTGTTCCAGTAACAAGAAGCCGAAAGCACCAGCCTGAAGATGACGAGTGAGACCTCGTCGAAACGTCGCCTAGACACCCCAACTTTTACACGGGAAGACACCCGAGGACACCAAAACCTGCATATATATATATATATATATATATATATATATATATATATATATATATATATATATACTGGTATATGCCCCACCCTCCCCAGCCAGAGCCAGGCTCAGGGTGGCTAACACCAATAAAATTACAATAAAAACATAATAGGGAAAAAATGAATTTAAAATATAGGTTAAAATACAATTTAAAATGCAGCCTCATTTTAAAAGTAGTCCATAGATCAAAACTATAAGGGGAGGGAAATATAAGGGTCAGATTGAGTCCAAACCAAAGGCCAGGCGGAACAGCTCTGTCTTGCAGGCCCTGTGGAAAGATGTCAGGTCCCACAGGGCCCTAGTCTCTTGTGACAGAGCGTTCCACCAAGTCGGGGCCATTACTGAAAAGGCCCTGGTCCTAGTTGAGACCAACCTAACCACCTTGCGACTTGGGACCTCCAAAGTGTTGTCATTTGTGGACCTTAAGGTCCTCTGCGGGGCATACCAGGAGAGGCAGTCCCGTAAGTACGTGGGTCCTAGGCTGCATAGGGCTTTAAAGGTCAAACCCAGCACCTTAAACTTTAAATGTCCTTGAGGAGGCAATGTGTCTTTGGTTCCCCTGCCTTTCCTTCTTATGTTCTCCAGCCCAGCTGTCCATCATCAATTTGTAACATATGCAGTGCGTGGTGATGGTGGAGGCAGAGGGATGTGCAATCTGCATAGCAGGAACTGTTTTAATAAATGGGGAGCGAAGGGAAGGTACCTGTCTTTGCAGTGTCCCAAACTTGTTTATTTTGCTCATTTATGTCTTAGTGTACAGGTTGATGGCCCCCTGGTGAAAGATGTGCATTCTGGCATGATATAAACTATTGGGGCTCAGAGGTCAGAAATTGTGCCTCCCCACATACTGGAGTCGCAATGTAGTTTTGTTACTATTAATTTTTATTATTCGCCAAGTGTTCACAGCCTCATTTCATCATCTCAAGGAATTATGATAATTCCCTCCCACTTCCCCACCCTTGGTTCTATAGCAGTGACACAATTTCAGGAAGTGGTGGCTTTTAATATTACATTCCTGGCAAAATGGTTAAGATCTATGCGTGGGAAATGTCTGCTTTCAATAATGCCAAGAGATTCAACAGCTGAGTTTAATTAATGTATGGAACCTAAGAAAGCTATTGGATGAGTCCCAATCTGCACTATACATCTAAAGCAGTATCATACCACTTTAAATGGTCATGGCTTCCTCACTCCCAAGTAATTATGGGGAATGTAGTTTGCTAAGGGTACTGAGAGTTGGTAAGGTGAAGGTAAAGGGACCCCTGACCATTTGGTCCAGTTGCGGACGACTCTGGGGTTGCGGTGCTCATCTCGCTTTATTGGCCAAGGGAGCCAGCGTACAGCTTCCGGGTCATGTGGCCAGCATGACTAAGCCGCTTCTGGCGAACCAGAGCAGCGCACAGAAACGCTGTTTACCTTCCCGCTGGAGTGGTACCTATTTACCTACTTGCACATTAACATGCTTTCCAACTGCTAGGTTGGCAGGAGCAGGGAACGAGCAACAGAAGCTCACCCCGTTGCGGGGATTCGAACCACCAACCTTCTGATCAGCAAGTCCTAGGCTCTGTGGTTTAACCCACAGCGCCACCCGCATCCCACTGAGAGTTGGTAGGAGACCCCTATTCTCATAGTGGTTTGACAATCAATCTCTCTTCTCAGAGAGCTCTAAGAATTGTAGCTCTGTGTGCGGAATAGGGGTTTCCTTTTTCAGGGAAGGCTATGACTGTTTGAAGTGTTATAATCATAGCATTGTAAATGTATAGTGCAGATAGACCAAAGTCTACCAAAGGAAGAACAGAAGAGGAGCTCCGTGGAAAAGCATCCCAGCCTTCGCCAACCTGGTGCCCTCCAGATGTTGTCAGACTGCAACTCTGACAATATCTGTAGGGTGCCAATTTGGTGAAGCTGTTTTTAAAATTGTGCTTTAATGTTGTGAAGGGCAGTGAATGAATGAATGAATGAATGAATGAATGAATGAATGAATGAATGCAGTGGCTCTCCAGCATCTCAGAAACAGGATCCCTTTTGCATCATCAGCTAGTTCATACCCTCCAACATTTCTCCGA
Source organism: Podarcis melisellensis (assembly GCF_964234715.1). Classification (NCBI taxonomy): domain Eukaryota; kingdom Metazoa; phylum Chordata; class Lepidosauria; order Squamata; family Lacertidae; genus Podarcis; species Podarcis melisellensis. The sequence goes on from NC_138530.1 coordinate 31,549,922, forward strand.
TGACAATAGGGACTTCCCATTCCATAATGATAATTTTACTATTTATACCCCACACATCTTACTGGGTTGCCCCAGTCACTCTGGGCAGCTTCCAACATATATAAAACATAATTAAACATTAAACATTTTTTTTAAAAACCTTCCCTATACAAGATTGCCTTCAGATGGCTCGGGTGTTGGATAACTCCATACCCTCCAACATTTTTCCAATGAAAATAGGGACATCCTAAGGAAAAGCGGGACATTCCGGGATCAAATCAGAAACCTGTGATGGTAAAGAATGTGTGTTGTTTCTGTGGTGATTTTTTTTAATGTGAAGAAAATGTGTCTAGCAAAACCAAATGAAAAACAGATTTTAAAATGATTAATAAGGGCCAAGATATAGCCTAACAGTTATATATATTATGATGGCTAAATCAGGGGTAGCAGAAGGTAGATAAGAATGTCCTGGTAAATCTCACGTTGGTTTGAAGTAGATCAGCAAGGATTAATTAATTATCAGTGACAATGGTGTGTACTCAGCAACAACAATTCTTCTATATTAGTAAATGTCCCATAGGCAGGAACGGACTACGCTACCATTTCAGAGCCTGCTTAAACGTTCCTGTTTAGCCAGACATTCCTGGCTTGATAACATCTTGATAACAAATGCTTCTGATAACTCTGTAAATTGTATTACATCAGCAGCTGGTGTGTTTTCTGTTTTATAGTTTTCTAAGTGGTTCTTTTATTTCATTATTGTTGACCACCTAGAGATATTTTAACATACAAAGCATTCTTACAAAATTCCCTAGAGGAAAATATAAATAACAGACTCTAAATGCCAAAGCAATTAAGTTAGCTGAAACCAGGGTTTCTTCATAATTATGACAGGTATGAAATCAACTGCAATAAGAACAACACAAAGATCAATTTCTTGATGGACTCTGAAAATCGTAATTTGTTTCAGGTCTAGTAGTAATTAGCACTGGGCAAGGAGGGAGCAGCCAAGGCCTCTGTAAGCTCTAATAATAAGTTTAGTGCCTGTGTGCTTTTCTAACGAGCTCCGTTTTAAAAGCCTTTAGCTGCAGGCCGGTTAATAAAACGGAAATGCAGATTCTGTTGGGGAAGATGAGGAGAAGAAAGGGTCCTTTTTCATTCAGGACGTGGAGGGAGCACAAAGGCAAGCTGAAGTGAAAGGGAAATTGGGCTCCCGTATTAACTGCAGGAGAGCTGTGTGAGTGTGTGCGCGCCCGCACAATGCTTGAACTTCAAGTGCCAAGAAAAACAGGGCACAACCTCTCTGGGGCCTGTAGAAGCAAAGCAGCCCTCTGCCCAGCAGGCCTTCAGCCTTTCCACATTGTATGTGTTAAGGGGAGTGGGGAGAGAAAGGATAATCCCCCTAACCAGGTTATAATGTCAGGTCACCAGTTGAAGCAGAAGATAACCACACCTCCAGCCAAAGTGTTCATCCCACTTGCCTTGCTTCTGCCACATCTCTAAAATACAGAGTCTTTAACATCAGCAGTCAGGAGCGCTTCAGTCCTGTTTTTGAGTCTGGTTGAAACTTAAAACCTCAATTTCTTAATAGGGCTATGTTTAAAACTTGTTTGAGTCTCTGCCCTGTTTTTGAGTCTGTTTGAAACTTCAAACCTTAATTTTGTATTACTATTGTATTGCTTGGTCCTCTTTAACAGGGCTATGTTTAAATCTTGTCATTGAGGTTTTCATACCTTTCTTTAACGTCAGCAGCCAAGAGCGCCTCAGCCCTGTTTTTGAGTTTGTTTGAAACCTCAAACCTCAATTTCTTATTACTACTGCTTGGTTCTCTTAAATAGAGTTGTGTTTAAAACTTTTTTGAGTTTCTGCCCTGTTTTTTGAGTTTGTTTGAAACTTTAAAACCTCAATTTCTTATCACTACTGCTGGGTTCTCTTAAATAGGGCTATGTTTAAAACTTGTCATTTAGGTTTTCATACCTTTTTGTAAACTCGAGGAAGCATTTTCAGCCCTGCTCTTGAACTTGTTTGATAGCACTAATAATCTTATAATTTCCTTATTTTCTTCTGAGGAAACTGATTAGTTCAGTGAAACGAGTTTTGTAGCCGGCATCTCGTAAAGTCTTTGTTTAATTCTAGTTTATTTTTTGATTATTGTTATTCTGTAGTCAATTACTTCTTGTTTCAGGGATTTTCACGGTAATTTTTTTGTTTTGTTTTGTGTAATGTCTCTAAAATACGGCTGTTAGAGCATCTCACACTATTAGGAATGTTTTATTAATACAAACACGAATCAGGAGCTGCTGTTGCAATACGCCTAGCTTTAAGATCCCATCACCTTATTATGTAAGTCATCCAAGAGGCTCAGTGGTTTAGAGGCTCAGTGCCTCAGTCCCCCTCTTGGGCTTGCCAATCAGAAGGTCGGCGGTTCGAATCCCTGCGACCGAGCTCCTGTTGCCGTGTCCCAGCTCCTGCCAGCCTAGCAGTTTTAAAGTATGCCAGTGCAAGTAGATAAATAGGTACTGAAAACGGCGTTTCTGTGCACTCTGGTTTCCATCATGGTGTTCCGTTGTGCCAGAAGCAGTTTAGTTTATGCTGGCCACATGACCCAGAAAGCTGTCTGTGGACAAATGCTGGCTCCCACGGCCTGAAAGTGAGATGAGCACCGCAACCCCATAGTCGCCTTTCACTGAACTTAACCATCTGGTGGTCCTTTACCTTTTTTATTCTTATTCTACAAGTGCTTAAGAGCTGCCTTTTCAGATCTGGAATCCAAACATTTATTTGAAGACCTACATAAACAGCAATCCAAACTATGGGAACCTGGCACACAACATGTCCATTGGTCTAATTTCTGCTGAATCTTAAGTTCATCTAATATATGGGGCTTGGGTTGTAGGTTTCTTTAAAAAACCCCAACAAACCCTAAATAGATGTGTGGTTATCATGCTACTGTTGCACCCCATATGAGGGCTGACTCCAAGCTGTTGTGCGTCCTGATTCACCGGTTGAAAGTCATTCTTTTAGAGCATGCAAAGTGCTTCACAATGCTACATATTCCTTCCTATTACCATATTGATTCCATCCATCCATCCACCCATTCATTCATTTAATATTAGCATTTTAGCTCCCTTTCTAATTTCCTTCAACACCCCACAGAGAATCCAGCATATGGGGAGGGACTGCAACTCAGCTATAGAGCATCTGCTTTGCATGCAGAAGGTGCCAAGTTCAATCTCTGGCACCCTGGGCAGGTCCAAGACATTTTGGCACCTGAGGCAAACCACAGAATAGTTCCCCACTCCCTACTAGGGAAGAAGGGCTGAGTGAAGGTCTACATCAAGGGGGAAGGAATAAAGATCTACAGTGGGATCTTCCACCCAAGGCAGTTGCCTCACCTTGTCTCTTGGGAGGACCAGCACAGCTGGCGTCTCCAGGTAGGACTGGAAAAGTCCCTTGTCTGAAATCCTGGAAAGCTGCTGCCTCTTCATGTAAGCCATACTGAGTTAGATGGCTCCATCTTATAAGCCAGAGTTTCCCAAACTTTGGTCTCCAGCTGTTTTTGGACCACAATTCCCATCATCTCTGGCCACTGGTCCTGCTAGCTAGGGATGATGGGAGTTGTAGTCCAAAAACAGCTGGGGACCTAAGTTTGGGAAACCCTGTTCTAAGCGGTTCCCACTCCTTATTACATCATTGCATTCAAAATATTTTTTTTTCTTTGTCACCAAATGGTAAGCGTATTGAACAGCAGTCGGCTTCTGTAAATTAAGGCCACTATACATATGGGGTAAATTGGGAAAGGGTCACATGCTGGGAAGAATCAGCTGGAGAGAGGGAAAGAGAGAGACTTTCAAGCACACTTGGCCATTTTTAGCCCAACGGTTCCCTTAGCCACCAACTGTTCTTGCGTGGCTTGATTCAGATGAGAGAGAAGATGGAGTCGTTTGCCGGCTTTACATTATTATGTAACTTTAATCTCTGCAAAGCTGAATGGAATGAATACATTTTAGCCCTCGGCGTGTTTCGTTAAGTAGTGGAGGCGGGGTATATGGAAGGGGGGAGAACAAGACACAAGAAAGCAACAAAATGAGAAGCAACCCAGATGGAGGGAGACATGTTTCAGAACTTCAATACCGGCAAAAACTTTAGGACATGCACAAATGTGTTTGCAAGAGAATTAAACCTGGTACTGTACCGTACGATGTGTAAGAATTTCTCTTCAGTTTTTTAAAATTGTGAACTGAAACATAGTTCTGCATGGGAAAACTATTCTTCCCCCACCAAGGCTGAAACAGAGAGGGTTCTTGCCAACATTCAGTTTGCAGTAACCTCTTGAATCGACGGCTGCTTGTGTGTTCTGCTTGGGTTTGCCTCAGAAAGCAACCCAGAATCCGTGGCCAGTGAAAATTCCCCGCAGCTCAATTTCCCAGGCAAGGCTGAACCACAAGGAGCATTTTACACCTATTCCATTTCAACTGCCTATTAGCTTTCATTTTGAAGTGGAGATGCTATAAATCCCTCAATGGCCTGAGCCTTTCTGGATCTGGGGCGCATTTGGTACGATAACCATCTCACAGAAGAAAATGATGCTCAGGATCTCCCCTGCCCCAATAGGCAACACACCTGCACCCCCACCAAAAAAAAGTATAAATGGTCACAAACAAAAAGTTTAACGTCTATCTTTTTTAACTGGCAGAGGCAGGTGGTCTTGTTGAGGACTCATCGTAAGGGGGTCTACTTCTGTGTGAACCTCCTTGTTCTCAGAAATGCTTTCTTCCACAACATTGCTCAGAGGTGGGGAACATTGTACAGACCAAGGGCCACAATCCCTTCTGGGCATCCCTCTTTGGGCCACATGCTGTTGTCTGCTGGCATCAGAGGCAAAAAGCAGGCAGAGCAATGAATATACTTTTCACCTTGGCACAGTAGGCTGCTTTTGGCACATAGACTTCTCTATCCTCCATTCAAAACAATCCTGGGGAGAGTCCTAAGGGCCAGATGGAAAGGCCTGGAGGGCCACATTCAGCCTCCAGCCTGGAGGTCCCCCACCCAGTCCTTGCAAAGACCCTTGAGGCAAACTCTTTGATTTGGTGCTGCTGCTTTTGTGGTTTCTGGGAGTTTTGAGCTCTGTCTTAACTCCTAGCATTGGGTTTTTTACCATTTCTCCCTTTTTCATGAATTTTCCATTAGTATGTGGATTGCAATTCACCCGTGAGACCACCTGGTGGCTGAAGGCACAGGCCGCAACTTGCAATAGCATGTAAATCACCATCCCTTCCCCCTCCAGTAGCTACGTGCCTACTTATAATCCTTGCAGAAAGCATAATGTACACACAGCTGTTCCTTTCTACAGGCTTGGCCACAGTGCCTCTTGTCGCTCCCACTATTATTCTGCACCTCTTTTTCAGGATGTGGCCGCTGTGGCTCAGCTTTTAAAAAAGAGAGTAACTGGTGGCCCTCCAGATATTGCTAGACTACAACTCCCATCATCCCTGATCACCAGTCATGCTGGCATGGGCTGCTAAGTGTAATTGCTGCACTGCCTCACCCTCCCAGAAAAGGTTCCATATTCCCTGAAGTAATCTGAATTCTGGAAGCAGGAAAATATTCACAATTGTAATACGCCGTGCAAAGTTGAAACTAGACACATGTCTGCAAACTCATTTGCATGCTGATGAAACCACTAGTCCCCATCATCTCAGTAGAGGTCAAAATTTTGCTTCTGTAAACTCTCCACGTTCCAAATCTTATTCTTCAAACTGTAGTGATGCTGGTAGTGCTAAGAAGAAGCCAAGCGGTTCCATATAAGCAATTTTAATTCAGATTAAATATATTATTCCAAGGTATTTCGAAAGCGCACTTTTTCTGTACTAATCAACAGTCAGAGGCATTTTTCTGGAGTTTGGATACCCAAAGCTTGACAGTAAAAATTACTCCTTTTTACAAGAAAACATATACCGCTTCCCAACAGATTGTTAAATCATAATTTTGTATGGACAAAAAAGAAATCTAATGTGTTACATGGAATTAGTGCCTTCCTCTATTATTATTTTTTAGAACCTTTAAATACAGCTTTAAAAAAGAAGCTACATCCTAACTCCATGTGTTTATGTACATGTGAGAATGAAACATATTAGAGCAGAACTGATCTGAGTTGACTGGAGCAGCACTAACTAGACAAAAGCTTGTAAGGCAATGCTAAAATCAAATGAGCTGGAGCAATTTAGTGCTTTTTGGAGAACCACCTCCATAAGGTGAAATAAGGGGGGAGGGAACCTCAAATATAAATGTATGTACAAATATTCAAACATAAACCCCGCTGAATCCCAACAGACCCACTTCTAGTAGAATATATATGCTTGCAGCTAATCCATAGATATTTTGCTGCAAAACAAACTTTTTTTGGGGGGGGGGAGGGGTTTGCATTCCTCATGCATCACACACTTACACAAGTCATTTCCGAAATACCTGAACTCCACCTTGTTTCTCAGAAACATGGTTCTATACAAAAGTTACGTTGCTGCAAAGGCCCAAACCCCCACCGACCTTAGTCACAGCTGAGCAAACACACAATTTTGCAGTTTCGCTCTAAACTCACTATGCAAATTAGAACAAAGCTACTTGTTTATCTGAAAGAACATCTTACATTTCTTTTCAACACGTAATTACCAACCAACTAGGATTAAAGGGTGCTAGAATGAGTGCACAAATGCAACCTGAATAAAACTAAAATGAGTGTGTTCCTGGCAGTGATTTCCATAACATTAGTGCAACATTAATTCCTACAACAGTTCAGACATTCTTTAATTATGTAGATGCACAAAGTGCCAACTCGGGTTTACAAGAAGGGCCCCGGACAAACTTGAAAAGCTGTGCAGACAACTGGTTCTAATTTGAAGCCTACCCATATGATTGCAAGAGATAAGTACCGCAACCGAATGTCTTGTACACATACCTGACTTTTCACCAGCTCAACAATAAATTGCACACAAAGGGAAAACCCCTTTATTTGAATGTGATATGTACAGGAACGCTTCTGGGGGATTATCCAAATGTGAAGGTACTTATGTTCCAGCTCAGAAGTCAAAATCCTGCGCATAACTTGGTCTCAGGGTCTGCAGCAGATATTGGGGAAACAAAGTCTCGTGTAGTTGGCGCCCTAAATTGTTACTTTTCTCCAAATTAAAAAATAGTAATTCCCTGATGTGTACATACAGACTTGTTCTTTGCTTGCACGCGCATACATACCTTCTATGTCTCATCCAGCAGCATGATGTTTGGCCAGAGAGGTGCCAGATAACTTCTTGAATGAGAACACAAGACAAATCAGTTTCTAAACTGCATCCACTAAAGGTTTCAAGTTTAATGGTGTAAAAATCTGGACATTCAAATACAGCTTTAAGAATCTTGCTTGCTACAGTGCAGATTGCATCTGGCTCCCCCTCCACAAATAAGGCGGATACCCTCAAATGAACAACTAACAGATCTTTTTGTTTCAAATGGTCGATACTTACTAGGGCAGCTAACATCATACCGACTGCCCCCAACGAAACATTTCCTCCTTTGTGTGTGTGTTTAAGAGTTTGAGGGTTTTTAAAAAGTCCATCTATGCCATTTTGCATGACCTTCTGTCTGAAAGCTCTGGCAAATAACCAGGTCACCAGAGAGGACCAGGGTGGGGGGGGGGGAGAGATCCTAACCTCACTAGCTGCATTAACACTGAGCTGCAGAAGAAAACTCAACTCCCAGTTTCCAAGTTCACACACACACACACACACACACACACACACGCCATACAGATATACATCAGACAGAGTAACAGAGTCAAAAAGTCCAGTATGCTTGACCGAAGTTCCAAACAACATGACGTCCTCTGCCCAGCCTCCAACATGACATGATGATCTTTATCTAGTATAATAGACTCTGTAGTAAACTGTTTTTGACCTCCATAATGAATAGGAGTTGTCAAATTTAAGGAGATAGACCCCTCTTCCTGGGTACTGATGGCTGCCAGCATATACTTCTTCATGACAGTCCCGTCTGTACACAGGCACGATTTCATCTAGTTGAGGCTTGTTGGCATTCTTTTTGGCTTTTTCTTCACTACTAGCGTTTTCTGAGAAAAAGAATCAGAAACAAAGCATTAGTCACTAAATGCAGCAGGCCAAACAAACTCCGCAAACAATTCTTCATGGTCAGTGCGGATTAATCCGCAGGAAGCACAGCAAAGACACGAGCAACTTGTTTAATTTAACAAAAGCAAAACAGCACATTTTCATCGGGGCTACAACTATCAGGAAAACAGTGATGACCAACTGTTCACAAGGAGGATTTTGAGCAAGATTACCAAGGCACAATGCTTAACACATCAACATTTTGATAGAAGCAACTGAGGTTAATCCCTTCTTTCCCCTCTTGGGAAACCTTATCCTGAACAAGCTGGGCTTCTGTACTGCAGGCTTTGCCAACATGACCTGAGAATGGAGGTGTTAGTTTTGTTCCATCACTTCATAGCTTATTTTTCCCTTCCAAATCACGCATTTCTACCACTATCAGGGAGCAATAAAATTATGCTCTAAAGGTCATGGCTTTGCATCTTCCTTTACTACTAAGAGGTACCATAACTTTGCATACATGGTGGACTTTTTGCAATAGTTGATGCTAAAGGGGAATTTTAAAAATTGCTTAGGTGACTTATCAGCAAACTCCCGGTTATTGATTCTAGGACCAACTTGATGTCAATAGGAACAGAGGTCCTCAATCACTTGGACAGAATTGGTCCATCCTACAGCTTGTACAGATATAAATCATAGCCTGTTATTCCCACTAGGAAATAGCTGAAAATGGGCTGCTATTAATTCCAACACTTTATTCATAACTAAACTGGGGCATGAAGCACACAAGAGCTACTGTCAAAGCTGGCAAGTCAGTCAGCCCAAGTGTCAGGTTATATGGAAGCTGATAAGATCCTAGCATGAAGTTGGAGTGAGCAAAAAACAGGTGTACAGATCCAACATCCACAGATGTTCTTTCCTCCCACAGTACAAGGACCAATACTTCCTAGTCAAAGGTTTAGAATCTAAGCAAGGTGCAGAGACAACAAAGCACAGCATCGCTCAGTTGGATGATGGTCCTGCAATGCAATCTTCCCCAGTTACAAGGAAGAGATGCCAAACAGGCCCTTTGAGTGAGCAAAAGCTGAGGAAACAGAATATCTGCAAAGTCACACATAACCACAAAGGGTAAGAAAGAAAAGCTACTAGGCAATTACAAGACAGTAAAATCTGAAAGTGGGACTTGGAAGCAGATTAAGGGCCTACACACAAACCTGTATTATTGAGTTTAGAGCCAGGAGCGTCATGGCAACTTGAACAACTGAGCTCTAAGCACTGAGACTTCATGTTTGTCAGGGACATACATGAAAGTGTATTGCAATAACAACTTTCCAATTAATTTTAATTCTGCAGTGGTTTGGAAATTCCCTCCAGATTTAGAGGTCTCCTGTTAAGGCTATATAGGAGAACCACCACCATCCTGGAACCTTGCTGTCAATCAAGGCTGCATAAAAACACAGTGAAGGCCATTTAACTTACCTTAAACGGCTCCTACGAAATATTTCTTTTCCTACACTAGCTAAACCCGCAACATCCCAGGGTTTTCCGTCACTATGTCTCACTTGCTTGCACACACTGGACACCACCTTTCTAAATTCCAAGATGACAGAAAGTGTAATGCAAAGCCTGCTACAGCTTCTTTCACAACTCAAAACCCCTACGAGGTATAGAAAATAAAGATACCTTCCTCCTCTTCCTCGTCCTCACTGGATTCACTAACATGTACGCTGACTGCTGTGTTAGGGGAGTCTGTCCATTCAAAATATACCCCAAAACCAATGTCATAATTGTCTGTAGCAAACTCCCAGAAGAGATAAGAGCCCTCTTCATGAGTTGGTACACGAACGGTCACAACTTCTCCTCTGCCAACCGTAATCACAGAGTCTGCATCCTGGCGGATCTTCTCTTTGAAGTCTGCAATCTGGGGTCGTGTCCACATGGATGGTGCTGCTATGACTGGAACAGATTCTAAAAAAAAGGAGGGAGACCAAAAAATGCTCAGTTTTATAGTTCGGACAGATAATTGTGTTGCAGCATCCTAGAAAACGCCTCCTGCAAATAAGGGGCAACATGGCAAGGCCTCCCTCCCAAAGAGGCTCCTTGCAGATTACTCTGAAGCCGAGGAAAATCAGCCTCATCTGGCCACCATCTCATAGCCGCTCTCACTTGAAAGCTGGTTTAACCAAGTTTGTTTTTGCATATTTCACCATATACCATATATGCTACCTTACAGCCCTTCAATAATGTGGACATGACTGGAAAGTGAAATACCCAAATTTTTCTTCCAATGCTCCTTATTTAAGCAGTGGGAAACTGCTGATTGTGTGTTTTGAATGCCCATACTAAGTTGGGGTCATTAGTTGCCAAAGGCAGAATGCTACAAAAGATTCAGCCAGAAACATGGAAGTAGTTTCTTTCAGAGTAGAAGAATCTTTACTCTTACCTTTTGGTCCATTCTCCAGTGCTTCTTCTAAAGCATCAGTTTCCGGGTCTTTTTCAGGGCTGTCTGTATGTGCACTAGCCTGTCCATTAACTGATGGGATTTCCCCTATGTTAGGTGGGCTTGCTTTTGATACAGAAGTAACTGAAGTCCCCACTGTGGCTGCTGCTTCCTGCTGCTTTTGTAAAGCTGCCTGCAAATTGAAAGCCAAAGCAAAACATAAGGGCAATGAAAGATGCAGAGCACATTTTGGAGAAGTTTGCAGAGTGCTACTGGTGGGAAATATGCAGGTGGAAGTTGCACAAAATCTACTACCATGTTTGGACAGAACAAAATGAGGCAGCCAGGTTCCAGTAAGCCAGTTTGAAGGGGATGGGACACTGGAAGAGTTAAAACACTAGGCAGGAGCATGACTTGTCAGATTGTTTGAGGCATATGGGACTGAGAGATGAAGCATTAAACCCCCTGCTGATGAGAGAAGCAGTGCTTAATGCTATGCAGAGTAGCAGAAGCTGGATTTCCACTTGAGAACTGAGCTTGAGTGCTAAGTTTAACACAGCAGTGATCCACTCCAATCTCTGAATGCTTTTGTTATGTCCAAAGTGCTATGTGTTTATTTGCCTGAATTGTTTCTGAACAATATATAGTTCAAGCTTGTCTTTGGAAAGTGCCTATTTTACACTGAAGTCAACCAAACCCCATCTGGGATGTGGCTAACTGGTGGTGCATGGGCTGAATCCGGCCCCTCAAGTCACATGAAGTAGCCCTCAAAGTCCCATAGCATTTATCTCCTGATCAGACCAGGAGATAAATGCTATCTCTCTCTGTTCTTTAGAGAGCAATCACTAAAGAGCAGACAGGGTGTTCTCTCTAAACAGCAGTCAGAAGGGTATTTTATTTCTGATCTCACTACGTTTTTCTAGGAGAGCGGTGGGCAGACTTCGGTCTTGCCAGATCTATTTTGCTTTTTACTAGAACCCCAAGATTTACTAATCAGAACCAGATGTGAAATTTGAATTAAAGAAGAGGGTGCATCTGATAATATTCTGAGTTCTGAACATTGTTTTCTGTGAAAGAACCTGGTTCAACAGTACTTTCACACAAAACTTTATTTTGTGAAGGAAGTTACTTTGCTGTTTGCTACTGTTTAGCAATTGGGAGTCAGTAACCCTTGCCAATCTACTACAAATCACCCTAGAGATCCCTCAGAAAAGACCCCCACTCTAGTACAAGATACCTGCTTTCAAGATTTCTAGAAAGGTCTGAGTAATAAGGTCAGCACAGACAAATCAGTGTGTGTATGTTAACAGATTCTTAACCTTCTTCAGAAAGAATGCAGAAACACTGGGTACATTTTTCAGAAAGAATTTTATAGACCCGATACACCACTAGAATTTGTATTCCCACCTTCACCACTAACTGCAATATAGACGAACGGTCTCATTGACATCTCCAAAGTCAGCTTTACATCTATCATTCTATAAGCTGCACTGCCAAGATGGTGCAATATACCTGTTGCTGTGCAAGCTGGACCTGATATAGTTGCTGCATGTACTGTTGATAGTGCTGTTCCTGAAGTTGCCGAATCAGGACCTGCTGCTGCTCGTAGTTGCCTGGGTACTGCTGGGCTGCATACTGCTGGAACTGAATAGCTGTCTGAGAGTTCAGTGCTGCCATGATCTGCTGTCTAGATAAGGGACAAAGTTACCCTGAAATGCAACTCTGAAGGCGTATTTTAGGAGTCAAATTTTCAAACATAACATATTTGTTAGTGCAATTAAACTATGAAACACTTGGCATTTATTTCGGGAAACACAAGAGCTGAGTAAACATGACAAGGATGAGGGGAGTGCTAGGGGACACCAAATCATAAGGCAGAGCTTCGTTAGCTATGAAAGGCTCCTTCCTACGCAATGCAAATCCACAGATCAAATGTTCTAAACACGGCTGATTTCTAAACAAGACGGATTCTAAGGGGACTTACTGCCAGAATGCGCCTTCTGTCTAACACTCACTTGGTGGTTCCAGCTTCTGTCAAAATGAAACTCCCTTGAGGTTCTGCATTACAGTCATTTCAGGGCCCACTTCTGGAATAGACAACTCAACCATGAGAAAGTGTATCACTCCATAAGTGGCCCTATCCATCATTTGGAAAGTTCTCTTGTAACCAGCCAGATAAGGAATTTCTACTTCATAAGTAACCCAACCTACAACTTTCATTACTTTTTCAGCGTGTGATTTTTTCGTATAATTATAGCCCTAATTAAATACTCATTTTTATAAGCAAATTGCCATGTAGGCAAGTAATATGCCCCTTTTAGGATTTAAGGGGAGGGAACAACTGGACTCATCACCGAGGAAATGCTTTGGCTATACTAGATGGGAATGTTAAGCTTCTGATAAACAGTGTTCGGTTTAAACTACAAAGATATGGAGGCAGGGCAGATGTTTAAACCACTGGCGTAGGGTATATTGCACAGACAGCGGAATTTGATACTGGTTCAAATCCATGCTCAGCTGTAAAGCTTACTGTGTGGCCTTGGGCAAGTCACCACTTCCCCAGCCGTAGATTACTGTGAGAAGAAAAGGGGATAACCCCATGCACAGAGGTTATTTTCAGCAAGATGGGATGGAAGGGTGATAAATGAACAAGGGGTGAGTCCTGCTGACTCCTTACTTCTGCTGCTCCATTCGGAGCCTCTCTTCTTCTATCCGCCGCCTCTCTTCCTCTTCTCTTCTCAGCCTCTCCTCTTCTTCTCGTCTGCGTTTCTCTTCCTCCTTTTGCAAACGCTCTCGTTCTTCTTCTTCACGTTGCCTACGTTCTTCCTCTTCCCTCCTGTAACAGCCATGTTTACCAGACATTTGGACACCAGGCAATAGGAATCCCGAAGAGCTGCTGTTTTACCCTCCCATTTAATGCAGTTTTCTGCTTCAGTTTTATCTTCTAGGCAGAAATTCGAAAAAGTTAAGCCTTTTCTCATGCCACACCCCCAAAATTCATTAAGTGTTGGTGACCCCTGTACTAAACTCTTATAGAAAGGAACTGTTTCCACGCAATATGAAATATTGTGAAGAATGGCACCAGCATGTAAGCAAAAGAACATGACTGACAGGAAGTACAGTGTAAGGCACAAAGTTCAACTTTTCAACAAGTATCCAAATCATATACTGATATCTTCCTAGAATTTCAGAAGTTAAACAGATGAGGCTCCTAATCTAAACCACATGTAAACGTTAGATGAGATTCACCCATAATGGGAGAAAAAGTAAAATATCTGGGTATTATGTAAAAACTTTTATCCTGCATTTTCCTGTAAAACTATTATTTTCAAGACAAGAAGCTATCTGCCTTCAAAGCTAGGAAAAACTGCACCACAATTCACAGCTCCATAAAAAGATTGTTAAAAAGCAATTAAAAACCAGTTGAAGAACTGTATCAGAGATGGGGAATCTCCAGTCCACAGGCCAAATTATTTTTAACAAACTTATTTAATGCAGGTCCCAATTGGGTCCACAAGGCTGTCTTCCCCAAAACATGCCCACCACCCCATACCTGAAATCATACACGACATCAGATGTGGAGCAAGTAGAGATGTGGTTGTAATGAAACAACTGGGAGCCTTAAAGTGCACTAATTGTTCTTTGGCAAGGGAGGCTTGCCATCAGCGCCAATCAGCTGATGGCCAGTTATAGCAGGCACCATGGGATCAGCTGCATGACAGAGTTCACAACTGCACTACAGAGTTCCATAGCAGAGTTGACCCCTGTCCAAACTGGGCTTGCTGTCAGCACTGACAGCAGGCCCAACTGGGCTTGGTACTAACAGGAAGTCCGGAGCAAGGGTTGCTGTAAGCACAAATATTCCTTTGTTTTACCAGTATGAATTCAAGCTGGTGATATAAAGGGTGTTGCTCTGCAGACATGGCTGGAGCTGTAACCACAAAGGATAAATGTAACTCTGGGTCCCCTCACATCACTGTGATGTTCAGTGATTGACAAGAATGGCCTACAGGGATCCAACTAAGTGACTGTAAGATATGAGAGCTGGAACACAAACACACTTTAAGAACTCCCACCCAATTTCAGAGAGGCACAAGAGCTTACCTTTTCTTTTCCTGTTCTTCTTTCTCTATTTTATGGGAGGTAACATATGTTGAGAAGAGATGGCAGCACCTATTTAGGAGCTTTACAAACTCTATCATGGAGTCTTGCTTTGCCATGTTTCCAAGGGCAGCCCATTCTTTCCTGCAGGTAGGAAGGCAAGTAACATTGCATTTTGTCTAGCAAGTAGCATGTATAAACACAGAATGAAAGCACTGATTTATCAAGTTGGGAGATAATACAGGAACTATGCTTGGCTTCTGAAATCCTGCACTCTGTTAACTGAATAGCAATCTCTCCTTAGTTTAGCCAAAGGGAAGAGAACCCAACAGAAAGTTGACACACAAGCTATATCTGCAGAGGGGACTGGAAAAAAGATTCCAGTCAAGTAAGCCAAAATGTCTATTCTACAGACAGATCCATAAAATTCAATAGCTTTTTACCTTCTGTCATTCCCCAGGACATCAAAGAATCCAACTTCAGGACATGTGTCTGGATTGTAAGGTCCCAGCAGAACCTGCTTATGCAGCGCCACAAGTCTGAGTTTTTCTTCGTATGTTGGATGAAATGCTTTGCCATCTTTTTCTGAAGATAAATGATAATATTACTTTAAAAACAAATATGGCCAAAGTCTGTGTACCAGACCCTGGATCATCTTGGTCACCCTCATCTGCACAAGTTCCAGCTTGTCAATATTCTTCTTAATTGTGGTGCCCAGAACTGGACACAGTATTCCAGGTGTGGCCTGACCAAGGCAGAATAGAGCAGGACCATTTCTTCCCTGGATTGGGACACTAGACTTCTGTTAATGCAGCCTAGAATGGAATTATTATTATTATTATTATTATTATTATTATTATTATTATTATTTGCTGCTGCATCACACCGTTGACTCATGTTAAGCTTATGGCCTACTAAGACCCATAGATCCTTTTCAGATATAATACTGGGCCAGTGCTATTTTTTCTAGAAAAAGAGGTGCCAGAACTCATCATGAACACCTCCCTTGTTCTCTTAGAATGGCAATGGTCCCAACCTGAGAGGTACCAGAACTGAGTTCCGGTGAGTTCCAGATGAAAAAAGTCCTGCTACTGACAGTCCATGTGTCCCCCCATCTTATGTTTGTGCAGCTGGTTCTTTCTGCCTAAGTATAGAATCTTACATTTGTCCCTACTGAAATTCATTCTGTTAGGTTTGGCCCAGGCCTCCAATCTGTTAAGGCCATCTTGAATCCCAATTCTGGCATTGGCTACCCCTCCCAGTTTAGTGTTATCTGCAAATTTGATGAGCACCCCCTTGATACCTTCGTCCATGTAGTTTATAAAGACATTTAACAACAGTGGGCCTTGGACAGAAACCTGTGAGGGAATAAGTCAACTCATTGGGATCTACTTCAGGTAAATATGCAGAAAATGTGGCTGCAAGGTTGAAATTCCTACCCTGACACACTTGCTAGTTAGCCTCACTGAGCTCCATGGGAAGCCTTCAAAAGGGGTTGCCAAAAGCCTCAGTACACATAATAGTAGCCTGTATCTTATGCTGTCTGTGCTGAACAGAAGTACTGTTTCACAACGACAAAAGAGAGCCATTATGGCATAGTAAAGCAGAACAGGGGGATCCTGGGTTCAAAATCTCAATCAGTCATGAAGCTCACAGAGTGACTTTGAGCCAGTCACAATCTCTCAGCCCATCCTACCTCACAGGATTGTTGCAATGATAAAAAATGGGGGGTGGTTATGTATGCCATCTTGAGCTTCTTGGAAGGATGGGATAAAAACATGATAAAAATAGAAAGAGAGGATTGACATTGTATAGACAGGGCCATAAAGAATGAGCTCTCGTCTTCTATAAAGGTTCTCTATATCACATTTTTGTTCTCTATAAAGGTACCTGTCTGCTGCTTTATGGTTTCCATTACTTAAACCCTGATTTTGACTATTGGCTAGACTTGAAGCTTGCCCAGGAGTTAATTCTTCATGTTATTTTATATTACACATTCCAGAATGTGATTTAGATAGTAAAATTACCAAAATGTTAGTGGAGCAAACAAGTGGTTTTTACTTTCAATTATTAAAAAGCAGCTTAATGAATTATTCACAAAAATGGCTGCTAATTCAGTTGCAGAGAGTCAGATACGGGCAGACCTGAAAGGGCTTTATTAAAAGCTGCACAGCAAATAAATAATAAATAACAACCCATTCTGCAACTTTAACCTCGCTCTTCTGAACCAGGACCAAGAGAAATGCCACCCGTTAAGTTCTGAAGTGTCCCACAATTATAAATTCAGCCTCAAAAGGCTGACCCCGCCCCCGCAAGTATACATTAAATGAAACTGTTTACACTCCACCAGAAAAGAAAGAGCATGCTATAATTCTGTTTCAGTTCTATTTTAAACTCTAATCTGGGCTCAACTTTGAAACAGCAGTCAATCTCGCCCAGCTGTAAGAAAAACAAAGCTTTAGTTTTGATGAACGTTAAAACCAATGCTAGCACGTTTAATGAGCCCCCAAAGTACATGCAGAAGCAAACCCAGGTAAAAATGGACCAAGACCATAAAACATGGGTCAATAACACAAACGACTGGCTTCCTATAGCTACCAGTTAGTCTCCTATAGCTACCATCTAAAATAATCCCAAATGTATCAATGATAGCCTAAATGAAACAGATACAATTCAAGGCCGATGACAGATCTATGTCCTTCCTCAAGAGAGCCTCAAACTCACCACCACCAAAGGACAACTTTACAGACAACCCTAGAGAGGAGGGCCTCCCAGCAAACCAAGATGCCAACTCTATACCTTACCCACTCAAGCAGCATTCTTACAAGACCTAATTGTTATTCTAAAGCAGCAATCCGGCAGCAAGCAAAGGCTATAGCAGCCAAGACTGCTGCCTGTGGCTGGAAAGCCAAACAGGAAGTTTGTGACTGTTGCCATGGGAACAAAGGGGCAGTCCATTCTGTACTGAGCACCGGATGTTAGCTCAGTGGGTTTGTCATATGACCTGTACAGGATGTACATGGGTGGAGGTGGAGTTTATTCTAACTGCTGATGAGTGCAGACATGTTTTCTCTGTACTGAAGTAAAAGACAGGAATAAAAGATGTAAATAGATTTCTGTCTGCTTCTTTCCCCTCCCTGGGGACACCAAAGGGGAGAGAGGAGCAGTTTGTGTGTTTTCCTCACAGCCTGAGGAAAATCGCCGGAACGGACCTCGAGTATGTTTTATCCTGCCGGGAGTCGTCGGAGGGAGGTCTAAGGAATTCAGCCGGTGCCTGATCAGATAGGCACATACCTCTGAGACGGGCCAGAATTCCAACACTAATAACATTGCAGATTCATTCACCAGAGCAGCATTCACCATGCTCCAACTGCATCCTCCTGCACTGAGCAGGTCCCTTCCAGCAACAGGAGTATGCATCACAATATTATTAGTAGTGATAACACTAGCAATAATACAAGCAATAATGCTGTTCTTATCTTTTATAAATTATGCTCTACATGGAAGTGTCACAGGTAAACAGTGGAACCCAATGCATTGTATGATCTATTGCCCCTCAGTACAGTGGAGCCTCTTCTCACAGACGTTCCAGGTTGCGACCGTGGCAAACCCGGAAGTAAACACCGGGTTTGCCGTGATTCGCGCATGCGGCTTCTGCCATCTGTGCATGCGCACAAGCGGCTGCCACCATCTACGCATGTGCACGAGTGCACAATGGCCCCTCTACTAGCATCCAGTTTCGCCAAGCAGACGGGCCTCCGGAACGGATTATGATCGTAAGCAGAGGTTGTACTGTATTTACAAACTCCCTCTCTGTTCCCAAGAGAGACTACATTTTTTTTATTTTTATCAAAAGATCACACAAACACATATAGATATTTGGCAATACTTTCATGTATTTTTTTTTTTTTTTAAAGAACTGTTCCTCAAGCTCCTCTAAGAATTGTTTGGGTGTATAAGGAGAGGAAAAGCAAGTGCCTTGCTCATTATGGGCAGAGGTGCACATGACTGTCAGAAACAGGCACAAATCTACTCGGGTAGTGCTGGTCATACTTTTAGTGACTTGTTTCTAGAAAACAGCTTGAAGAATTACAAGAACTTGAAAAGAATGAAAGCACACATTAAAAGCAAGGGCAGCTCTACAGCGCAGCCACCCATCCCTAGAAAACAGCAACTGTTTTTACCATCTTAGATGGGGACCTGCTAAAATGCATTAATAGCTGCAGATTATGTGGCTTAATTGAGGCAGACTTTTCTGGGACATATGCCTGAACAGTGTTTGCTGTCACCCAGATGGTAATTTCCTTGTGGCAAGACGCACAAGCCCATTAACGATACCAAAAAAAAAAAAAAACTAAATGCAAATGCCACATTACAGATTCAGCGTAAGAATCAAGATTAAAAGCGTGTCTGTACAGAAGTTCGTTTTCTGTCATATGGTGTCAAGCTTTCAACTGGGGAGTTCTCTGTACTGACCAAGTTAGGCGTAGATCAGATTCCAGTGCTCAATGGAGAAAAGAGCCTATCTATCTGCTCAAGGATGCTGTGGAAAATGCAAGAAAGAACTAAGCAAGTGACTTCTGGGGTGAGGGCTTGGTAACATTACCAAATCCACAGTAAGGCAGTACGTTTATTGGGCTAATCAAAATGTCAATAAATCCTGAGCGAGCTTCTGAGTACTCCAGAACCCTTGATAAGAAAAGTTGGTATGGCCTTAAAGCCATTTCCTCCTGCACTGGTCTCAGGTTGGAAACAAGCTTTCAAGGTTCACAATGCAACTGCAAGCAGAGTTTCAGAATTTTCTCGAGCCATGATGGCTTTAAAGGGCTTAGAAAGTAGCTATAAGATGTGGTAGCTACTTACAAGTTTGCAGCCATTTATTTCAATCAGGCAAATTAAAGCACAGGATAGTAGGAATGTTCACCAGTCTGAAGAAACTCCCCAAACTATCCTTTTGTCTTAGGTCATACTTGAAAATAACTGTTAACTGCAGGATGACTACCAACATGAGATCCTGAATAACCTTGTCATACTAAGGTTGTACAGAACAGTAAATTAGGATTTGGATGGCAATAAAGAGGCCTCACTCTCTTGGGCCTGCATCATGTCCTCTGTTGGTTACTTTGCTTAAACAAAATTTGGATTAACTCACTAAAGTTTTATTTTTCGAAGAATAAATATCATCAGAACCAACACAACTGAAAGTTGCAGTGTAAACAAGCTCTACAAAGAATGTGAGGTTCAGGTTCTTTTTCACCAGAAACATGCTGGAGAGGAGGAAACAAGAGACAGAATCAATTAAGAAAGGAAGACCTTCACTGAGAACAGATAAAGGTAATCTGATGAGAGAGAATGAAAAGTTCAAGGGCTTGTATCAAACAAAGTGTACTTTTTAAATGGCATCCTTCTGTGCCCCTTAGGAGAAGAGGCTTCTAGATTACAACCTACTGTATATTATTTGAATTCATTCACGCACATGAATCTCCTAAATGCTCCTGTCTCCAAAAGTTCAGCATTTTAATGCAAAGATACCTCATGTGTTTCTGGATACATTACACTGCATTGGGTTTTTGCGGGGGACGGATGAGGAAATCAAATTTGAAAATATCCTCATGTCCTACAACCGACTCTGATCTCATCTAGAATATGCATTTTATTTAGAAAGAGAATACAGTATGCTTATTTTATATAAATTTTGAGTAATTTTTCAAATAGTCAAAACTACGTAGTAGAAATGAAATATCTGATAGCATGTCTTTTTAAAAAATCTGAATTACCGTACATGTAAAGCTTTCTTTGGAAATTTGCTTTCATTAGAACGCTTGTAAATATTTTAAGGCACAATTCCTCAAATAATGCTGTTACATTTAAAAATAATAAACTAAGGCACTGAGATATGTTAACATACTGGTTTTAGGATGCCCAAAGCATCGTACATGGCCCATGTTTCATTGGCATAATCCGCTTTAAAAGGTTACAAGTTTGAAACTGCCCAATTTCGCTGGTATTGAGTCCATTCACTGTTATTAACATTATGAAGCAATCCATATTTATAGAGGAAAAGCAGCCAGTGGAAAAAATTCTGCTCTACATTTCATTTCAGTCCCATTCAGGTCTTCCCCAAAAACTGAGGATGCCAAAACTAAACTGAAATATCAGAGTCAGGCCTCTCACTCACACGTTTACAGAAACACCAGCTTTACCTTGGCTGTTAAAAATCAGCCCTATCTAAGAATGGCCCATCAGTGCCATTCCACATACAGTGGTACCTCGGGTTAGGTACTTAATTCGTTCTGGAGGTCCGTTCTTAACCTGAAACTGTTCTTAACCTGAAGCACCACTTTAGCTAATGGGGCCTCCTGCTGCTGCCGCGCCGCCGCCGGAACATGATTTCTGTTCTCATCCTGAAGCAAAGTTCTTAACCCGAGGTACTATTTCTGGGTTAGTGGAGTCTGTAACCTGAAGCACATGTAACCTGAAGCGTATGTAACCCGAGGTACCACTGTATTCTATTGTGTTCACTGAACAGTGACCATGCCTCATCTATTCAAGCTTGCTTAGGCTGTAGCTGGTTTGTGTATTAAGGCCTTGTGCTGATTTATCCAACTTGTCCAGATCTAGGTTTACTTTGCTGTCTCCACAAAGTATAGTGTTCTCAAAATGTTGGGAGCTCTTTATACCTAGTTCAATATTTTTAGGAACTAGGTCAGACGAAATTAGAAAACGCCCCAAGACAATTCTGGGAGAATGATGGCAGCAGCCTCCTCCCACCTGCCTCCTTTCCTTGCCCTAGTACCAGGGATTTTCTAAGTCGGACGCTCCAGCCAGCATGGCCAAAGATCACAAAGAATGGGAACCATAATCCTTAAGAACTGGAGGACACCACATCTGGCTACCCCCGGCTCTAAGTGGAAATGGCACAGTGCCTAAACTTGGGACTTTACTGCTGAGTCATGGAAAACTACCCTGGCTACAAAATGTAAATCCAATTTTGACGCTCTATGAAAATAGAATGACAAGTGTCTATTTAGTACACAAAACTAAGAGAAGATAAGGAATATTTTATACATACACTGCATTATGTTGATAATATGTTATCAAGGAAGTTAAACTAATGCATTTCCAAACTCCCAACGACCACACATACACTGTTGGTTAAAGCATTGATAAGGAACAAACAAGGTATCAGAGGACTATGTCCTTTTCAAATACAGTGGTACCTCTAGTTACGAACTTAATTTGTTCGGGAGGTCTGTTCTTAACCTGAAACTGTGCTTTCGCTAATGGGGCCTCTTGCTGCTGCTGCGCCACTGGCACACCATTTCCATTCTCTTCCTGGGGCAAAGTTCTCAACTCAAGGTACCGTATTTTTCATCCCATAGGGCGCTCTGGCCCATAGGCCGCACCTAGTTTTTTTGGGGGGGGGGGGAGTGCATCCTATAGGGCGAAAAATACGATAACTCTTCCAGGTTAGCAGAGTTTGTAACCTGAAGCATTTGTAACCTGAGGCGTTTGCAACTCAAGGTACCACTGTAACTTTATTCACACCAGAAAAGTATTCATATTAATTTCTGTAAAAGCAACACAGGCTACTAAATTAATTTAGTAAAGTATGAAGTTTCAAATGCAATAGCCTATTTGATTAAATGCAATAGCATTTCTTATAAGATCCCACCCTACTATATTGATAGTAGGGTAGGATCTTATATCGTTTGAATTATAGCATTACCGTATTTTTTGCTCTATACGACGCACCAGACCATAAGACGCACCTAGTTTTTGGAGGAGGAAAACAAGGAAAAAAATATCATGAATCTCAGAAGCCAGAACAACAAGAGGGATCGCTGCGCAGCGAAAGCAATGATCCCTCTTGCTGTTCTGGCTTCTGGGATAGCTGCGCAGCCTGCATTCGCTCCATAAGACGCACACACATTTCCCCTTACTTTTTAGGAGGGAAAAGGTGAGTCTTATAGAGCAAAAAATGCGGTAATTAATTCATGACAAATGATCTGAAATGACAGCTCAGGCCATGCTGCTTCTGAACAATACATACTAATGCATCCAAAACTCTCATCATGGAGAGTGAGGCAGCTGACTATTGCTGTGCAAATGGTTAGGGCAAGCAAAACTATTTTTTTGAGTTCAGCAAGTCACAATTGGGGCAAGATCATGAACATTTATACAATAGACAATATCCCAAATGTGACCATCTGTGGAATATTGACATATTAAATAAATGCATTTTAAAACCATATTTTTTAAAGAAATAGCTTATTTTCTGTCCAGGGCTAGATCACGGTGGCAATCCTATATCCATTCTTTGGTAATTTGCTTTTCAAGTGAAAAGGCACAGGATTGTGCTGCCTCACAGAAGAACACTATCTAGAAAGAAGATGAAAGGGGCAATTCATATTTCTTGAGTGTACTCATGACTGTCTAAACCTGGGATGCCTAACATTTTTTGGCCCAGGACTTTGGCCAACCTTCTAGAAGCCACATGCCAGTGGGTGTGGCCGCTCCACATTCTTGCACACAAATATTCATATGCATACATACACAAACATGCACTCCCCTTTCCACTCACCCCAACACCAATAGTACTTTTTTCTTTTTGAAGTTCTCTCTGAAGGATATTGCAAACTGGCATCTTTTAAAAAAAAAAGATTTTGCAGATCACTTGATAACAAGATGTTAACTCTTTTAGAAGAGTCTTTCTTGGGTTTCATTTAGATATTACAAGTGCATTCTATTAATCATATCTCCTGGGAAGACAACTATTAATGTGAAAGCCACAATATCTATTTCCAAGAGAACATCCAGGAACAGCAATATAGCAGAAAAGGCTGCTGTGCTAGCAAATGTAATATGAGTTGCAGAAATGAGTCCACAACAGTAATTTGTCGTTAGGTATGCTGTACTTGTGGTTTTGATGCTTCATTTTTGATTCTGTGAGCCGCTTTAGGGTCCATTTTTTATGTAAAAGGAGAAGGGAAGAGAAGTTGTTAAAATTAAAATAAAACAAAGCTGGGCCTAGAGAAGATTTTTTTATTTTAGGTTCTTTTATCCACCCATCAGATGGGCAAACTCAGTCTGAAAAAGGCAACTCACCTTGCCTTTATTTTCCTCATGATCAGTTCACCCACACTGTGGGAGAAGTGGAGAGCAGTAACACTTCAGCAGAGTAACACTCTTTTGCTTTTCATGCAAAATAGGAGGCTCATGAGTACAAGAAATTTGTTTTTTTTAAAACTTACGCTGCCACTGACAAAATTATATTTCTCCCCATGGCAAGTTAGCTTAATTGAGGGCAGAATCCGAACAAGCATGATGTAAGTAAGCACTGCTTTTATTAAGATCATAGCACCTTATATTGTCTTGGTTAGCACAAAGATGCTTCCATTTCACAAAATAATCTTAAGTGCTTTAACATTAAGTAGTCCAAATCACTGCCATTAGTGCCTCGAATAAAAGCTAAATTGAGCAAACAAAATCAGTAAGTAAGCGATCCCTTCTGTCATTGAAACATGTGCTTATCTGACTCATCCTCATATTTATATTACCCACTGCCCTTCTCATGGTTTCCTTCAACTTTACTTAAGGGCATACTTTGTCATAAAACATCCTGGGGAGACTGAGTTGTTGACCAGGACCACACAGAACCAGTTTCACCTTTGATGACGTTTTCAGGCAAACAGCCATCAAGCTCTATGAATGAATGAATGAATGTTATGAGGCCCTAAGCTACCATCTTTCTGTAAGACCACGTCTCCTAAAACAGAGTTCATATTCCACATACCACTCAACATACCAGAGCCTAATTTCCAAAGGCTACTCCTTCACAGAAGAAACACGGTTTGCAACCACAGCTCACCTCCTATTAACAGCCCGATAGATAGATAGATAGATAGATAGATAGATAGATAGATAGATAGATGTGTGTGTGTTTTAAAAATCCCACAAACTCATTCTGCAGAAAGCAACTCCCCTTTTACTGCAAAGTAAATCGCTGTCGTTTCTTCACAGCAACCCTTTGAAGCAGGCCTTCTCCTCACCTCAAATTTGCACAAGGCACAGAGAAACGAGGCGAGCCTGCAAACCAGGGCTGGAGGTTGCAAAGAAAGAAAGAAAAATAAAAGACTTTGGAAATGGAATCTGTAAAGCTCCAGGGACCAGGGTGGTGAGGGAGGAGAGAGAAATCTCCCAAGCCTCCTCCCCGCCCCCCCCCCCCGCTCCTTGAAGGATGGCCGGGAACGGGGGTCGGGATCGGGGGGGGGGGGTCGCAGACTTCCAGCTCCCTTCCCGCCTCCTGCGCGGTCACCTTTGAAGAAGCGCAGCGCCAGGCCGTACAGCTCTTCCAGGCCGAAGCCCCAGCGCCGCTCCAGGCTCAGCACCCCGCCCTCGTCGTCGCCATCGCCGCCGCCGCCGCCAACCTCCCCGTCGCTGTCCCCGCCGCCGGCCTCGTCCTCCCGCTGCTGCTGCTGCTGCTGCCCCGGCTGGGCTCCGGCTGCCCCCGCCCGGCCTCCTCCTCCTCCGCGGCCCTCCGGGGCGAGCAGCGGCCTCGCCTCCGCCTGGCCCGGCCGGGCGTCCTCCGAATCCGGGCTCAGGGTCAGGCCGTCAATGGAGACCTCCAGCCGCTCGGAACTCAGCGCCGCCGCGGCCGCCATCGCCTGCCTCGCCCCCCGCTGCTCCGCAGGGCGGCCACGTCTCGACTTCCTGCTGCCGCCCGGCGACCCGGATCTTCCGGCACCCGAAAGGGCCTGGCGGGGCGGAGGCAGGGGAGGAGCAGGAGTCGCGGCTGCGGGAGCCGAGGCTTCCGGCGGGCCTCGCAAAAAGACGGGGGAGAAGGCTTCGGCTTCCCCAAGGGACCGGCGCCAGGGGCTGCTGCGCCAGAGGCCTTAGCGCGGCGAGGCTTGCTTGCGAGTAAGCACGCGCAGGGCTGCCTTCTTCTTCATTTCCGGGAGGCGGTGGCGGCGTCTCTGTGACGTCCGGCAGCCGCGTGAGAAGCGGGCATTCAACAGGTGCTGCTGCCCTCGCCGGCTCTGCAGAAAGGAGAAGCAGCACCTGTTGGTTTGCTCCACAAAAGCCCCGGGAAAGGGAGCTCGGCGGCAGGGCGCCGGTTTTGCATGCAAAATGTCTCTGGTGCATAGCTGTCAACTTTTCCCTTTTCTTGCTTGGAACCCTATTCGGAATAAGGGAATTTCCCTTAAAAAAGGGAAAACGTTGACAGCTATGCTCTAGTGCAACACGCACACGCACGCATATTCAGGTAGGGCTGGAACTGGGAGAGATTCCCGCCCGATGCCCTGGGGAGCCGCTGGAGGCAAAGCTGAGCTAGAGGGGCGAGTGACTCCAGTGTAAGGCAGCTTCCTTTGAGTGGGGAGGGAGGAGGGGGAACTTCTTAACACCGGATTTACTTTAGAAAAATATTGCAAGAGCTGGATGCTCCCAGGGATGGGGAGATCCTGTGGCCCTCCAGATGTTGCATTCCTTCCATCTGTCAGCTCCCATCAATCCCAGAAACAAGGCCAATAGTAATGCATGATAGAAGTTGTACTGCAGCAGCATCTGGAAAGGAGCACTCTCCTTCCTCATCCCTTACTTCCAGATACAGTGAAATAAATAACCTTTGTCTCTCTGCTCCGCCACCCAGTACAGATAAAGCTTACAGCCCAGGCTACACATCTCCTAGCCTGGGACTTAAAATATTTATCCTTTTTACCACTCCATGCTTGGGCACTGGCCGTATATCATCCATGTGACAGGGGTGTTGTTAACAACCTGCACTGCAGATCCTTCACTGAGTGAGGGGTGGTTGGCCTGGATGACCATGAAGGTGCCTTCTATTTTTTAAAAAAAATATTTTTTATTAACCGACCAATCAAATCACATCACATAAATTCCGAATTACAAAGCCGAATTTTAAATTTTGTTGAGGGGACCCATATTTCAAGATCCGAAGGGGGATTCTGATCATCTTCTTGCTACTGCGTTAATGTCCGAATCAGTCCAAACAAAATTCATAATTCTATCCAGTCTTATCTTGCTGTTTCCGCATCTCATCTTGTTCGTATATTTTCTCTTTTTTCTTTATGATCTCTTCTGATAATCTCCTTAAGCCAATAAACACCAATAATAATCCTGTGTGAATATTCCGTTCATCCAATCCTCAAATCGAGATGGTTTCCATATATCATCGCATTCATAGATAACATCGCTCTTTCCATCATTAATCACAGAACTGTCGTTCTTGAGTCCCTCTGAGAAGTTTTACCCACAATATAAAAACAGCACTATTTCTCTATTTCTCCTCCCAGACTTAAGTCCTCCGACAGAACTTCCCAATATGGCGACGGTATTTTTAACTGCGTCATTCCAAAGCCCTTATACATTCCACGCTCTTCTTAAAGCATGCTTTGGTTAGAAAGTTTATCTCCACACAGACATAAATCCACAGCTTAAGTCCTTCAAACGACATTTCTGACTTGTGTGTGTGTGTGGGGGGGATTCTTGTTTAATCACATAGAGGAAAGAAAGGAAAGTTTTTTTCCCCTCCCCCATCCAGTCCTTTTGCCATACCGAGTCTTGGTGTGTCTTCATCTGGTTAATTCTTGTTCTTCCAACTTGTCTTGTTTATCAGAGATCTCTTCTGTTAGCAGTCTTTACTCCCCCTCCTTCCTTGAAATATGTGCATTCGCTTCATCCTAATCGTTTCTTTTGAAGTTCTTGAAGCTAGAGTTGCGGATCAGAGGCAGCGTCCAGGAGTGCCGATATCCACAGAAGGGCATTCTGCCTAGTGCCCCCATCCCCTCAAATTCGGGGGTGGTATAGGGCACAGCAGGCAAGGGCAAACCCCCCCCAATCCTGGGGGGGGGGTAGGGAGGCTATTACTCCCATCACAGCCTCCAAATTACCTTTTGTGTGTCGGAGAGATGTTATTGTCAGCCATCTTCTGATGCGCCCCTAGTGGCTCCTCCATGAAGGTGCCTTCTAGTTCTCTGATTCTAAAGCCATGCTAAAACATGCTGTGGAGCAGTGAGAAGCAGATTGGCAATTTCTGTGAATACATTCAAATATCATCATCCAAGTGGATAGCTCTGTTGTGTGCAGCGCGGTGCTGATAAAGCCAAGGTTGCAGGTTCGATCCCCATATGAGACAACTGCATATTCCTGCATCACAGAGGGCTGGACTAGATGATCCTCAGCATCCCTTCCAGCTGTACAATTCTATGATTCTAAGCTTTTTGAAGTTGAGATGTCCCACTCAGGCCAGCTCCAGGTTTGAAGATGCCCTGGGTAAAGAGGGGGTCCCCTCTTCTGTTGGTGGACCGCCCTTGGTCTTAACTGGCTGTAGTGGCAGCTCTCTTGATAGCACCAAATAGATGCATCTAGTAATCTCTTAATTCTCCACAATGCTTTAGAGCAGGGAAACTTCCAGTCTGCAGCCTTAGTTAGGTCTGCCAGGCCTCTCTGTTTGGCCTGTGAGGCCTTTGGCCAAGCCAAACCATGCCCATCCACTCTACACATGATGGTCTTGTGGGCCTAATTTGGCCTGGAAGAAATTAGATGGATGGCTAGGTGCATCTGACCTTCAAACATAGCTCACAGAGGCTAGAGGAGATAAGGATCCAGTTCCTTATTCCTGATTTAAAACTGATGCATGCTAGGTGGAGGGCATGCTGGTAAAATGTGGCTAGGGCCAGCTACCTGGTACTGACTGCTTAGAGGTCTGGGTCGGGGTGGGGGGAAATGAAGGGAAACCCGGGCCAGGCAACAGCAGTGGGCTCTAGCAGTTGCCTAAGAATATGAGGTGTATTCCATCCTGTATTCCAGCAACAGAAGTGTTATAATAATGTAAGAAAAGCCTACTGGATCAGGCCAACCAGATGCCTATGAGAAGCTGCAAAGAGGACCTGAGCATCTGCACTCCTCCTTCCTGTGGTTTCCAGCAAATGGTGATCTATTGGCATAGGGAATCTGTATCTCATGCAAAAACAGAGCAAAAACTACAGTACTTACTGTGCGAAAAGACCAGGGGTCTTTAAACCACACAGCCAGTTTCAATTTTGACAGGATTTTGTTTTGTTGTTGTTCTATGTTCTTTCCAAATTGAGATCAGTGGCATGCATCCCATGGGAACAGATATTGATGGTAGTTAAATGCAAACCCTCTCCAGTTACAGCATAGCTATAGAACCAGTGGCTTGATGTTTCCAATTTTCATTCTTGCTGGTGTGTCATTGATATGTAGGCAATCCTCTAGAAAGCTACAGCTTCTGTTATTGTTTCTGGGTGATACTGCAGTGCCTGGGGAAAGAGTCTCTCCCACCCCTTTTCTCTTTTGTACAAAAACAAGCTTCAGGCTTTATGGAGGTGATGTAATGCCATCTTCAGCTCCTCTGGGACAGTTTATTAAGTCTTCTGTGTAGTATCAGTTTTATGATTCAGGAAATATGTCCTTCATATCTCATGCAATTAATCCTGGACCATCTGCATGAAAGCAAATATGGGAGGAAATGAGTGAGACAAAAATGGCAGTGCAGATGTGTCAGACAAAAATATGTTTACACTATTTCACTCTCTTGTGACTGAAAATCTACAGCTATCGCCTTCCAGTTTATGAATTGTTTCTCTGGATGTATTGCTGGGCTATCCTGAAATGACTGAAATCCTAAACTTCACAGTGGGAGAAATCTTACCCAAATTACTCATTTGAAAGTCTGGCGCTTCCACCAACACATGATGCCAAATATTTAATGCTTCACCCTTTAAGCTCCTGCCTACCCTGTGGCTTCCCATACATTTTCCTTGTTTGTCTTCAGTTGCTGCTTTTTGGGCTCTTCCCCTTTTAATTAGAATTGGATTATACCTTCTTCATGGTTGATTTTCAGAGACAAGAGGAGCAGTTTGGGGTCAGTGTTGCCAAGATTAATGACCATTGTGGTGCTACGCTATATCCAGTGCACTAGCTTCCTGTAAATATCCTATCAAGCTGCACTTTTAAGTCTTTAGCTAGGCATGCAATTTATTTTAGAAATAAGTAGCAGCATTTCAAATATGCTTCTAATGCTTTACCCTTTCATCAGCAAAATGTTCTCAGGTTTTGGGTTGTTG
Source organism: Podarcis melisellensis (assembly GCF_964234715.1). Classification (NCBI taxonomy): domain Eukaryota; kingdom Metazoa; phylum Chordata; class Lepidosauria; order Squamata; family Lacertidae; genus Podarcis; species Podarcis melisellensis. The sequence goes on from NC_138530.1 coordinate 31,579,666, forward strand.
TTGTTGTTTTGTATTACCAAGAGTCTTGTGATTCTTGTGGTGCTAGAAGTTCAGAATAGGAACAAAAATGGCTGCCACCTGCTGGAGAGAACTAAGGAGAACTAAGGAGAACTACGGACTGGGCTATACACGATATTTTGCAAAAAGAGTTAAAATTGCCCAGCATTTTCAGAAAGCCACATGTACTGTTCTTAGATACTGCCTGCTTTCTTTTGTTGATGTCAGGGCTGTCTTAAGCATATCCGGCACCATGGTGCAAAGATCCCTCCGGCGCCCCCCCTTCCCATAGTTGTCGACCAGTTTTAAGGGCTGGAGAAGGCAGGCAGCAGGCTGGAGGACGGCTCCTATGGCGGGGAAGAGGCGGAGGCTGGACGCGGCACCTCCCGGCTCAGCTGGCCACTTCATGCCACGGTGGCACGCCGAACAAGCGGGCCTGTGCCAAGCAAGCGAGGGCGCATGCGCCGCTCCCGCTGAGCGACGGCTCAGTTTTTTCCCTTTTAGCCTTCTGGCACCCCACAGAATTCGGCGCCTGCAGGTTAAAAGGGAAAAAAACTGAGCCAATGCTTGGCGGGAGAGGCGCACGCACCCTCACTCACTCAGTGCTCTCGTTCGGTGTTCCCCGGACTCTCGCCTGGCACCCTCCAGAACTTGGCCACTAGCCTCTATGGATAAGACGGGCCTGGTTGGTGTTGTTCAAACTCTAAATTTGAAAGGGGGAATATTTATTAAAAGATGAGTATAATTTTTTTTATTTTGAAGTAAGTTGATTTGTGCACAACGGGTGGGTGGGGGTGGGTGGGGAGGAAACAAAATCGAAAAGAGGTCTGTTTTGTAAAGACCATCCAATTAACCGATCTGATTACCACTGAATTAAAAATGGTCCCAAGGTACAGTCTGTGATGCTGTTGGATTTGCTGAAGTTAGAATGGATGGTGTCTGCCTGGGAACCACATGCCATCTTTGAAGGAAGAAACATAGGTAGCTAGATTATTATTTTTTAAAAATAGAGAGATTAAAGATGCAATTGTATGACAGAGTAATGCATGAGTGCACAGGATATGATTTGATGGAAGACCCAGTATGCTGGATATACTGAGGCCATGTCAGGTTTGTTGGCAGGACAGTTCAGAATGCCGGTGGAACATTACACCCATAGAACTGTTCTGCCAGTGAAGATATACTAGCAGAACAGCTGAAATCGGTGGCGCCGGAGAGGCACACACTTACTTCAAATCTTACAGTCTTTCAGGCTACAGCTGTGCCCCCATTGACAATGCTGCTATATAAGGAATTACCCACCCATTGACTCCACTTGCTTAAACAGATGAAACAATTGACCATAAATTGTGAGGGTTAAAGGTGTTCTGTGTACGTCACAGAATAATAGTGCTTCATGCTCTCCTTCTACTCTTAAGTGGTGAAAACTTTACAGGGCAAATGTCTTTTGAAGGAAATAGTACTGATTATCCACTCTATTTTTTCCAGGCCATGGTTGGGCAACAGACTACTGAACTAGATGAGTCTTTGATCTAATGAGCAAGTCTTTTGTTCTTACTTGTGACTTGCAGTGTCTTTGTAGTGATTACGTACAAAGGTACATGTCGACCAGGCATTTATAAGGACGTAGAAGCAAGCACACAGGCAGGAAGTGCCAGTCCTAAAGTTATATCTGCAAACCAAAAGTTTCAATCATCTTGTCCGTCAAAACCGAAGCCTTTGGACAGGCCTCTTTGTTTGCACACCCTAGACTCAGAACATTTACACTTGTTCCAGTTCCTCACCTTGCAGATGGGTGTGGCTCACACTCCATTCCAAGGCGGCTTGACAGAAACTGCTGTCAAATAGCACTGATGATTCATCACCTGCTGTCAAGCTATGTTAAAGGTGGCTGTTGCTGTACTTAACAATATGATTGTGACAAAACGTAAGAAGGAACTCATGGATCATCAAACCCAGGCCTCTGAAGTCACATGAGGTAGGAATTCCTACCTCACGTATTTTTGTTGGAAGAGCTAAATGTGATCCTAAAAGAGAGACAGTGTGGTGTGTGATGTAGGACTAAGACTCTGGTTCAAATCCGCATGCAGCCTCAAACGCTTTCTGGGTGATTGGGTTTCTATCTAAAACCACAATCTACTGCTTTCTAAAGAAGGGAGAAAAAGTTAACATGAAGGAGCAGAGGCCCTGATTTATCTACCCACATTTCTTGCAACAGATAGCCTTCCTTAGATGTAACTTTGAGAATGACTTTAATAGCTATTTCCCTTTATTCTTGGAGTCCTCCTAATGTAGAGGTGGGGGGCCTGTGTCCAGTTTGTGGCTGGTGCCCACTGGGAACAGCTGGTGCAGAAGGCAGGGATACCAACTGTAGTGGAGCCAGAACCAATGGCAAAGCAACTAATTCTCATTTTATCCCCAATTAGTTCCACAAGAGGGGGAGACTGAGGTTGTGCACACACTGTACCTTTAAAGCACATTCCAAGCACATTCTTTCCCTCAAAGAATTCTGGGCAGTGTACTTCATTAAAGGTTGCTGGGAACTGTAGCTCTATGAGAGTTAAACTACAGTGCCCAGAATTCTTTGAGGGGAAGAATGTGCTTTGAATGTGTCTTAAAGGCATAGTGGGCATGCAGCCTTCGGGCAACAGACACACTTGAATCCACTTCAGTTGTTCATGCATAAAAGTCTGTTATGCCAGGGAACCTTTGGCCCTCCAAATGTTACTGAACTACAACTCCCATCAGCTCCAGCAAGCATGACCAGTGGTCAGAGAGGAGGCCCACTAGCCACACCGACTATGTTTTATCTCTACTGTTGGATGCAATAAGCCCCTGGGTGCCATTTGCTGTGAATCACAGGTGGGCAGAGTGCTGGTATCTGGTTGGTCCCCATGGAAACAGGATGCTGGACCAGATGGGCTGTTGGCCTCATCCAGCCGGGCTGCTCTTATGTTCTTATGAGTTGTACAGTAGTTCATCAACATCTGGAGGGCCAAACGTCCCCCACACCACTGATAGACACTTGAATCAACCCCACAAACTAATGATAGTCAAGAATCACCTGCAAGAATATCATTGGCACAAAAATGGAAGCAAGAAGAATTGCCGACGAAAGAAGAATGGCCAATGAAATTAATGGACTATGCAGAATTAGATAAATTAACAGGAAGGATTCAAAACCTGCGGGATCAGAGATTCTTAGAGCACTGGAGTAAATATTTGAGCAATTTGAAAAGCAATTGTGATAAACAGATTACACTAGTAGGACTGCAAGAAGTTCTGTAAGGAGGACTTTGTGAAATATTGCATGGAAGACTTTGAAAAGAATTATTAGTTAAGGACAATTAAAAGTAATAGAGAAATTAAGAAATGCAGAACAAGTGATAAAGAATGGAAAATCTTGAGAGGTTGTTGACAGAAGTCTAAAATATTGTATAAGAAATTATGTAAAATGATTGTTGGAACTTATATGTGATATTGATATATATTGTCAGAGCTGCCCGAGGTCCCAGCTCACAAAGGACCAACGCCAGTTCGTTACTATTTACAAAGGTCTTTATTGAAGTTCAGTTTCGATTTCAAAGCTGCGGCGCGCAGCCCTACGTCTCAAACTCTAGACCACTGAAGCTCCGTCTGAATCTCCTCCCCCCAGACACCAGTTTAAGACTCTAGCCTTGCTCCACCTCTTCCTTTGCTCCTTTCTCCTCTGGGCCCGCCTGTCCGCTGGGGTCTCACCCCTTCTAGACTCTTCTGACGCTGAGTCCCCTGAGTCTTCCCCCTCCCTCCGGCGGGCTTTAGGACCTGGTTCCCAATCCTGGTTTCCTGCTGTGCCGCGCGCCTGCACATTCGAACTTGGTGCGCGCGCCCAGCCGGCAACCTTCCTCCTGACCGTTACACTGCTCCTGTCACTGCTTCCCCCTTCGGGGAGGCTAGCTGAACCTGACTTCCCCTCCGTTCCCTCACTCTGCGATGGAGGCGTGGCCAGCTCTGACTCATCTTCTCTCCCTGCTGGGGGAGACGCTGGCCCTGATCCATGGGACTCTTCCCCCCCACTACGCTCTGGTGGGGAAGCTGGTCCTGATCTCCAGCTGCTGCTTTGGGAGTCCCCGCTGGCCTCTTGTTTCTGGTGCGTCCCCCCTGCCCCTGCCCTGACTCCCCTTGCCCTGGCCATCGGCGCCCCCCTCTGGGAATCTTCTGATTCGCTGGAGAAGCTCATGGAATCTCTTGGGTCACTGTCATACTCCCCTACACTTCCCTCAGATTCTTCCCCTTCGCTCTCCATTCCCTCTCTCCCCTGTGCCTCTGCTCCTGAGCCCCTGACATATATACATATACATATGTACATATAGGTAAAGGTAAAGGGACCCCTGACCATTAGGCCCAGTCGTGGCCGACTCTGGGTTTGCGGCGCTCATCTCGCTTTATTGGCCGAGGGAGCATACAGCTTCCGGGTCATGCGGCCAGCATGACTAAGCCACTTCTGGCGAACCAGAGCAGCACACAGAAACGCCATTTACCTTTCCGTCGGAGCGGTACCTATTTATCTACTTGCACTTCGACGTGCTTTCGAACTGCTAGGTTGGCAGCAGCAGGGACCGAACAATGGGAGCTCACCCCATTGTGGGAATTTGAACCACCAACCTTCTGATCAGCAAGTCCTATGCTCTGTGGTTTAACCCACAGCGCCACCCTGAGGTTGGTGGGGCAGCATCCAGTTCACCCTAATGGCCCAGCCATCAACTGCCAGCCTCATCCAGCATGGCCAGTGAGCAGAGATGATGGTAGTCGTAGTCCAAGAATGTGGGTGGAGACGGCACAATTTCCCCACCCTGATTTGAATGCTTGTTAGCGTGTTCTCTGAAAACTCAGTGAAATGACTAGTACCTAAGTTATAATTTCAGGGCAGTCTAAGACATAACTGGGAAGGGAGATGGCGTCATGTGCCGACTGGACAAACTGCTAGTTATACTTCCTGCCTGGAACAAAAGGAAGGGGGTGGGTGGAAAGAGAAACCTCCAGGCATTGCATGAATTTCTGAAGCTGCAGGAATCTCCCATGTGGTGCTCAGTCCTGTGCAAAGTTGGCCTGGTAGCCCAGAAATTAGAATCAAATAATACAGTCTTTTATTTGCCTCCATAGAATACTGGCTTTTTCCTGACTTGCCCTCAAAGTAAACTCTAAGCTGCCATGACTTGCCCAACAATCCTGCAGGTATTTACACAGGCAGATTGCCACACATCTCCTTCCCTCTCTTTCTCCCGCCCCTTCCTTTTATTATGACACATAATAATGCTTTTTCCTACTTCCTGCTCTCAACACAAGAAAACGTATCACCCATCACTTCTGGGGATGCTTGCAGCCACTTTATGTGTTTATTTATTTATCACATTTGTACCACACCATTTATCCCCAAATGACCTCAAGAGTGGTTTACAAAAATTGGTCCTAAAACAGTCTGAGGCTGTATGCACTCTATACTTTTTAAGCATCTATAGCCTGTTGCAGCGGAAATTATAATTCTGTGTGAGCTAAACTACAGTGCCCAGAATTCTTTGCACAAAAGAATGTACTTTGAATGTGCTTTAAAGACATAGTGTGTACACAGCCTCAAAAAAGACTTCCTCCTCCCTTTAAAAAATAGACTCTTGTGGGTTTGGAAAGTGATCTAGATTGTCTGTGGAGCACATAGAAAAAAAACAAGTGCAGGGGAACATTAGTTCTCGAACGGTTTAGTTGACGATCAAATCGGCTCCCGAATGCCAAAAACCCGGAAGTAAGTGTTCCGGTTTTTGAACGTTTTTGGACAGCCGAATGTCCGATGCGGTTGTCGGCTATTGTTTCCGGGCGGCTGCGCCAATCAGAAACAGTGCCTTGGTTTTTGAACGTTTCAGGAGTCAAATGGACTTCTGAACCAGATTTATTTCGAGAACCAAGGTTCCACTGTACCTGCTCTACATACATTCTAGAATAAAATGTCATGTGTATGCACTTGCTGATAGCTGGATCAGTAGAGCATGTGACTCTTAATCTCAGGGTATTGGGTTCAAGCTCCACATAGGGCAAAAGATTCCTGTATTGCAGGGGGTTGGACTAAATGATCCTCGTGGTCCCTTCCAATGCTATGATTCTATGATTTGCAACACACAACAACTTCAAAGCACATTCAAAACACATTATTTCCCTGAAAACATTCTAGGCACTGTAATTTACTGTTCAAAGAATTCCCAGCAACCCTTAACAAACTACAGTGGCCAGAATGCTTTGAAGGGGGGAAATGTGCTTCAAAGGTATAGTATTTACACAGCCTAAAAATACATGACGTATGAGGAAAGAGGAATGGGAGGGAGGAGGGAAAAGAAAGTGCAAACGAGTTCCTTAAGCTACAGGTCTCATAATGCAGTTATATTGGTAAAATAAAATTTACATACTAAATAAATACTAATAATATTTTACTATCTTGTAATTTTATTCTTCCTGCTTTTATGACTCTTTTTACTATTACTTTGAACTTGTTTGTTTGAATAAAAAATTGCATACAATTTATACAATTGGATATAACTTTATACACATTCATATGAATAGACAAGGCTTCCAATCAAAACAGGCAGAGCACATGGCACTTTTTTGATAGCAAAAGTTATGCTTTCTATTATTCTTAAAAGTACAGTTCTTCGCAAAATAATGGATTGGATTTTGGAAAGAGGCTGCCCTCTTGTGGCAAACTTAATCTCCAGCAAGTGAATTCTTCGAACATTTTTTCTCTTTAGACTTTTTTACAGTACAAAGTCATTCTGATAGGCAGAATGCCCTCAAGTGCCTGGCTTGGCTGGGTTATGGACTGTGCAACCCACTCACCCCATTCTGTAATATCGCAAAACCTGGAAATAAATACTGTGTAAGAATAATGGAAGCATTTCAACTGAACTTGTATGGATGCTGGTAGAAAATGTTGAGCCCACTGAACAGGAATTGGGAACCCGTGGTCCTCCAAGGGAGTGTTGGACTACAACTTCCATCATCCCTCACCACTGGCCATGTTAACTGGGGCTGAGGGGTGTTGGTGTGCAACAACATTTGGTGGGCCACAGGATGTTTTAGAAACAACCCATTCCCACCACCCTTCTGAGTAATACCCCTCCCCACCTTCTCACTATATAGAAGGGTCTGGAAACTTCTGTTTCAGTGTATCTGAAGAAGTGTGCATGCACACGAAAGCTCATACCAAGAACTAACTTAGTTGGTCTTTAAGGTGCTACTGGAAGGAATTTTTTTTGTTTAAACAACACATTTGTTGTACATAAGGCATATTTGATCATACTCCTGATCATATCTGGATCCTTGGCTTTTAGAAGCTAAAGAGGCAGGCCTTCTTCATTCCAAGAGTGGCCATTTAGACTAGGGTATATGGCAGACAAAAGACAAATATGGTTGGTATGATGTCCAGAAGATACTATTGAAGTAGCTTGGTTTTGCAGCTGGTGCAATTTTCAGTAAGACTGAATCACAGAGCTTTTCTGCGTATGTTCCAACTAAAATAGCCCTTATTTCACAATCCTGCACCTTGATGTCAGGAACCATCATAAAACAAAATGTGGTTACAATATCTTAAGAGGGGTCCAAATGCATAGTGAACAAACAACTTTCCACTATATATATATATATATATATTTATATCTCACCATTCCTCCAAGAAGTTCAAGATGGCATATTATGACCCCACTCTTAGGTTGGGCGGAGAGCTTCATGGCTGTTTGGGGATTTGAACCCTGGTCTACCAGGTTCTATCATTTGCATGAGGCAGCAAAATGTATTGGGATAGCCTTGATTCCCTACACCTGCTGAAATTCCCTCTTCTACAGGACTCTTAAGGCTACAGGAGCCCTGTTCCCTTTTTCAAAAGGCCAGCACCACCTAAGACATAGTCAAGAATATTCCTGTTTTCTGCTGCAAAATACTGGAGAAGCGTATTTACAGGCATTTTGTTCAGCATCAGGAGAAAGGGAAAACATGTCTAGCCCCCTTCATGTCCAAACAAAAAGCATAAGGCAAAAGCTATAAACACAACCGAAGTTCCCAGCAAGCTGTGCTGGAATGTAAACAGACATGTGACATACAAGAAGCTCCACACATCTGTTTAGGTGGAACGGAACATCAATATCCTAACAGGCAACACATACACCCAAAATGTGACAATTGTTATCCACTGTCTGCCCACTGTTCTTGCTTGTTGCTGCTGACACTAAGGGAGAAAGGACAAGTCCAAAAAATAAGGCAAGGGGCACAGGGGAGGTTAGGGAGCAAGGCTTTGGAAAATAATTCCAACCAGTTCAGGGTTTATGACTACAGGACAGGAGCAAATCCCAACTTTTCCTCCTCCCATCCTATCTCTTAAGGGTGACCTTTAATGTTCAGTCCTTCCTGCAGTATGCTCAGCTCACATCATGCTCCTCTGGTTTTTTCTTAATTTACAAATGAATTGTTTTCCTGCCTACCTGTAGAGTCCCCAAATTGTGCAGAAACCACCTGTGTTATCTGTAGGCAGCGTTGTTTGACTGCTTAGCTGATAGGTGCTGACTACAGAGTTCAGCATTAAAAGGAACAAGTGCGTTGGGCAGGGGGCAAAATATTTTGGGACATCTCCAGCCTCTAGCAAGAGTTCTCTTGCTTAGTACTCCAAACAGGTGTAACTGGAATCTTGAAGGGCAACGGTTCCCCTGGCACACTGTTTATTTAAAACAGCAGAACGCTTTAGACCAGGTGTGGGGAACATTGGGGATTCCTGGTGTTACTGAACTGCAGCCCCTATCAGCCCCTGCAAGCCTGGACAATGGCCAATGATTATGGGAGTTGCATGGGTTTGTTTTGTTTTTTAAAGAGAAAACAAAATGCAAAAGAAAGAGGAATTAAGGAACATAAGAAGATCCCCAGCATGGGATCAGGCACATGTCACAAAAGATTCATACAAGTATATACTACACATACCTAACTTCTTTCATAAAGAAATGTAATATGGCCCAAATGGCTTTGGCAGCTGCTGATTGTACATTGTACATCAGAGGTAGAAGTGTAGAAAATAAAACTCCGCCAGATGGCGCTGAATGACTGTGGTTTCTCTTTGCAAGATTGCAGTACATTAATTGTCCCTACATAGGGCTGCCATACATTCGGGATTTCCCAGATGCGTCTGCGAATCGGACTGTCAAAATGGCGTCCCGGTGGATTTTTACCAAATTGGCGAAATGTCCAGGATAACCTGGACGTATGGGGAAAAAAATTAAAAGAAAATTTTCTCAGCAAGTGAGGCATACAAAGAGCAAGCATGCTGTAAAAAAAAGAGACTTTTTTGGGGGGATGTTTGCCTTTGTAAATGCAAATTATCTAAAGTTTTCAGCTGTTGAACCACAGTTTGATGAGCAGCAATTAAAAGAAACAACAAAAGTCCTTTACTTTAACATAGTTGTGAAATGGTGATAATAAAAACAATTCAGGTACACTTCTCTGCCACCCTGGTCCCGATGTGGATAATGGGAGGCACTGCAGATGCTTCTCCAGCTGTTGCCACTGAATACAGACTCCAAGCGACAGACCAGAAACAAGATCTTGGAGTGATAGTTAATAGCTCAGTGAAGATGTCAACCCAGTGTGCTGGTGCTGTCGAAAAGACAGATTCCATGCTAGGGATTATTGGGAATGGAATGGAAAATAAAACTGCCAGTATCATGATGCCATTATACAAATCTATGGTGCCCCTGAATTTGGAATACTATGTACAGCTGAATGGCAACATTCAAATTTCAAGAGCAAATTGAAATTCCAAAATCTAAATATTTAAATGCTTTGTAGTGTCTTTTAAAAATGCTTCCAATGTGCAATAAAATGTATATGTGCCTATTCAGAAGTCAGTCCCATTGAAGTCAATTGGCTTACAGCCAGGAAAGTGAGTACAGGATTGCAGTTGGAGTGATATAAAGTGGACATGAGTAAAAATGTACATTGCCCTTCTTTTGTAGATCTTAGGGCGGTTCACAACATAAAAAGACAATACAAAAACGTAAAATACATAATAAAAACGAAGAATGAAAAAACCGCTATAACCCCCCTCTCACAAACACAGGTAAAAGGGGCAGAATATGTTAATCAACCAAAGGCCAGGTTGAAGAGAAATGTTTTTGCCTGGCACCTAAAGGTGTATAAGGAAGGCACCAAGTGGACCTCCCTGGGGAGAGTATTCCACAAATGGGGGGCCACTGCAGAAAAGGCCTATTCTCGTGTTGCTGCAACCTTCCAGATCACCTGCATAGGAGGCTCATGAAGAAAAGCCTCAGAGGGTGATTCTAGGGTCTGGGTTGAAGAGAGGGGCATCCTTGAGATATTGTGATCCTGGGCCATTTAAAGCTTTATGGGTCAAAACCAGCACTTTGAATGGGACCTGTAAACTAAGTGGCAGCCAGTGCAGTTGGGCCAGGATCGGTGTAATATGCTCAAATTGTCTTGCCTCTGTGAGCAACCTGGCTGCTGACTTCTGCACTAGCTGAAGTTTCCAAACCGTTTTCAGAGGCAGCCCTATGTGGAACATATTGAAATAAACTAACCTAGAGGTTATCATAGCACAGAAGACAGAAGGCAAGCTATCTCTGTCCAAATATGGATGCAGCTGGGCCACCAGTCAAAGCTGATAGAAGACACTTGGTGCCACTGGGGCCACCTGAGCGTCCGGCAACAACAAAGGATCCAGAAATACCCTTAAGCTACATACTTGCTCCTTGAGAGAGAGTATAATCCCATCAAGAGCAGGGCCACCTCCCATCCAACCATTTTGCTCCCTCAAATTCCTGTGGTGGCATTTGAAGTTTAAATGCATCATCAGACATTGAATTTCACAGTAAATACCTGCTTAGAGGATCACACTTTATCCTTAGATGCAATCACATGGGAGTTCAGGAAAAGAAGAAAGCCAAGTTGATTAAAGGAAATAGATACATGTTTGATCTAACAAAAATGGAGATGGAAAGAGCCGGGCTTGCTCTTTGCATGTCTCACTTGCTGAGAAACAAAGATGTCTTATCTCTCTAGGTAAAATGACAAAGAAGTGAGAAAGAGGAATTGAGATCAGCTGAGCAGGGCTTTGGTCAGGCACCTCTTTTTAAACTAGATCACTAGGTGGGTGCACACCAATTATAGAACTCACTTTGTGTGAAATAATTTTTTATGGAATGCTTAAAAAGTGTGGACTGTCCCATTTGCACCCCTGCCCTAGAGCCATCCCCCCCAAGGTTGTTTTTCCTAATCAAATGAAAGCTTCTTGCATTGAGAAAGGGCTCAAGATGCTTCCCCAGAAAGCTTCCTCCAACATCATCCAAAGTGACCCATTCTTTAGGACCAACCACAAGGCAGAACCAACTCATTGGCAGACAGGCTTACAAAGTTACTACAGTGCAAATCAGGGCAGGCTTATGTGGGAGGAAGTTTCAATGAACTCAGTGGGGCTTACTTTTGAGTAGACATGTCCTGGATTGTGATGTAATACTGTCTCCCTATATTCCTATCAAGTGCTCTTTCCAAAAGCAGTTTGAGAAATAATCTTCCCACAGGAACCATCATATTATCCAGTAGTAGTAATTCCATTGATATGAATGTGCATCACTAGCTTACGTCCATTAATGTCAGTGGGTCTGTTCAGAATAAAACTTAAGTTTCCCCAAGCAGCAATTTTGTTTTGGGAAAACATGCATCTCCAAGGTAGGAGCGGAACACAAAAGTTGACTCTGCACCTGATATTTTGTCCCAAATTATGCAATTTCGGCTTCTTTCCGCAAAAGATAATGTAAAGATCGATTCAACTCAATTAAAGGTGTATTTATTAAAAGTAGGACCGCAATGAACAGAACAATAATGCTCTTTGGTGTTCTCCCGAAGCAGGAATTCTCAGGCTGAAATCCAAAGCATAGTTAAGTGCAAGTAAATTACCATACTTTTTGCTCTATAAGATGCACCAGACCACAAGATGCACCTCATTTTTGGAGGAGGAAAACAAGAAAAAAAACATTCTGAATCTCAGAAGCCAGAACAGCAAGAGGGTTCTCTGGGCAGTGAAAGCAGCAATCCCTATTGTTAACAACCAGCATTATGCTTTCCATTTTTAAGTTTGGAATAGAGTAGTTGCTTTGGAAGACGATCATCAGGCATCTGCACAACATGACCAGTCCAACGAAGCTGATGTTGAAGAATCATTGGTTCAACACTGGTGATCTTTGCTTCTTCCAGTACACTGATACAGTGGAACCTCTGGATGCGAACGGGATCTGTTCTGGAGCCCCATTTGCATCCTGAAGAGAACGCAACCCGTGTCTGCGCATGCGCAGCTCATGATTCGCCACTTCTGTGCATGTGTGTGACATCATTTTGAACATCTGCGCATGTCCGATCAATGAAACCTGGAAGTAACGTGTTCCATTACTTCCAGGTCGCCATGAAGTGCAACCCGAAATCGCTTTGGGCAGACATGCGCGGCTGGGGGGGGAATAATTCCCCCCCCCAAAAAACTAGGTGTGTCCTATGGGCCGGTGCATCCAATAGGGCGAAAAATACGGTAGTTCGCCTGCCTTCCCAAGTGATGTGTAAATTTTTTCAGAGACATATTCAGCAAAGAGACACCCACCACTAGGTGGAACTCCCAGACTTTCCCCTGGTCCTTCTCCAGGGTCTCCCTTCCAGCATGTGTCCTTGGGCATGCCATGTACCCTGTCATGAGAGCATGGAAAGGAGAGCTGTCTGCTTGCCCAGGACCTGCTGGTGCCCACCCTTGCACTGTGCAGCCAAGGAGAGGCAGCTGGGGAAGGGCTGCGCTTGGCAACTCAAGCTACTCTCCACCACCCTCCTCCTAGGCCTGCTGCTGCAGCTGCAGCTCTGGTGCTGCTGGGAAATCACCAAGCCCACCAAGGAGCGCCAGCCACAGTTCACACTGGGAGCTGACTGAGCTGAGAGGGTGAACACAATGACTGGCAGGTGACCTCCATGAGGAACAAGTGTGCAGGGGCTCAAAGAAGTATCCTCTTGTCTTCCGCATGATCCCTGCAAATAGGTTAGGGAGCGCCATCCTTGCCTTGACCCAGGTATTGTCAACGCAGGCTATGCCACTGGCTTGGAGCCTGCATTTTGTGAGCTGGTGAGAGACCTTGCACACCAGATCTCCCCTCCAGCTGCAGACTCGCTTCTCTCCATTGATGGAATTCAAGTTCAGTAGTTTGCCGCAAAGCATCACATTGCAGCAAAAGCTTTTCCTACACGTTTGGAAGGTACGAAGGAAATAATCTGAGATCAAAGCTCTGCCCTCACTTTGGGCACTTTGGCCTAGCTGGAATATACCCTTGAGCTTTGACTGTTCCCATTGCTTCCCTTACATGGAGGCTGAAGAAATGTGTATTGAAGCTCAGAGTGTGCAGAAGCGCTGGCTTTTTCTGAGTCCTGTACTGGATTATCCAGTAGGCAGGCTAAGCACATGCTGAGAGTGCCAAGCAAAGCAGGAGCAGCTGAGAAAACGATAATTTATTTTTGAACTAATCTGATATTAAGAAAGAAAGAAAGAAAGAAAGAAAGAAAGAAAGAAAGAAAGAAAGAGAAAGAAAGAAAGAAAGAAAGAAAGAAAGAAAGAAAGAAAGAAAGAAAGAAAGAAAGAGAAGTCATAATGGGGGAAATCAGAAATTCGTTAGATGTCATTACACACTCTTTCCACTATTTTTCTGTTCTCTTTTTATAATGTATCCTAAACCAGGAGGTATCCTACTAAAGAAATAATATATGGAAATCAGAACCTGACATGTGTTGGGAAAAAATCATGTATTATTTTATTTTACGGTTTAGTATTGAGTTTATTTTGAATTGCCTATAGAGAGGTACTAAAATCTTTCTAACCCAGCCCTGGTTGAGTATCATCTTTCTGTCTTAACTCTGCCAGGAAGGCAGCCTAACCTGGAACTTGAGACACATGGCACTCTCCCTTGGCATTATCATGAGTGTGAAATGCCTCCAGCAACAGTCTCAAAAGGGGGCTAATTGGCTATAGAAATGTAGGTGATTTCAGAGCTCAATGAGCTAGTCTCTGTGCAATGCACTTCCTCTGGAAGAGTCTGTACAGAGAGAGTTCAGCCTGCACCAGATCAAAGGGGTCACAGAGTATTTTGTTACAAACAGAGCTAGTACGAAGGGTATGAGTTTACTCAGTGTCAATGCCAGGCTATTTTACACCCTAGGCAAGGCTAACTAACTAGTTGCACCACCATGACGCCCCATTCAATTTTCAAAAACAGTCGTCTTGTAGAAAAAATGCAAAGCACAAAGCTTGAAACTGTTAAATGTATTTTAAATGGCAATAATAAATAATACAACAATCTGTGATTATGTTTCTCAAAGATAAAAGAGCATGTATTAGTGCACAAATAATTTCGAACAATCTTGTGAATTGTGATGTTAAAATTTAAGTCTTTTCAAAGTTTCAATTCCAAGCACATCAAAAATCTCTTTGAGTGTTTTCTTTTCCTTTGCCAATGTGGTCAACAATTCCTTCAAGTTCATGTGCTGATGTTCAGCCATGTTCCATTAATATAATTCCCAGGCAAATCAGCCTTTTTTGCAACATTGTTGAGCGTGTGTAAGTTTTTATAGGTTTGAGCATTGAGAAACCGCATTCACCACTTTCCAACTGAAAGTGTGAGAAGCAATCTTTATGGCAGCATAGACTTTGGAAACCTTCCAGCTCTTTATATAAAAGCAAAACATTGTCAGTAATTTATAAAATATAAGAAAAGCCAGTCTATATAAAACTGTGCGCCTCAAAGGTCTGTCTCTGAGGTCTGTCGCCCTAGGCGGCTGTGCTTGGGCGAGTCCATCCGGAGTTACTTCAGCCTGCTGTATTTGGAGCACGTAGGAGCTTGACTCATGTTATCTCTTCATTGAGGAAGACAATCGAATCAGAATGATTGGCAGCCCGTTGCCAAGCCTCAGTAGCTGACTGAAAACTTGCTAATTATACTTGATTAACTCCTCATTGCAACACAAACCAATTTACAAATCTGCAAGGCTATGGAATTGGCGGTGAAGTGCCTGAATTGGCCTAATCTAGATCCTCTCCTATCTTCCAAAACATTCCCACAGTATTAAGGAGCCGACACAATTTCTATTCCTTCAACGAGCGATTATTTTTATTTTCAATTACCAACAGCAGAAACTATATATTTAATTAATGTTCTGAGAACTGAAATGGCAAAGCTGTATTACAACTGAGAACTAACATAAACTACCGTACACGTTTTAAAAAAACAAAACTGCAAGGAAAGTGCTATTTGTTAGGGAACTGTCTTCAAAGAAGGTGCCTTCCATAGTTCCAGTTACAGATAGGTAGCCGTGTTGGTCTGCCATAGTCAAAACAAAAAAAAATCCTTCCAGTAGCACCTTAAAGACCAACTAAATCAGTTCTTGGTATGAGCTTTCGTGTGCATGTGTATCTGAAGAAGTGTGCATGCACACGAAAGCTCATACCAAGAACTGACTTAATTGGTCTTTAAGGTGCTACTGGAAGGAATTTTTTTTGTTTTGTCTTCAAAGAAGTTTGCATATGGTTTGTTCTAACCTACCGACACTTTCTTAAACTTTCACTGACCATCTCTCTATGAAGAAAAGTCGGCGTGTTTTATTAACCCTTTCCGGGTTAATACACACACCGCAATATGCAATTTCAAGGGCATTTTATGCCAAATGTCGTCTTCGTTTTCGTTTCCAAAAAGAAAATAGGAACATTGTAAAGGTGAAATTTTGTAACAATGCCCTGAAGGTCCACTTATGTGTAGTGCGCAACGTTAGAGAAAAACTCTTGCTACAATGTGATGGTCTGAGGAAACAAACTACACTTTATTAAACTTGAATTCAGTAAATGGAGGGAAGCAAGCAAGCCTCTGGCGTACAAGTCCTCTCTTGCGTCCACCGGATCACAATAGCACGATCCTTTGACCGCGCCTTCCAGGAAGAAAAAATAAATGCTGAAGAGCAGCGGTGTGAACCTGACATCTCCGGAATTTTTTGGCATTGGAGAGAAAATGGGTGTCGCTCTTTTTCTTTTAAATGCTTTTTATTAAAATATTTTATCGGGTAACAAAAGTACAGGCAGCGTCTCTGTTGTAAGAAAGGGTTTCAAGCAAAGCGAGGTCGAGAACCGGGGTGCAAGCTCTATCGGGTTTAAAGAGGAGCGGCCAGTCGGTAGTTATTAGTTTTAATTATTGTTGCTTAATAAATTTATAAGATGCTCTGTACCATGAAGCCACCGGTGTGTGTGTGTTATAAATTTAAAAAAGAAGAAAACACACAGACAAAAGTTAAGTTCTAAAAACTATGTATCTGTAAAACCGTGTATCTGAAGAAGTGTGCATGCACACGAAAGCTCATACCAAGAAGTAACTTAGTTGGTCTTTAAGGTGCTACTGGAAGGATTTTTTTTTTGTCTAAAAACTATAACATTGTTTCAACAAACTCCCAGGACAACAAAAACCTTTTTCTGGCTATGCTCTTAATATTCCATAAATGACTGGGCCACACTGCAGGGAAAGATTCCTGAAACCAAAAGGCAGGACCCAGGCGCCAACTTCCCTAAGGGACACAGCGAAGCTTGCTTCTGAGTATAGGATTGCAAATGGAATGTTGAAATAAAATGCCGGACGGGAAGGAAAGAATTCCTCGGGGAGCATCTTCCAAAGAAGCCATAATTCCTTTGCACCTGACCACAAAAGCTTCTGCCACAAATCCCTCATTTCCCCCCATTTAAAATATCTGTCTCCCTTTGCATACCTTTTAATAAAATATTAAGAAATAATTAAGCCGCATAATAAATCAAACCAAACCGAGCAGTCAGCAAGATTTCCAGAGTCCATCTTGAAATCGTGGAAACATTTCAGTTGCAGAATTCAGAGTTGACAATCAAATCGTTAAATGGACTGGTTGTTTTTTAAAATCACACCCCCTCCTTTCAATCCCTAGGGAAGAGGGGGCGAAGCTGGAGCCCTGAAGATGTGTGGGACTCCATTGCCTCTGACCACTGGTCATGCTGGCTGGTCCCGATGGGAATTCTAGTCCACCCACACCTGGAGAGCCCCCCCTCTGCATCCCTGCCACGGGCTGCTCCGCCACCCCCTAGAAAGAGAGATCCGGGCTCCTGGGGTTGTTCTCTGCTGCCTACCCCCCACCCCCCATCTTCCAGGTCGGGACTTCGGGGACGCCTCAAGTGAAAGGCTAAGGGGCGGATTCCCCGGTTTTTTTTGGGGGGGGATAAACAACTCCCCATTCAACAGTTTCTGCTCGGTTTCATGAACCTCGCTTTGTACTCGGTTGCAACCCAGACGGCGCTTTTGTCAGCACAATCGCTAGGCAGGGCCTGGTGCGCAGGAGCCAGCCTAGGGTTCTTCGACGCCCCCAATAAAATATTTGAGGAGGCTACACCCGACAGCCAAGTTGATGGGCACTGCCATTCATTTTTTTTAAATAAGATATTTATTAAAGTTTTAGAAGTACAAAAAGAGAAATAAAAAAACCCATCCTTTTAAACAATAAAAAATAAAATACAAAAAGGAAAAAAGATAAATCAGTAAGCAAAAAGAAGAATCAAGAAGAAAAAAAAGAAAAAGGAAACAATACAACAAATCTTCCCATTACTTTCCTTTCATTAGCTTATTTCCCTGACCTCCTCACACCTCCCTTTCTTGTATTCTAAGTCAATTATCCATTTCAGCAAATATTTTCCCTCTTTTCAAATTTTTGTCCTGAGAATTTTTCTTGATACTAATATAAGTTTACTTTCCTTCCTTTCACCAATTAACAGTCTATTTTTCTTAAATCTTTGTTACATTTCTGCTAGAGTCACATAAATTCATTCCAATATCATTCTAACATTCATTGATCTTACAATACTTTTGTAAATAGTCTTTAAATTTCTTCCAATCTTCCTCCACCGTCTCTTCTCCCTGGTCTCGGATTCTGCCAGTCATTTTCGCCAGTTCCATATAGTCCATCACCTTCATCTGCCATTCTTCCAGAGTGGGTAGTTCTTGTGTCTTCCAGATGGGCACTGCCATTCAAAAGGGGTGTGCGCACACCCCATCATGTGATTGATTAGGGTGGGGCTTACATCCCCCCCAATATTTTATTCAAGTTGGCACCCTTGTTGAGAGGAGGATTAGGCAGCTAAAATAGAGATACTTAAAGAAGCCCTCCATGTACGGATGCAAGGAGGGTTTCTCAGTTGATGCTTTCAAAATTCAATATTTGCCTCTGAACACACACATCTCGACATCCGAAGAGAAGGCTGGATAGTGCAGGTGCTTTTTAAAAGTTAAAAATAAATAAATCTCCAAATAACCCAAACAACAAAAATAGAACTCAAGGAGATAAACACACACAAATAAACAGAACAGACCTACATGGGATGTCATGGTGCAGGTGAGTGTTAGTACAAACCAAATTGTGTCCTCCCAGAAAGTGAGAGCCATTCTGCCTCCCTGGAAGACTGCAAAAATCCTGTGGAAAAGGACTTGAACCACCTGCAGCTTCAGATTGGAGGAACAGGGTTGCAAGTGAACATCAGCCAATGGTTTAACTGCCCCTGGACTCCCTCAGCCCCTTCACAAAATATGCCAAAAGGAATTCAAACGCAGAGGATGAGCAATTTGGTGGCCCATCTTTGACAGTCTTCTACAGCTGGGTCAGTTGTAGGCAGTACTTTCGGATGACACTGCCAAGTACTTATTTTACAGCGTTTTATCAACACAGTTCAATGTCTTCCACTCCTGTTGGTCCATAATAAGCTCCCTCTGTCTTTAAATGAACAGGAATTTTCTGGAGGAGTGGCTTGACCAATAATGCACATGTGCCTGAAAATAATAAATCACTCATTCTCCAGTTCCCTAAGAACAGGACTAAAACCAGCTTAGAAAACATACAATATTTACTTTCAGATATTGACTTTATTTATAGTGGCTGCCTTTTTTTCTTTTTCTTTTTGCATTGCCTGCTGCAAGAATCCAGGCTAATGAGCTTTCAAGCCTCACTCAGGATGCTCTTTGAGCCAATCCTACACTACAGGCCTGCTGTGAAGGTAACATGTGCAGGTCAGATCCAGACACCCTATAGATGAATACAAGAATCTTGCAAAGGCTCACAACAAATGTAATTATTCTGTGTTTGTCTATGATGCTTCTGATAGTTGGTGGGTTATGGGCTCTATGATAGGAGTGGGCATTATCTTGGAAGATGTTTAGTGGGGCCAGTTCCAGGGTGACGTCTAATTGCTTAGTTATTTTGCATAGTTCTTGTATGATTGGTGTCCAGAAGAGATGGATCTTGGGACATTCCCACCACATGTGGAGGCATGTGCCTGTGGAGGTGCATCCTCTGCAGCATTTTTGTGAGGTTCCTGGGTGTATTAGCGCTAATTTCCATGGTGTTAGGTATCATCTGAGAGTTTCTTTCCTTTTTGCCAATACAGATTTAAAGGGAGGTTTAGCCCACATTCTGGTCCAGTGGGTGGGGTTAATCTCATAGCCTATGTCATCCTCCCTTTTTTATTATTACATTGAGGGGGTTTGTGGGATTTTGGAGCAGTGTTTTCTATATTGCTGATACCATCCCTTTGCCATGTTCCTTTGTTGTTGGGAAGTGGTTTCCAAAGGTTGTCAAGGGCCTAGTTGCTGCCGATTTTACTACTGGATTGTTTAAGAGAGCAGGTAATGATTCTGTAGAAAATACAACTGGAGAAAAAGAGACAATGCACATACATTTGTAAACCAAGAAAATCTTTAATAAAAATTATTAACAACAAATGTTCCATAAAGACTGGTTAGCTTGGCAACTACTGTATATCAAAAGAACAAGCCTAAACATCGGCACTTGACTTGAAGAAATTGGTGACAAAATCTGCAAAGCGATGTGCCCGGAATTGAAATTTAAGAGACTTAAATGTTAACATCACAATCCACAAGATTATGTAAAATGCTTTAACATTATCTTTCTCAAATACAAATGGAAATCACAAGATTGTTGCATTTTTTATTATTGCAATTTAAAATAAAATTAGTAGCTTCCAGTTTTGTGCTTTCCCTTTTTACTACAAGACACCCATTTTTGAAAACTGAAGTTAGCAATGTTTTATTCATTTACCTCTTTATCTGATTTCATTTCAATGCCTGCTAACATCCAACAGATCTCAAGGCGGCATAGAGACAGATACATAGAAGCATCACAATTAAAACCAAAATACACACAAAGTACGCTGAAAGGTGAGAGGAGGAAAAAACAACAAAACAGGTGGCCAGGGTGTGTGTGTGTCATGAAGGCTTCTTGCCTGGCTCTGCTGCTTTTTTCGGAGGGGGGACACACCCCAATGACTGAGCTGGGAGATCCTTTCCATGCCTTTAAAAGGGCCCCTGTACCTTCTGCACCTACATTTCATGCCCACCACTCCTCCTGACCAGAGAAGCAGGGGATGGATTTCCACACCTTTGAGAATGACCTCCACCTCTCTTCCCAGGAGACACCTGCTCCTCTTCCCCCTTCCTCCTCTCACCTTTGAGGCCAACAGCAGCTCCAGACTGGGCAGGGGGCAACTTAGGGAAAGCGCAGCCTGCTTAACGCCCCACTTTTCTCCTCTGCAGAGATCAGGACAATGCGCAACCGTCTTCGCTCATCGGACCGGAGGCCGAGGTTTGCGTTCTCAGACTTCCAGCTGGACGTACTGGAAACGACGTTCAAGGTGCGACCGAAGCCCAGTCACTATAAGAGGATGTTGCTGGCCTGCCTCACTGAGATCCCTGAGGATCGCATCCAGGTGAGTTGCGGGGGGAGAGGCGGTCCCGATTCTGCCAGGAAGAAAGGCGAGACGGGAGGACGTCGGGTAGGGATTGGGGGCAGAGGAGGAGAATCGACTGGGAGCTCCCTTCCAGGTCTGCCTCTTGCAGCCCCTGGAGCCTGCCTGGGCACCTTTCTTGGGACACCCGGCCCCTGTGCTTGATGGGCAAGGGAAACTTCTTTGAGCAAGGCAAGCAGGGCTGGAGAGCTTCCAGGGCGCCTCTCCTCTCCCCCAGCCTCACCTTCCCACTTCCCTCAAGGGCAAGGAGTGCAGCAAAAGCAGAGCATGCCAATGTTGCGCTTCTTGTGGGATAATATATACACAGAGCACTCAAGTCCAACATTTCCTGTTTGTTTCCTGATCCATCATGTGTTGCCTTTTGGTGATCATGCTCTTAGCCAGCAGCACATGGCTCATCCTTTACAGAGGATTGAAGCCACAAGGTAGAAAGTTTGAAGCTTCTTTTCTCTGCAAATGTAACTGCAACTACAAGATAAAGCCTGTTACAGATAGGTAGCCAACCTACAGGCTACTAATCAAAACAAGATCAACAATATTGTCAATCTCTCACAGCAAGCACTCAGCTCAGCTGAGGAATCAGTCCTTTCACGTGGACTGTCATTCTGCCCTGCCAAATCCCCACACATGATTCAGTTCTGCGGGGACTTGGAAGCATTTTTTCGCCATTTACGCCTGAAGGAGTATTTTCAACACACACAACAACAAGACAAAGCAGAACAAGCAACAACTTCACAACACAACACCTCTCAACCCACTGGAGAACAACAACCACCCTCCCAACAGAACACTGACCACCAACTACCACCGAAAAAGTGTTACACAAAAAGGGACTCCACATGGACCCCTCCTGATGGACGCAATACCACACTGGACTTGTACATTGACTGCTTCCGCCACAGAATCCAAACAGATGTGACCAGAAAACACCATCGCTTACAACAAAATCTAAACCATGCTGAAAGGAGAGCCATAGATAATCTCAGAAACAACCCAGACATTATAATTAAAGAAGCGGACAAAGGTGGAGCTGTCGTCATCATGACCAAAACTGACTACATTCAGGAGGCTCACAGACAACTTTCCAATACCGCCTTTTACATAAAATTGGACTCAGACCCCACACAAGAATACAAAAAAGAACTGAACAAGATTGTTAAGGAGCTACCCCCACACATCCAAGAACAGATCCTCACAAACACACCAACAGAACCTCGACCAGGAACTTTCTATCTTCTACCTAAAATACACAAACCAGGAAATCCAGGACGCCCCATCATTTCAGGTATTGGCACTATTACAGTGGGTGTCTCCGGTTATATGGACTCTGTTCTGAAACCATATGCCATCAGTGCTCCCAGCTATGTACGTGACACCACAGATTTTCTGAGGAAAATACAATCTTTAAATAATCTTCCTAACAATACTATACTAGCTACCATGGATGTGGAATATCTGTATACCAACATCCCACACAACGATGGTTTACAAGCTATAAGGAACACCATTTCAGATAAAACCACAGCGGACTTTGCCACCAAACTCTGCCAATTTGTCCTTACCCACAACAACTTCAAATTCGGTGATGACCTGTTCCTTCAGATCAGCGGCACAGCAATGGGCACCCGCATGGCCCCACAGTATGCCAACATCTTCATGGCAGATTTAGAACAACGTTTCCTAAACTCCTACCCACTCAAACCTCTCTTGTACCTGCGATACATTGACGATATCTTTATCATCTGGACACATGGTCAACAGACTCTGGACACCTTCCACCAGAAATTTAATTATTTTCACCCCACAATCAAACCTAACAATGAATCAATCTATGCAAGAAATACATTTTTTGGACACTACTATAAAAATACAGGATGGGCGCATAGACACCACCTTATACCGTAAACCAACTGACCGACAAACATATCTACATGCCTCTAGCTACCATCCCAAACATACCAAACAGTCCATTGTATATAGCCAGGCACTATGTTACAGCCGCATCTGTTCCAATTCTACAGACACAGACTCTCACCTAAGAGATCTACAACAAACCTTTTTAGAACTAAAATACCCAGCAGATGTAGTTAGACAACAGATCAACAGAGCCAGACTGATACCCAGAGAGAACTTGCTGCAAGACAGACCCAAAAAAGGGCCCCTGTACCTTCTGCACCCACATTTCATGCCCACCACTCCTCCTGACCAGAGAAGCAGGGGATGGATTTCCACACCTTTGAGAATGACCTCCACTTCTCTTCCCAGGAGACACCTGCTCCTCTTCCCCCTTCCTCCTCTCACCTTTGAGGCCAAGAGCAGCTCCAGACTGGGCAGGGGGCAACTTAGGGAAAGCGCAGCCTGCTTAACGCCCCGCTTTTCTCGTCTGCAGAGATCAGGACAACGCGCAACCGTCTTCGCTCATTGGACCGGAGGCCGAGGTTTGAGTTCTCAGACTTCCAGGTGGACGTACTGGAAACGACGTTCAAGGTGCGACCGAAGCCCGGTCACTATAAGAGGATGTTGCTGGCCTGCCTAACCGAGATCCCTGAGGATCGCATCCAGGTGAGTTGCAGGGGGAGAGGTGGTCCCGATTCTGCCAGGAAGAAAGGCGAGACGGGAAGACGTCGGGTAGGGATTGGGGGCACAGGAGGAAAATCGACTGGGAGCTCCCTTCCAGGTCTGCCTCTTGCAGCCCCTGGAGCCTGCCTGGGCGCCTTTCTTGGGACACTCGGCCCCTGTGCTTGATGGGCAAGGGAAACTGCCCTGGGGACCTTCCTTGAGCTAAGCAAGCAGGGCTGGAGAGCTTCCAGGGCGGCTGCTCCTCTCCCCCCGCCTCACCTTCCTACTCCCCTCAAGGGCAAGGAGTGCAGCGAAAGCAGAGCATGCCAACGTTGCGCTTCTTGTGGGATAGATATACACAGAGCACTCAAGTCCAACATTTCCTGTTTGTTTCCTGATCCATCACATGTTGCCTTTTGGTGACCATGCTCTTAGCCAGCAGCACATGGCTCATCCTTTACAGAGGATTGAAGCCACAAGGTAGAAAGTTTGAAGCTTCTTTTCTCTGCAAATGTAACTGCAACTACAAGATAAAACCTGACATTTGAACAATATCAACTGAAAGTAAGTAAACTTTGCCATTACCTTTTTAAAAAGACTGTCATGCCATAGTTTTTAAGAGGAAACTAATGGGGAAATTTACCAGGAACAATCCAATTTGGACAAGCCAGGCTGGATTGATCAACTTATATGATTCTAACGAATCCATCAACTTTCTTCCAGCAATATGCAAGGGAATGTGCTCTGCTACTAGCGTTTAGTGAGGAAGGATAATATTGAATCCATATATCTTCTCCCACTATCCACAACATTCCCACACATCTGGCCAGTCCTTATGGGAATCCAGAGTCCATTAACATGGGGCGGTGGGAGACTCAAGTCTGCCATCTCTGCTTTCTTGAGAACACCTGTGCTCATGCTCCTCCTCTCATTCCTAACAGCTCTGGTTCCGCAACCAGAATCATGAGAACTGCCCTCCAGAATATGTGTCTTCCAGAGCCGCCTTTACACCTGCCACTCAGGTTCAAAATGTCGGCCTACCATTGCCTCCCCTTCCTCCAAGCTGTGGCCTATCACTTCACCTGCCAAGACATATGCAGCCTCCAAGCTTCAGCCTGCCACCAACTCAACAGTTCATAGCAAGGAACCTGTCAGCTCCTCAAATATCAGATCAAAATAAATTTCATTATTTTTAGCTTTCCGGAGGACTAACATTTTTGTTGGGGGGGGTTAGCAATGTCAGAACTGGTCCATGCAATTGGGAAAAACCACCCTGGGAGAAGCAGATATGCACAGAGGTGGCAGAGGAAAGTGTGCAGGGCAGCATTTCTGTGCATGCTGCTCCAGAACGAGAAGGGGGAATTCCTTGAAGGGCCCACCTCTGAGGTTTTTTTCTTGCTTGCGTTTGCTTTTGGTTGGGGGGGGTGCTTTTCCACAGGTGAATTTCAGGGCAGATTTGGTTTTTGTTTTGCTTGGGGAACGGGGCACTTTGGGAGGGAACGAAGGGTAAAGGCCAAAAGGCCCAGGGATTTTAACTGCGTCACACTCAGGAGTGTAACTTGGGACTGATTGGGCTGGATCTCCCACCGCCTGTGAACATTGGTCACACTGGCTGCTTCTGGTGGGAGCCAGAGACCAAGAACAGGAGGGGTTTGGGGGCTCAAGTCCGCCAACCTGGTTTCATAAGAGCACTCCTGTGCTCACACTCCTCCTTACATCCCCAACAGCTCTGGTTCTGGACCTGCTGGGCAAAGGCACAAAGGGCGAATAATGAGAATTGTTCTCTGGAAGAGGTGTCCACCTCCAGATCCTTATTTACACCCACTGCTCTGCTTCCTATTTTAGCCAGCTACCAGCACACCTGGTAAATATTCAGTTGCCCACCTAGTTATCCAGTTCAACTGGTACTACCAACAGATACATTATTTTTTTCCTGCTAGGCTCCAGGGGTCTATTGAACTTCACTAGGCAACAGGAGCAAGAAATGGATTCACACATCTTTCCAGTTCCAGAAGAGACTCTCCACCTCTACATTGTTTCTCTTCCCTCCACTTCACAGGGTTCCTCTAGCTCTGCCAAGTATCTAGTCCTCAAGACAGGGGGCTGGTCAAGGGAGGGAGGAAAGCCAACACTTCTCTTCTGCAGCTCAAGGGATCCCACAACAAGGGATTCTGCACTGCTGTGGATCAGGGTCATCTGACCTAAGGAAGAGGACAGCCTTCAGCCCCTTCCAGTTGGATGTTTTAGAGATGACCTTCAATGATGTCCTCAGGTAACAGCACCACCAAAGCACACTGTCAGCCAGCCAGACCCCAAAATTTCTAGTCAATACATTACTCCTGTCTGCCATTCCTTTGACACCACTGAAGTTAGGAATGGCTGTGTCTATCTCTCCCATGCTGGAAGAGGATGTCCACCTCTGCTTAGAGGAGAGTCCAGCACCTCCTCCATCCACCTCACACAGTCCCCTCCAGTTCTGCTGGTCCTCAAGGCAGAGAGAGAGTAAGGCAACCTTGCTAACCCAGCTTGCCCCTGGCAACTCTGGGCAACCGAGAGCCACTATAGCCCATTGGACCAGAGTGACAGGAATCGGAAGTCCAGTGTCTACGTCCCACTTCAGCCGGATGTCCTGGAGGAAGTATTCAAAGATTTTGGCTGTCCAAGGGAGAGATGAGATCGGTGTCCCAGCCAGACCCATTAGGGCTTTTCAGAAGCAGAGTGCCTCCTATAATCACAGTGGTCCTGGAGAACCTCTTTCAAGGGAGGCTTGTGAGCTGGTGGAGATTCCAGAGGGTGCAGTTCTGGTGAATGGAGGTGCAATTCATTCTCCCGCTGCCTTGGGAGATGCACAAGACCTCAGTCTCCAGCCTTCTGGGCTTCAACTGAAGGAGTAGAGTTTGCAGAGCAGGAATGAAGCATCTGAAAAGAAATTGTTGCAAAATTCAATTGGTGCTCCTTTAAATGCACATTCCAGGAGAATATGAGGTTCCATGTTCACCTAAGAGAGAAGCACAAGAGGAAAACAAATTATTAGGGGGGGGGGGGAATGAGATATGGCTTCCAGTCACCTCAACATTGAAATGCAGATGCCCTAGAGATGACTAATTAAGCAGTATGCAAAATGTCCAAATAATACTATGTATTCATTATAGATGCCAAAGAAAATGGGAAGTAAAGATTTGTCCATGGTTTCATAGAAGTTAGAAAATGCTGTGAGATTCCCAATATACTTATTTCTCTGTGAACCTTCTATGTTGTACTAGACTAGCTCAAACTTACAAAAACATGTACTAAGTTGCTGCTGACTGGGAGATCAAACCACAGCCCTCTTTCATTCCTGGGACCCCTTCCTCCACCAACAGAACCTCAGTCCAGGGCTCATTATACTGTACCAATATAGGGTCTACATTTTGCCCCCAACCCACGCCTCTTTCCTCACAGGAGTGAAACCTGGAACACCAGACCCTCACCCTCCCTCCTGCTCTGTCACTCACTCACTGCCCTCGTTCACAGACCACGATACACACATCCCCCACTTCCCCTAAAACACCCCCACGCCCTTCTCACACACTTATAACCGTCTTAATGAACCAGAATACCCCCAACGGATTCCTCACAGCCTCAAACAGCTCCCCATTTCTCCCCTCCCCACTCCTCTCATCCCCTTGGCACCGCCACTGAGCCCATGGGGAAAAGTGGGAATTGAAAGAGTGACGGGCTGTACACTAGATGAAATAAACTCAGTGTAGAGCCATCGGTTTCCTTGTGTTTATTTCAACTCGTAGTAAAAAACAGTCAATCATCCAGTAGGAGTCCGCCGTGCCCCTCCCAAACCCCAGGCTATATATATATTTCATTGACACCATCAGTCACGCCTCATAAGCTGATTCAAACTTCCCTCCTGGAGCCGGATTGGACGGCTCCTAGGAGCCAATCAAGTTACTGCATTCTAGAATCCTACCTGCCTAGTGTTCTGGGATCCAAGCTCAAGACATAACACTAGAGCAGGAGAAGTCAATCACTCTCTTTTCATACCAACCCAACAAACAGCTAACTCCTGTCGACTCCAACTTTTGGTCGAAAGCCACAGTGTTCTTGGGGAAAACACGCAGGTTGCATTCCAATGGTAGACCCTTCGCAACTAGTAAAGCTAAACCATCCATCCCCATTCATTTCAATGCGTTTTCCCCAAGAAAGACAGACATTATCACATCACAGTTTGACTGGGCTGGAGATTAGAAGAATTAGAAGAAACAAAAAGCAGAACAATTCAGCAAACAGAATGTTAACGGCAACTATAGCATTTCCATTGCAGAGCACGGGGAGAAAAAACCAGCACTTACTGCGGATCCTCGCGATGTACCGTACTCAGCAACCTAGACGTCCCAGCAGCAGCCTCTTCGCAAACCGAGGACCGGTTGAGTCTGCAGCTTTCCTCCCTGGAGACTATAAAGGGCTGAACCGGATTGGCCCCAATTAGGTCCAGCTGAACCAGGTTAACCCAAATTGGATCCCGGTGTGTCTGGGAGAGGCTCCCTCCCGCCGCAGCCAGGAAGGGGACGCCGATAAAGTGGCAGGTGACCCTTGCGAGAGCTCCGAGTGCCAGGACTGGGGCGGGGGGCGCTTTAAGGGGATGTTGTGCATACAATCAATGAAAGAGGGCCTTGCAGTCTCTGCACCCAGGTGTGTCTTTTTGGCAGCCCAAAGGGGTTTATTGAAGGTGTGTCCCAGGGAAGCGCGCCTAGCATCCTGGTCTCCACAGGTGAGCTTCTCAAGCTACCTAAACAGAGAAGCACAGCCTGTTGAACTTCCGGGAATTAACTGCTGACTAATCAGGCTTAGGGTCGTAGTCGAAAGTGCATCCCCAAGGTTTCTCTATCTCACCCAGGCCATGCCTCTCTTCCCCATTACAATCTGCAAAATGGCACTGGACTACTTGGCAGGGTTGTTGTGAAGGCAGGAAGGTCCATAACTGCAACTTCTTCTACAGGCGTCTTCTATATACCTGTCCAGTTTGGGTCAATTATTTCTGTCATGGGAGCCAACTCCTAAGGGTCAAGAGGTTTTGGCTGCCCAGAAAGAAATATTTGAGGGGGCCGGTCCCACTAAAACTGATAGGCATTGCTATTCAAATAGTGTGTGTGCGCCATGTCCTGTCATAGATTATGCGGGGCGGGGTTTACCTGGGTCCCCAATATTTTATTCAGGTTGGCACCTCTGATTGCAGTGCTCTATTCAGACTAGTGGGGGAGCACCAGGGATGTCAAACTGAATAAAATATGGGGGTAGGTAAGCCCCGCCCCGCATAATCGATCACATGACACAGTACACGCACCCCATTTGAATGACAATGCCCATCAAACTTGGGGGGCAGCCCCCTCAAATATTTTATTGTGGAGACCTATAAGGTGGGCTTGGCTGAAAGAGCAGGAATGGGTCAAGACCAGGCTAAGAGGTTCATAATTCTATCCAGTTCCCCTTTATCAAACCACTAAGGCTGCAATATGATGCTTTTTTACCTAGGAGTCAGTCCCCCTGCGGGGTAGCGATTAGCGTGCTTGGACTAGGAAGTGGGTTCAGATCCACCCCCCCCCCAAAAGCCGTGAAGCCCTCTGGGTGAACCAGGGCCAGTCACTGCGTCTCAGCCTAATCTAACTTGCAAGGTTGTTGCATGGATAAAATAGGAGGGCATGTATATACAGCACCTTGAGCTCCCGGGAGGAAAATGAAATAAACTCAGGAGGACATTCTGAGGGTGACAGCATTGTGCTAGGAAAGATGGCTGCTGCCCGTTTATTTACCAAAAACATTTCTATATTGGAAACGCTTTTGTAGCATTTTCCCAGGAGGGTCGGGAGCGATAGAGAGAAATTGGGGTGTGGGGGTGTGTGGGGTGTGTCCTTCGCCCTTCCCTTAAGCAGGGGGTCTCAACGACCCTGTAAGTTCGGGTTGGCTGAAAGAGCAGGAATGGTCCCAGATCAGCCAGTGAAGTTGATGGTTCTTCCCAGTTCCATGTTTTCAGACCACTAAGACGCATTCCTAGCAGGACCCTCTGAGCGCCACTGCACTGTGCTGGAAAAGGTGGCTGCCGCAGGTTCAGTGTCAGTAAGAAGTGTGCAGAATGTTCTTCTTTTATCAAGGAATTACCGAAGGAAATGAGACAGGCGCCTGGGTCCTGCCTTGATGTTTCAGGAATCGTTCCCTGCGATGTGGCCCAGTCATTTATGGAATATTAAAGGCATAGCCAGAGAAAAGGTTTTGCTGTCCTGGGAATTTGCTCAGACAATGTTATCATATTTAGAGCTTATGTTTTTAACTTGTACGCCCTTTTGATGGCTTCACACTACAAAACAGTGTCACTACCAATTCTCAATCTCTTTTTTTAAAAATAAATATTTATTAGAGTTTTTAGAAAAAAGAATACAGTGATAGTAAACATTATTGCTTTGTTTTAACAAAATTTCATAATATCCTTGAACTTCCTCACGTCTCCCGCTCCCACTTACATCATTAATAAGTTTTTGTCAAGCAAATTATCATTCTCTCTAAAATGCCAGCATTTATGGAATATTAAGGGCATAGCCAAATAAAAGGTTTTATTGTTTTTAGAGCTTATGTTTTTTATGTTCCTTTCTCTTTTTATCTTGTACGCGGCTGAGATGGCTTGACGCTAGGAAGCAGCTAATAAATTTGTTAAGTAATAATAATTTAGAATAGTAACCGCCTCTCTGTTTCTTTAAACCGGATCACTCTAGAAGTTGCACCCCAATTCTGGATCTCGCTATGCTTGAAATCCATTTTGTCCCAAATGCCAGACATTTCAGGTTCACACTGCTGTCCTTCTGACATTTTCTTCCCTTGGGGACCCAAGTTCCCCCACCTGAAAGGAAAGCCTCCTGCCTTCGGAAAGGGCACCGCAAAAGGCTTCCTTCATCCCCATTTAAAGCGTCCCCTTTTAACCTCAGGGAAAACGACCCCCAGGAACCAGGAGACAAGCACACGAGTCAAGGTTGCAGCGCCACCCAAGGCGCGCTTACCTGAGAGTAAGTCTCATGGAACTCAAGCGGACTTACTTCGGAGTAACTATGCTGAGGTTTGCGCCGTCCCTTCGTAGGAAGGGTGGAAGGTTACTCAATGCCGCTGCCAGACTATTTTACGCCCTAGGCAAAGTTAACTATGGTACTTGCACCCTGCCCTACCCCCCCCAAAAAAAATAGAAATTCAATTCTCAGAAACAGTGGTCTTGCAGAAAAAATGTAAAGCACAAAAGTTGAAACTGCTAAATGTATTTTAAATTGCAATAATGAATAATACGACAATCTTTGATCATGATTATATTTGATTTCTCAAATATAAAAGAACATGTATTAGCGCACGAATAATTTCAAATAATCGAGTGAGTTGTGATGTTAAAAATTAAGTCTCTTAAACCTTTCACTACCAAGCAAAATCTCTTTGCGTGTTTTCTTTTCCTTTGCAAATGTGGTCAAGGATTCCTTCAAGACAACCGACCACACCCCAAGCCACCCCCAACCTCTCTCACCGCCAAGGCAGTGGAACAAGCAAATAGTAAGAGAACCCATACAAGTTTCGCTGACACAAACCCCCCCCCACACACAGTAAGCAGAAGAATAGAAGCATAGCCCCCCTGCCCCTCTTTTTTATTCTCTACTTAACATAACACTGTATGCAACAGTAATGTCTCACAAGAAATGAAACTGATATGTAGAAAACACAACTTGAAAAAGAGACCACGCACTATTTTTGCAAACATTTTTAAAAATTTTAATTAAAAAAATCCTTCAAGTTCATGTGCTCAGGCATTTTCCATTAATAGAGTTGCCCAGCCAATCAGCCTCTTTTGTAACATTGCTGAGCGTGTGTAAGTTTTTACAAGTTTGAGCTTTGAGTAACTGCGCTCACCACTTGCCAGATGAAAGTGTAAGAAGTACTCCTTGTAGCAGCATAGACTTTCGAAGCCTTCGAGCTATTTATATAAAATAAAAGTAAATTATTGTCAGAAATTTATAAGATCTAAGAAAAGCCAATCTATATAAAACTGTGCTCCTCAAAGGTTTGTGTTCTCCTTTGAGGGCTCTCGCCCTAGGCGGCTCCCTCTCCGCCATGAATATGAACTTGGTTGGGCGAGTCTATCCGGAGAGATTTCAGCCAGCTCTACATCAAAGCGGTCAATGAATATTTGGAGCACGTGAGAAGGGGGTTTACTCCTGTTATCTCTTCATTGAGGAAGACTGCACTAATCCAATCAGAATGGCCGGCAACCCGTTGCCAAGCCTCAGTAGCTGATGGCTCATTAGTACTTGAAAAACTCCTCATTGCAACACATATCATCTTCCAAATTTGCATGGCTATGGAACTGATGGCGATGGTCTTATCTAGATCCGTGATGGGATAAGGGATGCCAAATGCAATAGATAAGGGCAAATTATTTTTCTGGGCTAGGTAGAGAACTTCTAAGAGTAACGTGATTCTTCAAAACCATCTTGAACACGCTCGCCTTGCAGTTTCAGCGGGGTCTACTAGGGATATTCTTCCAGTTAACTCTGGTTTTAAAACGGCAGTTTGCATTGCAAATGGCTGCAAACATCCGAACAATATCCACACCCAAACACCCCACAAATGGGAGTTCTCTCCTGGATAACAGGCAGAAATTCAAAAGGGCAGTTCTCTCTCCTACTCCATTCCACTCTTGGTTTTTTAAAGTTAATATTTATTAACCAAAAAATTAAAACAAAAACCCCCAATGCATCCAATATCGAGGGGAGCTGGGGGAAGAACACACGCTATAGTTCCTGTATACCGGAGGCCGATTAGGATATAGAATAGATTATAGACCCCATGTAAATCTGTTTGCGGTAAAAGATGAGACGCTTAAGTTTGTGCAGTAAACGTTTGCTCCAGCATACTGTACTAAGGAAACAACCCAATTTATATCCCTTTAATAAGCGACTGTTTTGTTTTAAATTACCAACAACAGAAAGTATATATTTAGGTTATAATGTTCTGTAAGATAAGTTAGGGTTGCCATATTTCAAAAGGTTGCTGAGCTGCTGCCGCTTCTTCTTTTTTTAAGAAACCCTTTTAGAATAGTGATTTTAAGCTTTTTGAGTTATTTCCGCTGCTTTTTCCATCGCGTTGCCCTACAGCCGATTCGGCAATATTCCCCACCCACGACGCCATTTTTACACCTGAAAACCAGGACCGAACAAGACAAAGCTTTATTACAACTGATAACTAACGAAACTACCATTCACATTTTTAAAAACCTGCAAGAAATGTGTTATTGGTTTATGAACTTCCCTGGGTGGAAACAAAATAAAAAATAAATAAATTCCTTCCAGCAGCACCTTAGAGACCAACCAAGATTGTTATTGGTATGATCTTTCGTGTGTATGCACACTTCTTCAGACACGAAAGCTCATACCAATAACAAACTTAGTTGGTCTCTAAGGTGCTACTGGAAGGAATTTTATTTTTATTTTTATTTTGTTTCGGCTACAGCAGACCAACAGGGCTACCTACCTGTAACTAGTTCCCTGGGTGGGTTAGAAGACTTTCCCCAAACAACATTATGTGGTTTGTGCCATCCTTGAACTTTCACTGGCCTTCTCAATAAACACACCTCAATATGCATTTCGAGGGCATTTTATGTCCAATGTGGGTTTTTTGTTTCCAAGAGGAAAATGGCAAATTGTACTGTAGCTTGTTGAAATTTGGGAATACAGTATAGACGGACTTCTGTAGCAATGCCTTAGAAGAATTACCCTGAAGGTCCACTTATATGTACCGCACAATGTTGTTGTGAGGATAAAACGGCAGAAAGAAGAACCATTTTTAGTTCATTTTGGTGGGGTGGGGGAGTGGGAATATAATGCAAATGTGGGAGTACTGGCAGAATGTTTGCTTCAAAAGTCATTCTCGCCCTGCCCTGCCTTATTTTACCCTCAGTTGCTGCCTTGGTCTTTACTGGAGCAGGAAAACTTTCAAAACTTTTGAGCTGCTACTGCTGCTCAAACCTTCACCAAAGCAATTAAACTGTGTGTGAATAAAGTGCAACAGTAGTTGACCCAACCTGGACAGGTATAAAAAACACCTTCCTGGCCCCACAACAAAGACCCATCGAGGCCAACAACATCCTCTTCTCACTGGGGCCACTCAGGGGCCCATAGAGAGCTAGAAACTACGTGCTCTCCACACCGGCGACTCCCAGCAAACTGAGAGTCTTTTACACAGAATGTAACACCCCCCCCCATTTAAACCTTAGCTCAACCTTTCCCCCCTTCCAATCCCTAGGGAGGAGGGGGCGAAGCTGGAGCCCTGAAGATGTGTGGGACTCCATTGCCTCTGACCACTGGTCATGCTGGCTGGTCCCGATGGGAATTCTAGTCCACCCACACCTGGAGAGCCCCCCCCCCTGCATCCCTGCCACGGGCTGCCCCGCCACCCCCTAGAAAGAGTGATCCGGGCTCCTGGGGTTGTTCTCTGCTGCCTAACCCCCCCCCCATCTTCCAGGTCGGGACTCCGGGGGTGCATCAAGTGAAAGGCCAAAGTCCGGATCCCCCCTTTTTTTGGGGGGGGGGATAAACAACTCCCCATTCAACAGTTTCTGCTCGGTTTCATGAACCTCGCTTAGCATTCCGTTGCAATCCAGATGGCGCTTTTGTCAGCACAATCGCTAGGCAGCACCTTGTTTGCAGCTACATGAGTCTGTCCAAACTGCGGGAGGCAGTGCAAGACAGGAGTGCCTGCGCGCTCTGGTCCAGGGGGTCACCAAGAGTCAGACACGACTAAACAAGAACAGGAGCCTAGCTTTTGTGTCTGTGCGATACATAGGGATGTGTGTGCATTGTCCTTGCTATTTATTACATTTCTCGATTGCTATATTTGATGCTGCTCAGGCCAGCTCGACCAACAGCGATTCCAAAATATACACAAGATACACTCACAAATAAGGAGGGAAACTTGGGGGGGGGAGGAGATCTCCCCGAGGTCCTTAGGGGGGCGGGGCTCTCCTTCCCCTCCAGGGGGCACCGTGGCTCCGCCCCTCTCCCCAGGGAGGAGGTCCAATGGCTGAGCTGGGAGATCCCGCCGACGCCCTTTTGGCCGCCTAGAAGAGGACCGCCCGCAAGTCCTGCGCCCCGTTTCACCCGCCCCACCCGAGGAGAGCAGCAGGAGATGGCTTTCCGCGCCTTTCAGAACCACCTTCCCACCGCTTCGCCGCAGCCCCCTGCTCCTCTTCCCTCCTCTTCCTCCGGCTCCAGTCAGTATCTCACCTTCGAGGCCAAGAGCGGCGTCAGATGGGGGCGGGCAGGGGGCGGCTTAGGGAAAGCGCAGCCCGCTTAACGCCCCGCTTTTCTCCTCCGCAGAGATCAGGACGGGGCGCCGCGGTCTTCGCTCATCGGACCGGAGGCCGAGGTTTGAGTTCTCGGACTTCCAGCTGGACGTGCTGGAAACGACGTTCAAGGAGCGACCAAAGCCTGGACACTACAGGAGGATGTTGCTGTCCTGCCTGACTGAGATCCCCGAGGATCGCATCCGGGTGGGTTGCGGGGGAGAGGGGGTCCGGGAGGGAGGACCCGATTCTGCCGGGAAGAAAGGCGAGAGGGGACGACGTGGGGTAGGGATCGGGGGCACAGGAGGAGAACCGATCGGGAGCTCCCTTCCAGCTCTGCCTCTTGCAGCCCCTGGAGCCTGGGCGCCTCTCTTGGGACGCCCGTCCCCTGTGCTCGACGGGCAAGGGACACTCCCCGGGGACCTCCTTGGCCAGGGCGAGCAGGGCTGGAGAGCTTCCAGGGGGCGCTGCTTCTCCCTCCCAGGGCGGCTGCTCCTCTCCTCCGGCCTCGCCTTCTCACTTCCCTCGTGGCGCTCGCTCTCCTTCCTGGTGTCGCCGACGGGGCCTTCTGGGAGCCCCGTGCGTCCTTCCCGCTCCCTCCCGGCTGGGTCTCGGGGGTCGCGTCCTCCTTCTGGGGAATGAATGAGGGGCCCCTCGGCATTTTGTTCGAGGGCAGGGAAACCGCCCAGGAGAAACTAATATGGTGGGAGGGAGGCCTCTTCCTCTCCTCTAAGGACGTGGAGATGGCGCAGGGCCCTTTTCTGTGAGGCCCGAGGAGACCACCTTCGAGGTCTTTAACTCGCTTGGGTGGGGGACTGATGAATTTCAATTCAGGTTTTTCCCCCGTTGCATGGGGAATTGGGCCAGTTTAGGAGGGAACATAGGGGAAAGGATAAAAGGCCCAGGGATATTATTGTGATTGAATTCAGTGTGTGGGACTTGAGTCTGGATCTCCCGTGATCTGGCCCATTCTGGTGGGAATCCTGAGTCCAATAACATGAAGAGATGGGGGCGGGGGTTTCTTGAGAACACCTGTGCTCATGCTCCTCCTCTTTCCCCTCACAGCTCTGGTTCCAGAACCGGCGGGCAAAGGCGCGGAGGGCAAATTGTGAAAATTGTCCTCCCGAAGATGTGTCCTCCAGGGCCGGCTTTACACCTGCTGCTCAGGTTCCAAATGTCGGCCTGCCAGTGCCTTCCATTCCTCAAAGCTGCAGCCTGCCACTTCACCAGGTCCAGCCTCCAAGCTTTGGCCTGCAGCCTCCGCACCAGGTCCAGCCTCCAAGCTTTGGCCTGCAGCCTCTGCATCAGGTCCAGCCTCCAAGCTTTGGCCTGCAGCCTCTGCATCAGGTCCAGCCTCCAAGCTTTGGCCTGCAGCCTCCGCACCAGCTCCAGCCTCCAAGCTTTGGCCTGCAGCCTCCGCACCAGCTCCAGCCTCCAAGCTTTGGCCTGCAGCCTCCGCACCAGCTCCAGCCTCCAAGCTTTGGCCTGCAGCCTCCACACCAGGTCCAGCCTCCAAGCTTTGGCCTGCAGCCTCCACACCAGGTCCAGCCTCCAAGCTTTGGCCTGCAGCCTCCACACCAGGTCCAGCCTCCAAGCTTTGGCCTGCAGCCTCCACACCAGGTCCAGCTTCCAAGCTTTGGCCTGCAGCCTCCGCACCAGGTCCAGCCTCCAAGCTTTGGCCTGCAGCCTCCGCACCAGCTCCAGCCTCCAAGCTTTGGCCTGCAGCCTCCACACCAGGTCCAGCCTCCAAGCTTTGGCCTGCAGCCACTTCACCAGGTCCAAGCATGGAATCAGCACCCCCAAATGCTGGATCAAAATAAATTTTGTCATTTTTAGCCTAGCAGAAGACTCTGTAATGTTTTTGTTGCGTGAGAGGGGAACAATGTCAGAAGTGGTCACTTTAAACCATCTCCACTTTAAACCATGCAGGTGTGGGAATGTTGCGGATAGGAGAGGATGCATTGATTAAATATTATCCTTCCTCTCGCATGCTAGGGAATTGTATGGCAGAGCTCATTCCTCTTTACACAACAGGGGGCTAGTTGCAGATTCATTTGAATCTCTTTAGTCAAACAATCCAATCCGGGCATGCTTTAGCTGTAGTGCAGCTTCCATCTTTGTATGGGTGGGACCGTGTGCTTCTGGCTGAGAGCCAGCAGACTGCATCAGAAGCGCTGGCATAAATGGAAGAGAAAGATGGTTGTGTGACTGGCCCCTTTGTAGGGTCTGCAAGGTCACATGCGGGGGGGGGGGGGAGATCCTCCAGACCTGGTGGAACAGGAAACTCTACCTTGGCTGGAGGAACATCCCCTGTCTGTGTCCACTCTAGGGAAACAGAGTCATGAGGAGGAAGCACCTCATCTTGCAAACAAGGAGGGCAGGTGGAATTTTTAAGAGGAGGCTCAATCATCATCCCAGGGCCTGGGTGTGGGGTCTAAGACACCTTGTTTTTATTTTGGCAACTACATTGTTTTCCTGACCTTCCTTTCAGGGGATCAAAGCGGCATACAGGTGTATAAAATAGAATCCCTGGTGGGGAAAGAGATGGGAATTTATGGCAGAAATAATAGCCTGTGTGTTAAGTCAGGCAGGAAGAGCAAGAGGTTTCTCCCCCCCCCCCCAAGCTTCTCCTGAACCCACCCCCAAACCACAGTTTGTCATAGAACACAGGAGGAGTATATACAGGGGCTTAATGGAGAGGGGGAAAGGGAGAGTTGAAAAAGGTGCAAAAGCTAGACCAGGGGTGGTGGTGAATGACTCCATATGTGGAATTAATTCTATAAAATGTTGGCAATATCAGAAGAACAGGCTACATACATAACCCAGCCTCATTCTCTGCTGCAAGCAAGGAAAAGTAAGATTTTAAAGCAACATTTCAGAATCTTTGTTATTGGCTCATTGAGTTGCCTTAGGCCAGGCATGGCCAAACTTGGCCCTCCAGCTGTTTTGGGACTACAGTTCCCATCATCCCTGACCACTGCTCCCATTAGCTAGGGATGAGGGGAGTTGTAGTCCCAAAACAGCTGGAGGGCCAAGTTTGGCCATGATATTATTTGCCTTAGGCTATTATTCCTGCCTGACTTAACACACGGGAGAAGTGCTGGCTGTCCAGCGAAAGGTGGTGGCGGCTGCTGCCCTGTGCAGGAACTTGGCCTCCACTCAGCTCCTTCCCACAATGAAGGCATTGGGCAAAGGTTGGGTCTAATATCACCTCAAAGTGCCCACAGACTTCCAGTTCCTCACTGCTGCAGTGGCGGCGGCGGCAGCAGCAGGGAGAGAGGTGGCGCAGATAACCTGTAGCCATTGTATCCCCTGTTGCTGTTTGTACCAATGAATGTGCATCCTTATCTTGCTAAGAAGCCATGCCTGATGCACCACCCAGTGGATCCCTAGGTCCTATTGGACAGGTGAGAGAAGAGCAGTCCAGTCATAGTCGGGTCCAGATAAATAGCCCTGAGAAGGGAACGCACTGGCTGCCGCCTTGCCCTTTGCTGAAACTGTTATTCCATAGCTCTCAATGACCATGACAAAGAAACTAAGAAATAAAAATGATCAGGCAGTAAACATTAAAGCAAGCCCATTTTATTGACATAAAAATTACCAGCAGAATTTGCACTTTATTAAATTTCTATGCCACCCTTTATTCAAGGATCACAAAGTGGTTTAGAATACAAAAATGTATAAAATCGTAAGAAGCTGGCGTATATTGTTTGTTACTATGCTATGCATTTTTTGTATTTTCTTTTTTTGTAAACTGCCCTGTGAGCCCTAGTCAAAGAGCAGTACAGTACAGAAGTTTAATAATAATCTTGGCAGACCATGAAAGCCCCCACCCCCAGCTTCTCTGCCCAGTTCCTTCCCTGCCACCAGGCAAGAGGAGTGAGAAATGAATTCACACATCTCGGTTCCAGAAGAGTCTTCACCTCTGTTGTTTCTCTTCCCTCCACCTCAGAGTTCCTCCAGTGCTATTCAGCATCTAGTCCTCAAGACAGAGTGCTGGCCCTCTCCATGTCAAGGGAGGAAAGTGAACTCTGACAACCCACTTCTCTTCCACAGCTCGGGGAATCCCACAACAAGGGATTCTGCAAGTCCCCAAACCTGATCACTACCGGAGCACACTGCTGGTTGGCCTCACTAGCAGAATTGCTTCCAGGTGCAGAGAGGAGGAAGGGTGAGAAGGGTGGGAGGGAGTGGAGGTGGCAGTGGCGTAGCGTGGGTTATCAGCACTCAGAGCAAGGCAAGTAATTTGCGCCCCCTAACCCATGGATTTGCGGCCCCTAACCCATGGATTTCCCTAACCCCCAGATGTTGCGGCCGGCCCCCCCTGCACCCCCCACGCTACGCCACTGGGAGGTGGGAAGAGTCGCTTCTCCCAAGGTGACCTGGAACCCTTTCACCTCCAAAGGCAGGTAAACTGAGCTTTACTAACCCCACTTCCCCTTTGCAGCCCAGAACAACTCAGGACCTTTTGTCCTGGAGGCTGAGTGAGTCTAGAAAGTGAGAACCAGCCTGACCCCAAAATTTATCAGTTAATACATGACTCCTGCCTGCTGTCCAATGCAGACCTATTAGGGCTTCTCAGAAGCACAGAGTGCCTCCTATAATCACAGGTCCACAGTGAGAGCCTCGTTCAAGTCTTCCAAGGGAGACTCTGGTCTGGTGCAGCTGGTGGAGATTCCAGAGTGTGCTGTGCAATTCACCCTCCCTCTTCCAGAACCAAAGAGTGAAAGAGTGGAAGGCAAATGCTTGGAAGATCCCTCCTGCAGATCCCTCCAACGTGGATCCCCTGGGCCAACTGCCTCACTAGCATCCAGGGTGCAACCTGCCTCTTGTTCAAGCTCCAGAGGAGTATTTTCAGATCACGATGATGGCACCTGAATGATATAAACTTCGTGAAAACAAAATAAAAAAATTCCTTCCAGTAGCACCTTAAAGACCAACTAAGTTAGTTCTTGGTATGAGCTTTCGTGTGCATTCACACCTCTTCAGATACACATTTTTATTTTTTTTAAATTATTTTGTTTTGACTATGGCAGACCAACACGGCTACCTATCTGTAACATAAACTTCGTGGACTGCAATGCCACCACTGCACCTTGTTTAAACCCGCAATAAACCTTGCATTTTGAAAGTGTTCTCTGGGCCAAATTCCAAAAAGAGCCAAAGCACTGATTGCCAACCAATCTTCTCTTCTGCAGCTGGTGGCTGTTGGGAGCCGCAGTTTCCGTCGGGCTGGGCCGACATCACACCAGGAAGACAAAATAAAACACCCAGACCTACAGGCAGAAGCCACCTTCAAGAAAAACCTGTGTCCCACCTACGAGAAGCGGGCGACCCTAGTACAACACCTGAAGCTGCAACAGGGTCGCATCCAGACGCATGAAGGAAGCATGCAGGCTGCCTCTTGTTCAGCTGAGGGCTACAATTCTGCCACTAGACCATGTTTGATCCCTCAAGTGAAGGTGTGCAGGTGGAAAGTGCTGCAAGACCCCCTGCTGCTTCCTTGGGGTCACAGAATGGCAGTGCTGCAAAGGACGACAAAGAGAACAGGAAAGAGTGACCAAAGGTGTATCCAGGTCACCTCAACATTTAAATTCAAGTTTTTGAAAGTTTGTGCACTAAATTTGAGCTAGTTTAATAAAAAATGGGAAGATCCACGGACAAACAGGCATATTGGGAGCCTCACAGCTATCTCTAGCTTCTATGAAAACAGATGGACAAACCCTTACTTCCCATATTCTTTGGGATCTATCATCAATACATGGTATCATTTAATTGGGCATTTTGCATACTGCTTAAATAGTCATGTCCAAGGCACCTGAATTAAATTGTACCAGATGTGAGGTTCCCAATGTGTCTGTTTTGCTGTGGATCTTCCCTTTCTTTAACTAGTACATTTTTTGGTGAAAGATATAAAAAAATAAAATTGTCCAGTCGCACCTCAGAGACAACTAAGTTTGTTCTTGTTATAAGCTACCTAACTGATTTTTATTTTTTTTGAGTTTGAGCTAGTCTAAGTGGCTGTTGATGGGGAGATCAAACCACACGTTTCTGTATTGCCTCAAGCAGTTCTGGCACTTTCGTCCACGCCACCTAGCCATCCTGTCCCACTTTCCCCAAGAAACCCCCACTCCCTTCTCACACACAACCGCCTTCATGAACCAGAATACCCCAACGAATACCCCAGTCTCAGAGGCAGCTCCCATTTCTCCCCCTCCCCCCCTGGCGCCCCCACAGAGCCCATGGGGGAAAGTAAGTCGGAATTCACATGGTGACGGGCTGTAAACTAGAGCAGGAAAACTCACTCCACATCCAACAAACCTCTCCACCTGCGGAAGAGGTTAGATAAACAGCTAACTCAGATGGACTCCAATTGCAGATCCAAGCCACATTCATTAGCACCCTCCATAGTTTGACAGGGATGGAGATTACAGGAACTCACAATTTCAAGAATAAAAAGCGAAACTGTTCAGCAAACAGAGCTATAACATTTCCATTGTGGAGCACGGGGAGGAAAAAAAAATCAACACTTATTGCGGATCCTCGCGGTGGACTCAGCAACCTAGACGCCCCAAGAATATAAAGGGCTGAACCAGATTGGCCACAATTAGGTCCAGCTGAACCGGTTGGACCTAATTGGATCCCGGTGTGTCCCGGGAGAGGCTCCCTCCCGCATCAGACAGGAAGGGGACGCCTCCGTTTTTCAGGGGACGCCAATAAAGTGGCCGGTGACCCCTGCGAGAGCTCCGAGTGCCAGGACTGGGGCGGGGGGCGCTTTAAGTGGATGTTGTGCATACAATCCATGAAAGAGGGCCTTGCCTCCTCCCTGCAGTCTCTGCACCCAGGTGTGTCCTTTTGGCAGCCCAAAGGGGTTTATGGAAGGTGTGTCCGCAGGGGCTTCCTTCCTCCCTCGTAAGCCCGCCTAGCATCCTAGTCTCCACAGGTGAGAAGCCAAGCCTGTTGAACTTCCTGGGATTAACT
The DNA here is from genome assembly GCF_964234715.1 of Podarcis melisellensis. NCBI lineage: Eukaryota > Metazoa > Chordata > Lepidosauria > Squamata > Lacertidae > Podarcis > Podarcis melisellensis. The sequence continues at coordinate 31,621,458 of NC_138530.1, forward strand.
CCTGACTTACCTGGTTTAGGGTCATAGTCGAAGGTGCCCCCCAAGAAGGGAAGATTGAATCTGCAAGGCAGGATCGGAATACAACAGTTGACTCTGTGCCCGATATACCGTCTCCAATCATGCAATCTCATCTTGCTCGCGTAAAGGAGAATCTAAAATACGATTTTACTGAACACACACACACACACACACACAGAGAGAGAGAGAGAGAGAGAGAGAGAGAGAGAGAGAGAGAGAGAGAGAGATGGAGCAAACATGCTGTTCCGTATTCTCTGGAAGCAGCCAGCAGGAATGTTCCGACTGAAAACCAGCTAGCTGGGAGTAAATCTCATGGACTGCAGACTCCTTGGGTTCCTGGATGCCCGAGCACCCACAACATTCCCGGTGAAGGGGCAGGGCACCCACAAATTTCGGTGCCAGGGCCATGCACGCTGCACGGCACCCAGGGCCCGAGCAGTCACCCTCGCAGGACCAAGTTGGCACTCCTGTTGATGCGTATTGTTGTTTAGTCGTTTAGTCGTGTCCGACTGTTCGTGATCCCATGGACCAGAGCACGCCAGGCACTCCTGTCTTCGTTGATGCGCATTAGTCTATTGTTATTTTTCATTTTTCGAACGTATTAAATGATTGTTGTGGTTTTTCCTTAGTGATAATTCTATGGTTTTATCTTTTTTTGTAAAGCACTTGGAGGTTTTTTTTTGTTTCTTTTAAACAATCAAACCATGGGTGTAGCCAGGAGTTTTGTTGGGGGGGGGCGGGCAGGACTTTTTTTAGAGTGGGAAGAACCAACGTGATTGGTCAGTTATTGTTTTACTTGATCTAGGGAGGGCAGCTGCCCCCCTGCTCCCCCTTTGGCTATGCCCGTGAATCAAACAATGTATACTTTCTGACATTAGTAAATAAATAGCAGACTCTCTCTTCGGGGCCCGTTCTTAAGCTGTTCCTTCTCAGGTTCATTCCTAAAACCTTGCTTTCCCAATGCTGGAGGAGTGTGGAAAGGGTTGGGCTGGGGCCGAGGTTGTCTGAAGTGGAGGCATGGAGAGGAAGGGAGAGGAGAGCCCCAAAATCGCTTGGCTGTCTATAGATCTGGCTCAAAGCGGCGCACCATAAAACAGAAAGAAGTTGAGTTAAAACCAAAACCCCAAGATCTAATCAAAAGCCAGAAGAGCAGCCAAGAGTTGACAGATCGGGCCGAGCGGTTGCCTCCTGACTTAAGCCCCGCCCCCAATACACGGGGGAGCCAGTGACGGAGACGGGACCACGCCCACTTTGGCCGGTCCATAAAAGGGCCCCGCGGTACCTCCGCGCCATTCATTCATTTCCACCGGCGGGAAACGGATTCGCGCATCTTCCCAGGTTCGAAGAGGCCCTCCCTTTCGCGACCAAGGGAGGGGAGTTGCGCTCTGGCGGGATGCGCCGACGGACGTCGATCTCCCCGGTCAAGGGGTCCCGAAGCCCGACCCCCGGATCCAGAGGAAGACTCGGGACGAGGGGAGGGTGGCCGGCAGTGGAGGAGGAAGACTTGGTTCTGCTGGGAACATAGGAGCCAGCTCCTCGGGGCTGAGGTCCTTTCGGCTACACATGGACGTGGCCATGGGGGGTAGGGGGCAGCTGCCCCCTAGCAAGTAAATCTGAAATATACTCGGAGTCAAGAGTGGATTTCATGCTCTTTATTCAGCTCATAGTGGTGAGGAGGAATGGAAGTTCCCCCACAATATCTGCTTTATATACATTGTTTACACAATGGGCTGCACATGATTGGCTAATTCCGGGATTCTCCTGTAGGCCAATCAGGTTGTGGATTCACTTCCACCTGGAGCTGGATTGGGTGGCTCCTGCGGACCAATCAGACTGCTGCATTGTTCTAGGACCAATCAGACTGCTGCATTTTGGATCCTATTCAACTCAGTACATAACAAAATCCATAAGAATACTTACCTATCTGAGGTTCTGCCCCCTCAACCTGAAGCCTAACAGAAATCCTGACCACGCCCATGCTCCCCTAAGATATTTGGGGGGGGGGACAGAACTAAGTTAGCTGCAACGCAATTGGTCAGTTGTTTTATTTACTTGATTTTGGGGGCAGCTGCCCCCCTTGGCAACACCCCTGGGCTAAGGACCTTCCCCAAAGTTGATGGGCGTTGCCATACAAATGATGTGTATGCTGCGTCATATGATTGATTATGAGGGCGGGGGTTACCTGCCCCCCCCGGAATATTTTATTCAAGTTGGCACCCCTGGCTGGAAATTCCTTCTTGCACCCTCAAGTACTGTGAACCATGGCATACAAATTTAATCAATAATAAAGGGGCAAGGTGGGAGGTAGCATCTCTCTTGGGAGCTTCTTGGGGGCGGGCAGAGGGGCGGGGTCCCCACTTCCAGGTCTGCCTCTTGCAGTACCTTAAGCCTAGGTGGGTGTCCTGAGAGTGGGATGTCAGTCCCCTGAGCTCAATGGGCAAGTGAATCAGGGGGTAGTGAGAGGGTATCAGTTCCCCTGTCCTGGTTTCATGGCTCACAAGGGTCCTCTTTCCCATTCTCTCAAAAGGTGTGGTTCCAGAACTGCAGAGCAAATCAAGTGGAGGGGAAAGTTTTGGAAGATCCCTATAGCAGATCCCATCACTGTGGACCCCTGGGCTGATGGCCTCCCTATGACGCAGGTTGCAAGCTGTCTCTTGTTCAAGATCCAGAGGGGTGTTAATGGAGAGCTGGATTGACTTCATGGGCTGTGATACTGCCCACAGTAAAGGTGTGCATTTGGAAATTGCCACAAGACTTTGGAAAAAATCTGCTGGGCAAAGAAGAGGGGCAAGGCGTGGAGGCCCAGTGCCCAGAATTGCCATCCCCCGCTGCCCAATTTCCACCTGCTCCAAAGATTGCAAGCTGCAGCATGTAGTCACTTCATAAGATGGAGCCTGCCACCACTTCATAGGGTTCCAAGCTTTCAGAAGACACTGAGCTGTTTTTGCAGGCTTAACTTGCCTCCCTGCTCCATTGCTCGCTTAATAATTTGCTGCTGGGCCTGGTTCAAGTGTTACTTCATAGATCCCTCACCAATTGGTGACCAAGGTACTTTAAGGAGTATCTGATTCCTTATGTTCTGCTTCAGTCACTAAGACCCTCTGATGGGGCAAATTTGGTGGACCTAGATGCTTCAGAGGTTTAGCAGGGGTTGGGACTTCAGCATCACAGGTCATCCCCCCTCAAGGGAGCTTTGGCATGAGCTGTCCTTGCTTGCTTTTCAAAAATATTGTAAAAACTACCGTATATTCAGACAGGTCTTTCAAACTTGATGTGTTGGATATTTTTCTTGTAATACTGTGATTTTAGGCTGGTGATATTTTATATGAAAGTGTGGCTTATACATATTTAAGATAAATAATAAAACAATTCTGTCCAGCTTGTACACTTTAAATTCTTACTACTTCTCTCCCCTGGCCCCCAAGTCATTTAGTCCTTTAGTGTTGTAAAACTGAAAAACAAAGGGGTTGTTCCAGGCTGTCACAGTTAAAAGGGGATGCAGAGGCCGGCTGAGGATAATGGGAGTTGTAGTCTAAAACAAGGGCACCGGGTTAGTGAATGCTGATTTAAGCAGATCAAACCAATTTCAGTTAATAGCACCACTGGTGGTGGTTATGTTAATTTGGTTTACCTGGCGCTGACTTGGGAGAAAGACACACTGAAGAAATTCTATTGTGAATATGACTCAAGATTGTATACTGAGGTACCTTTGAGAAATATAGACAACATAGACCTCTTGACAGCAGCAATTATAGCAGCAGATGAAGATTAAAAGCACAAATCCTATAAAATCAAAGTGGTTATTTCACAACCAAATAAGGAGTCAGGTCCTAGGATTTCCAGAGGAGTGTACAAAAATACAAATTGTTCCTCTTTGTGAGAGGAGCTGAAACCACATACACATTGATCTTTTCCTGACCCCATTGTCTATGAAAAAATGAGGCGTTTTACTACTGTTCTATCCACTAACATTGGCTCAGGCAACCCCCCCCCCCCATAACAAAATTCAATTTTATGGTTACCGGCATTTTATGCTACCAATGGTTTTGTTTCCATAATGAAAATGTTATGTGGTAACTGACTGAAATTGGGGACATTGTACTAGGTCTACTATGTGGTTGCTGTTTTGCAATCTAGCAGCATATACATTCTATGAAATATATAAGTTGCAGTGAAAAATACACCGTGGAGTCTTTCACCCCCCCCCATTGGATGAAGTTCAAAGTCCATCTAAACATTCTCCACCACCTGTGCACACACCTTTCAAATCACCAGGCCAAAAATGAATTTCTGAAAATATATTAACTAAACGTCTTAAGACTATTTCAGGCCTAATGCTCATGTTTTGCAATTTTAGTAAAACATTACAACTTACATAACTCAATGAGAATAAAAGATTTATGCATTTCTTAAAAGAACAGGTTTTGCTAAATATAGACTCTGCAGTTAAGTTTTGAAGCAGCACAAATACACACACAGAATACAGAAGCGTTTTTAAAACTATACAAAATTTTAAATTGAAAATAATTGTTTACATTTTCTTTTTACATTAACATACAAAAGACCTCATTTTATGAGGCGTGAAAGAATCAAAACATTGCTACAGCTATCTAAAAATTCAAATCTGGAAACAATTTATTACACTGAAGCTTTACAAGTCTATTCTAAATAAACAACTCAATACACCCTTTTTACAAGATTGATACTTCTGTGTACTCCTCAGATCTTTGCTTTTTATTTTTATTTAGGCAGTTCAGGGGACTGGCTATCCAACTGCATCATGAACTCTGTTAATTGCTTGATAAGCAGGTATCTAGTTTAAGTTTGTGCAACAAATCAATGGAAAAATATTACCAGTTATTTGTGTGAAATACCTTAACTAGAACACTTTGCCCATTATGGAGGGGGGAAAGCAAGTCATACCAATTTCTGGGAATTCAGCAGTCCTTTTCTACTCCTTCATTAGATTACTTTTATAAGTTATGATAAATAAAGACATTCAAACGATATTAACTGATTTACAGGGATTCCCAGTATCCACAAGTGTACAATAGCTACCTACCCAATCCCATTCCTTTGCATATCCTGCTGCCACTTCGCGAGAACAGGAATACACACTGCTTTTTACCAATCACAGCACTCTTCAGAAACTAAAATCAAAAGGCAGTGAGACACAAGTACTAGGCTTTCAAGAAGAGATTGCTATGCAACCTCTGTGTCACTTCCTTCTTCAAAACAGCTCTCAATAGTTGACAGAATAGTTGCAAATAAATTTAAAAGAAAAGTATTCTTGCTTCACATTATAAGAAAACATGTCTGTATAACTTTCAGTTCAAAAAACAACATATCTATGTACTTTTATAACTAAAGGTTAGCTGTTAAACAAGATACTGTATGTGCATAGCAAGTGATGAAGTCTATAGCAATGCTGGTAATTTTATGCTGGTTTCTTCAGAAGCAGTACAATGGATCTCAAAATATCCTCTTTTCCTATTTCTTCTAGCAGTTAGGATATTTGGTGAAGCTTATATAAGAAGGCTTTTTCATAACTACATTCTGTACACTTGGACTAAGGTGAATGTTTCTTTCAGTCTCTGTTGGTGTTATTTGCAGCAAAGGCATGTAGATTTCCCATCTGGCTGAGGCCACTCTGGATGTGTGCAACGTGGATCTCAACGTTATTCTGAAAACAACTAAAGAAAGAAAAAGTTTTCGTTTGTCAGCATCTCTGAAATGTTCAACATACTGAATGTATTACAGTCTTTCAGTATACACCCCCCCACGTATTCTATTGCCCCTATCTCAGTGAGATCTCAATGCCCCCAACATTGGGTGTGTTCAGGACTTTTTTTTTAATCTGTCCTGGCTTTGGGGATATAAATGTTTTTAAAGTCTTGCTGCTGTTTTAAATTAATTTTTCTAATTATTGTTATAATGTTGTGTTACAGAAAGCTTGTATTATAAGCTACTATAAGCTCTGCCCCCCCCCCATTTTAAAAGGTAGATGTATACATACAAATAAGCACACCAATAAATAAAACACTACAAGAAATTACCTGATGTTGGTGGAATCTATGGAATTTTTGATGTCGTTTAATGAATCTGTTAAAGACTTAAACTCAAAGGAGTTTAGATCGCCTCCTTCTGCTAGACACTAGAAGAAAAGAAAAAAAATAGAGGTTCAGGAGATAATACATGTTACAGCTGTTTACAAAATCCAAAAACTGTGGAAACTGCTCTGCCACTTTGTGCATCCTGCTTGAAAGTGGGTGTGGGGTGGGAGACTAAAGGAGGTTAGTGGACATTGATGAGGTCCTCAGAGGGTGCATAAACAAAAAGGGAGCACTACCGACTAGGTTCTGAGAAGGAAATGTAATGACAAGCCAAGTCCCTCTCTGAAAACTGCTGGGGTGGTATGTATGGGGGAAGTTAGTTATTAGGGGTAGCAGACTTCCACACTTTTCTGAGGCCAGCATTACTGTTTCAGCATTGGGAACAAGATTGAGCCTTGGCAGCATCTCTCACCTCAACAGGGGGAGTGAGCATATTACAGTATGTTCCGGTATTTTCATTCTCTCAGTACCATTTACCTTAATCTGCAGTAATATTGCTGTAAGCCTAGCAATCAAATCCGTCAGGTTTTCATTCTGAACACACGGCTGTCCTGTTGTTGATGTATTTGACTGTCTGACAATTTCCTGAGCTTCTTCTTCACATCTTCGTCTCAGATCTGTGGGATGGTCTGCAGGCTGTAGACCCTGATCTGGGGCAAGCTGGGAGAGAAAATGAACATGGATCGAATTAGATTTTGTCTGACAGGGGTTCATCCAGGTTCTATATTCTAACATTATCGCTGACTTATATTCTGTTTAAAATGGAAAGGTTATGCTATCTAATGTAACAATATCTGACTGAACAAGTTTTGCATTTGAACATTTTAAAAGCACCACCACTCCATTAGGGACAGTAGCAGAAAATGGTAGTGTATAGAACTAATAGAATAGTGTCCAACACTTCAGACTGCAGATATGGGATGTATTTTTTAATGACCCCTACACTTTAAAAATCCCTTCAAGCAGAAAACTAGCATAGAGTGGGCTGGAATAAGAGCTATCTACCTGATATACTAGCTTTTTATTTGTGGGGAAGCAATTAAATAGCATCCCTCACCTGCAATTTCAGTTGCTACTGTCCATTCTACCATATCAGAGACTTACTACCTCATTCTCTTGCATGTGTATATCAGTTAAGCATTTCATTCAGTTATGTAGCAAATATGTGAAGAGGCTTCTAAACAGTTGAAGGAATCAAGGTGAATTGGGAGTCTCTCTCTCTCTCTCTCTCTCTCTCTCTCTCTCTCTCTCTCTCTCACACACACACACACACACGCAGAAATGGGAACTGCAAAAAGTAAATGTTGCAGCAAGAAATGTTCAAGTCCTTAGTTTCATATGACCATGCCCTCCTCTTCTATGATTCTGTGTTCTATTCCCCCAATTGACACTCAGTATTCTGTGGTTACTGAACATGCTCAACCCTCATTGGACTGTTTGTGAGTTTTGGTTCTCTCTCTCTCTCTCTCTCTCTCTCTCTCTCTCTCTCTCTCTCTCGGTTTCTACTAAAGACCTCTGCAAATGTAAGGCTTCCGCTGAGTGCACCAATACTGCTCTTTCTGTGCAGTGGCCTCCTTTTGCTAGAGAAAGTGATGAAATCTTTAGAATCATATACCAACAGATATCCAGGCAGAAGTGATTTAATTATTACTATATCAATTCCCCCTCCATTCTTTTCTCAAGAAATATTACAGATGGTGGAGAGCATAAAGCTTGTAGTATTTGAAACTCCCATTGTTCTAAGCGCATTTTGTGACAGGGAATTTCATTAGCGTGAGCAGTTTTTGAGCTCTGGGCGCAGTACTGTGCCTAATATTTCAGATTAAAACTGCCACTGTTGAAGAGACCCTCTTAAGAATATTAGGGGGGGTGGGCAGGGGGACAACTAGACCATGTGAAAAGTGAACATAATATTTTAGCTGCAGTTCATTCATTTTCAGCTTTGTATTCTTGTTATAAAAGAGCGTGCCTAGACATTCCGTTGTTGCACCCATAACCAAGGTTTAAGGTCCCATTTAGCTTCTAGCTTTCATATCTCAGTTTCTAACACCGTCTACCCCAGGGGTAGTCAACCTTTTTATACCTACTGCCCACTAATGCATCTTTCTTGATGGTAAAATTTCCTTACCGCCCAGTAGTGCTCGATGGAAGGAGGATTCAGCCCGTGCCGTAGAACCCCCTACCACCCACCTAGAATCCTGAAACACCCACTAGTGGGTGGTAGGGAACCAGTTGACAACCCCTGGTCTACCCACTAGAGAGTGGCACTGTATGAAACAATGCCTTAATTACTAATATGAAAGAAAACAGTTTCTTATGCCTGCAAGTCATGGCAGCATGGTGTAGTGGTCAGTGTGGGACTTAGACCTGGGAGACCAGGGTTCAAATCTCTACTCAGCCATGACACCCAGTGGGTTATCTTGGGCCAGTCACTATCTCTTAGTTTAACATACCTCACAGGGCTGATGTGAGAATAAAATGGAGGAGGGAAGTGTATATGCCACCTTGAGGAAACTTGGAGAAAAGAGGAGATATAAATGCAATAACAACACTAGTTACCTAGATATTGACTGCATTATACTAGGTAGGTATTTGTGTAGTGAGAAGGGCACTCTGTTCATGCCCGCATGCACTCTCTTCACTTGGCCTCAAGAGTAGGACTTGGTTTGGTTTAGCTTCCATTCCTTTTTCAGTAGTGATATTGTGTTACTAATATGGTGCCTTAATTATTTAGCCCTGTGCAACGTAACACTAATTTTCAGTAATGAGAGATAAGTTCTGGGGTTTAAGCCTCCCTGTCTTTACTCCTAGTTGCAGATGTTGGCAGAGGACATGGTGAAATGAATTCTGCATGTGCTCAGAGACACGCTTATCCTTTTGTAGTCATGCTGTGGCAGCTTTCCAAGATTCAAAACAGGAGATATTCACAGTCTTCCCCAGAAATGCCAGGAACTGAACCAGGGACACTCTTCATGCAGAACTGATGCTTTACAACTGAACTATATCAGTTTTTGAGGCTGCTATGGGTTCTTCCAATGGCTATAATCCTCTATTTGGGAAAGATAGAATAGCAAGATTTTACCTCATAACAATACTGTTGAACTTTATGTAAAACTTTGTTTAGATCCTTGTTCAGCTGTTCAAGATCTAAGACAATAGTTGCATATCTTCTCTGAAATTCAATGCCAATAGGCATTGAGTAGGATTTCTGTGCAAAGAAAAGAGAAAGAAAAGAATTAAGTGCACAAATCAATAATTTGTTTATTTCTTGCACAATTAAAGCGAGATTTCAGAACAATTTGATTTTCAAGTAGTTTTGACATGAGGGCTTCTTAAAAATGCTTGCTGCATTCCCTAGCCACCTTAAGGAAAGAGTGAGAATGTATTTAAATTTCCTACGAAGATTTAATCAACGAACAAATGGAGGGTCCTTTCAAAATCAATTCCTGCAAATAATTCTGAATTTCTGATGTAGATATTTTCTGAACTGTATTACATTCTGCTTATTTAAAAAAAAATTATTACACCCTTCCCTCTATGGAAGTCCAGGGCAGCAACTGTATGCCTATTTAACTGATGGATGCCCAAGACAGCCTGGGTTGAGTTCAGATTTAGTGCTGCTGAAATCCTACAAACAATTACCTGTCAGTTCTCAGTGGGATTTACCGTACTTTTGAGTATGCATGCATAGGGTTGTGTTGTAAGGTGTTTTAAATGGAGAAAGATTCCTACCAGGACTTGCTACAATTTTTTATTTGAACTGTGACAGCAAATATAAGGTCGCTCTGTGTTTGTTGAATGCTCTTCCCCAGGGAAGCTTGCTTGGCACCTTCATGACGTCTTTTTAGGAACCAGATGAAAACATTCTCTCTTTGCTCAGGCCCTTGGCCAATTAAACAATCTATGGCTTTTCATTTTTTTTTTAATATATAAATTTTTATTAAGGTTTTTTTAATACAAATGTATATTTAATAAACAACATTGGTTATTTAACATCTTTTCATTACTACTTTGGACTCCCTCACGTCTCCCGCTTCCACTTGCATCATTATAAAATTGTTTCCAAGCAAATTATCATTTTGTTTACAATCTTAAATCCATTCATTTAAATACAGTCTCTTCCTTTCTCCAAAAAGGAGTATGTACTTTCCTTATTTCCCTTCTCATTAAACTCAAATCTATTTTAATGGTAGACAATTATTTCTGCTCTGACATCCTTGTTAACATTCAGCCAAATTACAGTACTTTTGTAGATAAATCTTGAATTTCTTCCAGTCTTCTTCAACCCTCTCCTCTCCCAGATCTCGGATTCTGCCAGTCATCTCAGCTAGTTGCATATAGTCCATCAGCTGCATCTGCCATTCTTCCAGTGTGGGTAGATCTTGAGATTTCCAGTTCTTAGCGATGAGTATCCTTGCTGCCGTTGTTGCGTACATAAAAAATGTTCTGTCCTTCTTTAACACATTCTGGCCGACAATGCCCAGAAGGAAGGCCTCTGGTTTCTTGGTAAAGGTATACTTAAACACCTTTTTCAGCTCATTGTATATCATTTCCCCGAAGACCTTCACTCTAGGGCAAGTCCACCAGAGGTGAAAGAATGTTCCTTTGTTTTCCTTACATTTCCAACATTTATTATCAGACGAATGGTATATTTTGGCCAATTTAACTGGGGTCATGTACCATCTATATATCATTTTCATTACATTTTCCTTCAGAGCATTACATGCAGTGAAGTTCAGCCCAGTGGTCCAAACCCTTTCCCAATCTTCAAACATAATATTATGCCCAATATCCTGAGCCCACTTTATCATAGCCGATTTAACCATTTCGTCTTGTGTGTTCCATTTCAGCAGCAAATTATACATTTTTGAAAGTACTTTGGTCTTAGGTTCTAACAATTCTGTTTCCAACTTCGATTTCTCCACCTGGAATCCTAACTTTTTGTCATTCTTAAACACTTCTTTAATCTGAGCATAGTGTAACCAGTCTCGCACTTTATCTTTCATTTTCTCTAAACTCTGCAACAATCTATGGCTTTTTAAACTGGGGTGGGGAAAGAGTATTGCTTTTGTTTGTTATTATATTATGTATGTTTTTATCGTAAACCACCCTGTGATCCTCAGATGAAGGATGGTATAGGAATTGAATAAACAATAATAAAAGATAGCCACGAAAGAACATCTTAGAAATATATAGTTTATTCTTTATGTCAATACTGAGAAAAGCTGCTACTAAGAACAAATTATTTTCAAGTATTCTCCCACTCTTACCTAGATCTGAGAGTTAAAACTTTCAAACTGGGGCTTGGAGGCTCAGGGGGATGGGGCATGGGGCCTTCAATCCAAATTCTGTTACAGATCTTCCTTTGTTTGAACTTCTTTAAACAAGAAGCATACACCTTTAGAACTCCTTGAGCCCCGTGTAACCTTTACAAAACAGCTGACACAAGTATATATATATATATATATATATATATTTACCAATTTTTCTGCTTCTGTGTTCATCTCCCTTAATTGCTTGATGTGTTCCTTTTTGATCATAAGAATCTTTGATAGTCTGGTCTGCAGAAAACAGAGAAAGCATATCAGAATAAATATAGGATCAGTGGATTGTAAAATACATTATAAAGTAAAAACTTAGCAAACTATTGTTGTGGATATAAATCAGATGACCAAGATACAAATTAAATGTACAGATGATATAATCTGGCTTTCAAAGATTTATGGAACGTCATTGTAGATGTTTGACAGCCATGTATAAAGTAATTAAACTGATTTTAACTTTTGGAGATGCTCAAAATCAGTACAGATAAAACTGAAAGAAAAGGATTTTACACTCACCACTTGGATAAGGAATTCTACTGGAAAACCACCTAATGTCTCACTATCTGAGCCTGAAAATTTGTTCTTCCAAGAAGACTGTCCTAGTAAAGGATCACTGTCCTATGCAACAAAGAAAGTTGCCTTAAGCATTTTATTTCATTCATTCTTATGTATTAGTTAACTATAGAATTTATTGAAATGATACTTTAATTTGCTTCAGATGGTTTAAAATGCAGCAAATTACTGAATGAATAAAAAAAATCACTTTAAGATACTTACTGTAATTGGTGACTGGAGGGAAGGTGTGTAATGTAACCGAGGAGGAGTCATAAAGAATCTAGAAGGTCGCTGTTTTTGTCCAAAGGCAGCAATTGGCATGGTTTCATGAGGTTCATTACTCTTTAAGTTAGAAAGAGGAAGAAAAGTTAAGCAGAATTCACTATGATTAAGAGTAATATTTTGAAAAAGAAAATGTATTTTAGATATATTAATAAAGTTGACAAAAATACTATATGCCTTTTATTCTTGAATTGTCTTGTAAAATAAAATTATGACATTCATCTGGGAGAAAAGAATTCACATGCTTGCAGACTTTTTTAAAAAAAGTAGATATTACTTACAAGAACTTCATAATCTGGGATTGTATGCGTTCCAAGCCCTGACCTCTCAAAGGTTACTCTGTAAGTAGCATTAAGAGTGTCAACAGCATCTATCTGTCCAGTGAAGAGTCCATCATGAGCACCACGTAACCGTGCTAAAATAAAAAACAACCCCCAGTCTTAATCAGAGCAAAATATTGATGCATGCCACAGAAATCAGGTGTGGCTTCCTCTGCCTTTCCAGCCTGAAGCAGCTGCATCCAGTTTCTAGCTCACATCACTCAACTCTGGTCTTTTGTCCTTCTAATTAACAGATAGTTGAGGGAGAAAGGCCCACCCTGTGGCACAGAGCCATTTCCTTTGTTTCCTTAATGACCCATGCTTAACAGACCATTACCAGGCTGACTATTCCAACAACTGAATCTATGCTGGAACCAGGAATTAGGAGGGTGGCTCAGGCATACAGCATCTCATAACACTATCTCCTCCAAAGAACAATACATCTGTCCCCCAAAGCTATGGGTACAGTAAGGCGACTATTTAATGATAGGTAAAGGTAAAGGCACCCCTGCCCGTACGGGCCAGTCTTGACAGACTCTGGGGTTGTGCGCCCATCTCACTTAAGAGGCCAGGGGCCAGCGCTGTCCGGAGACACTTCCGGGTCACGTGGCCAGCGTGACATCGCTGCTCTGGCGAGCCAGAGCCGCACACAGAAACTCCATTTACCTTCCCGCTGGTAAGCGGTCCCTATTTATCTACTTGCACCCGGAGGTGCTTTCGAACTGCTAGGTTGGCAGGCGCTGGGACCGAGCAGCGGGAGCGCACCCCGCCGCAGGGATTTGAACCGCCGACCTTTTGATCGGCAAGTCCTAGGCGCTGAGGCTTTAACCTACAGCGCTACCTGCGTCCCCATTTAATGATAGAATCTACTATTTAATGACGGAATCAAGAGTTCTGCCTCAACAAATCCTGTACCAGGAAAGCAGAATTCTGTGGCTAGTATAGTATTGCAAATTAAGTTTTAAATTAAAAAAAAATCTTATTTTGCACAATTTAGTCTGATTTTCTAAATGGGAGAGGAAAAGGCAGGTGTAGGACCATGGCCCCTGTCCCTATCCCAGAGAATCCTTTCTGGCTTCTAAGATTTCACTAGGCATTGCTTGCCTAATGTAAAAGCCTATCTTCACATAGCTATGGAGGCTAGAAGCCTGCATTTTTGAAAATGGAAGATTAGATTATGAGGAATCAGAATTATGTGCTTGTGAGGAATCAGAGAATACAAAGCCCCTATTATAAACATGGCAGGAAACAAGTGAAACTAAAACCCCAAATGGTGGACATTTAAAACAAAGCTGCATTCTAATTGTTCTATAATTCTGGACAAGGCTGGGCCCCCCCATTCTAGATGGCTGGTAGAAAGACTATTGGAACCAGTAAGCAGAAAACTCCCAATGATGTAATATCATCACAATGAGTTAAAGAAAATAGTGGCAGACAACAGTCATGGAAGTGACAGGGTGGGTTAAAAGGAATTATGGAAGTTAGCCCTTGATTTAACCACATGGTCCAGGCAAAGACTAGAGAAGTTTTGCAAGAGTGTGCCATGTATCTTATAACTACTTGGGTCATTTGAAATGCCAAACCTAGGGAAGGTAATCTTGTTTACAGATGGTGCAGTACTAGCGGTGGAGATGTAAAAGCTTCACTCCTTTAAATAACTTCAAGTTAAACTACATCTTCAGAATTCAACACTAATTAAAACAGTAGTGTAATTTAGAGATGGGGAAAAGGTACCTGTAACTTTTGTTCCTATAACTAGTGGCAACGGAATTTCTTCTGGAAGATCTTTAAACTGGGATATATCTGCCACCTTCCGCTGTTGCAAAAGTCTAATTTTTTGCCGTTTCTGTTTTAATGCGGACCTTTCCTCTTCAAAGAATGCAGAAGAGCATCTGCAAAACAATTGTAATTTCTTTACTTTATGTTCATTTATTCAAATATCTTATAGCTTTATCCTTGAAAAGTATGATAGATTGGGTTGCAACCAACAGTCACACAAGGACATCTGCTTTTGCAATGGGAATTTCCTCCCTCAGCCCTCTGGCGCAGATTTCACTGATGGGGGGGGGGTTAAATTCCAATGTGCAAGTGGACTTTGTTGGATAAAACCGACTGCCTTTATACACTTTTTACATTGAGGGGGGAAATCAGCACAACAGAAAGCAAGTGGTACACAGACTGGAAAGGTTCCCCCTGCAGGAGAATTTGACAACTGAAATCTGTATGTGCTGAAAATAATAGTTTATCCCTATGTCTAAACACTGACACACAGAAACGATGGCTGTCGGTAATAAATGCAGTTAGATGCAAGATGTTTATCCTTTCTTTGCAAAACTGAAACCTGTCAAAGCCAACTGTGCACTGAAGAGAAAGCAGTAATAGCTAACTGACATCTGTACAGACAGAAGACAGTGGTTATGAGGTTGAAGGCATACAATTTGGCTATCAACAGTGCAATCTTATGCATGTTTATGTAAGTCTACTGCATTCAGTGGGGATTATTCCCAGATTATGTGTACATAAAACTGCAGCCCAAGGTATCTAGGTTTGAATTCCTAAAAAGGTTTCTAACCTTTAGAGCTGTAAAGTACCAGGATAGTTGTCTTAGAACAACTGCAAGAAGAAGTGTGCTATAGTCACAAGAAACAGTTATCACATGGGTGATGTGTTTTGTTTTGTTTTTTTGCCTTGCCTTGCCTTGCCTTGCCCATGGCTGAAATTCTTTCTGAATGCCATATAAACAGACCCTGCTCCTTTGTTGCGGCTTTCTTCCTCAAGTCAGCAGGAGCTATTTGATTTGTGGGGCTATCCTTAAACAGTTTATCAACCCCAGGCTCAGAATAATAATAATAATAATAATAATAATAATAATAATAATAATAAACACATCCTAAAGAAGCTAGGGAAAATGGTCTAATCCTTAGCATCTGTACTGGTTGTCTGTTATTTATGCTTTCTTATAAAGCTTTACTGGTCTTCATTCAGTCCATTACTCATCCTGATACCAGAATCAGATGAACATAAGAGACAGAACCTATTCCGAAAATCAGAATTACCTTACTCAGTGGTTTCAGGTAGATGTTTAAAAATGGAGAGCAATACAGAACCCTACACAACCCCATAACATAAATGTCAATAAGCCAATAAGTAGTTTTCCAGTGGTATCTTCTGGAATCAAGCTTCTAGGTATGAATGGAAACACTGTGTTCCCATTTCTCAGCCCTATGCATAAGGATGTCATGGTCCACGGCACTGAAAGCTGCCAAGATACTTAACATGGTTATGCTCTCCCAGTCCAGTATGGGGAGGGGTGGGGCACTTTGAGAATAGGATGCTGGACTAGAGGGGCCAGCGGACTGGTCCAGTAGGCTCTTCTTAGGTCCTTATATATGCTAAGTTGTACTCCTCAAATGCTTTGCATTCATCATCAGGCTGAAACTTGGCTACATACTCAATTACGATTATGCAACATATCCTACATTCTTAAAATTACCCATTAAGCACCAACTTTTTAAAATGAATCATCCAGGAAACTCTTCAACAAAAACCACCACCACCAACTCCCCACAAAAACTCTACAGCTAAAGAGCCTTCAGTCTTTCAAGCTAATGTTTTACCTTCGTGGCTTCCCCATTAACCGTCTGATCTTTCCCCATTCAACTCTTGTTAATTTTCTGGTTTTCAGATTGGGAAAAGATTCTTTCAGGCAAACGCAGAAATCATTATCACCTTCAAAGAGTGGCCTATTAAAAACAATTGGTATTCTGTCATTATATTTTCAAGTACATTCAGAAAATGTATTATGACATGCCAACACAATTTTACCTCCATATACCTAAGACTAGAGAATTTTGCTTCCTAAATGTTTAAATTATAGTCATTTGTCATCTTGGGCTTAATATTAATTTCTTCATTTTACAGGGAAAATGTTATAACTGAAATGTTATAACATGTTATAACTGAAAATTAAAATGTTATAACTGAAAAATATTTTGAAGCTAATGCAGTCAATTTAGAAATGAACAAGGCATTTTTACAAAAAAACACACTTTCCTATTTATTAAAACTCTGCCTTGCATAATATAGTTTACAGAACCATGAAAGTCATTATTACTCTTATGACTCCAGCAACTGTACTATTCAGAAATTAAAGTAATAAGCTTTGTAACATTAGAAATATTGCTTTAAGTTGTCACCAATATAAGGTAGGCAAAAATGATGATAAGAACCAGGCCAAGGTATATCTTAGCAAGAATATAGCAATTATTTTCTTATCTCTTTAAAAAACTTGCTATTGCAAAACATTTTGCAGAGAAACTGATGAGCAATATTTAATTCTTGTAACTGTATTAAAATCTGACAAAACCATTTTTGCCCCATTTTGCTTTAAAAAAACAACCACAAGTTTCACTGCACAGCTATGAAGCAGCCATATGAAAATACAAATAGCTTAATTCCAGTATATTGCTTTACAATGCTATCTCATACATGCCTACACAGAAGAAAGCACCTTTGAGGTAAATGGTACTTGCTTCCATGTCTGCATAGGATTGTAATCTAAAACTAACAAATGAAAAGCCATACATACTTATCTATATTTGAGTAGAACCACTCGTAAATACACCATTTGTGTGCTTTAGGAAGTTTGAGTAAGTTACGTAGCCGCAAACCGATCTTCTGTGATGCCTTTTTGTCTGGTGTTGGCATTGTTGCAGTAAACTTCTAGATAATAATAAGAACAAAAACAACCAGAGGTTACTAATAGAAATACTAAAAGAACAGAACCACAGAATTATAGAGTGGGAAGTGACCCTGAGGATCATCTAGTCCAGGTCCTTGTAATGCAGGAATCTCAAGTAGATCATACATGACAGACGGCCACCCAACCTCTGCTTAAAAGCCTCCAAGAAACTTGGACAAGTCTTAAGGGCAGTGCTGTGCACTTAAAAACCTCCAAGGAAGGAAAGTCCACTCTAAAACCGCTCTTAACTGTCAGAAAGTTCTGCCTGATGTTTAGTTGGGATCACCTTTCTTGTAACTTGAATCTATTGGTTCAAGCTGAACCGTTTGTCTTAGTTTTTAGTTGCTGCTTTGCTAATAGTGATTTATAGATTGTAACTGTTTTACTGATTATTTGTTAATTATTTCATATGCTTTATGCCGTACTTGTGATGTTCTGTTAAGATCTACTATGTTATTGTTATTTATTGTTTGTAAGCCACTTTGGGATTCATCTGAATGAAAAGCAGCATAGAAATGCAACCAATCCACGTTGCAAACTTGAGTTCATTCTGAGCTTTGGCCCACCTGACCTTCTCCTTGCAACTGTTGGCTACTCGTGAATACTCTTTTCTTCGTGATTTCTCATTTTTTACATGTCCTTCATAAATCTCAGTTCATCTGTAAGCTCCTTATGCAGCCACTCTGGTTTCTTTAAGTGCAGCCCACTTATCTTTCTTGTTGGAATTATCTGCCTTTGTCCCTTCAATCTTTCACCTTTAAGAAACTCCCATCCACCCTGGACTCCCTTCTCTTTGAGTATTTCTGACCACGGAATCTCACCCAGTAGTTCCTTAAGTTTTCTGAAATCAGGCTTCTTAAAGTTCAGAATGGATGTTTAACTACACTCTGTTTTCATTGCCTGTGTATAATGAAACCCAAGAGGACAATAATCAGTTCCTCCCAAGCTTCCGGGTACTTTAATTTTTTCGATCAGTTCCTCCCTGTTGGTGAGGACCAAGTCCAAGAGAGATGATCCCTTTGATGCTTCTTCCATTTGTCAGTGAGGCAATGGAGGAATTTGTTCTTGGCAGAGTTTGAGTTCTAACAGATATTGCGGTAGTTGAAGTATCCCATGACTACTATATTTCTCCTTTTTTGAATGTGTTTGGATTTTTGCAATAAACTGGAAACTGAGAAGGTTTAGTTTACCTATCAATGAATGCAACAAACTTTACAGATTAACATACCTGGGGAACCATTGCAACTCTCTGGTTTCTTTTGGGTGATCGTGTATTCATTTGCCTTTCCTCTTCCTCACAAAAGGACCGACTTCGTTTTGAACTTCTGAAGGGCTGGAGCAAAAAGAAAAATCTGACTCAATCAACTGAAAAGTTTCACAACGCGCTTTCCTGCAATACAGCAAACCCATGATAAACACGCAGAAGATGCTTCCTTTAATATAATAACATAATCTTGATCTATGTAGCACAGTTACAGACTTTTGTGGCCTCTAGTTTCCCTCACCTTGCTTATTTTACTTAGCTGAAAGCAAATTTACCTAAACAGCTGGCTTCCTTTTGTACAACTGTTACAGTACTCAACGTAATGTCATATTTTATACTGCTACTCTGCGCTTACGAAACCAGGAAAAATGTTTATTCTTAAAAAATTTAACGGCCAAAGGAAAGAAAACTAGAAGACTACTAATATAGGTCAGTGTTGCTCCTTACCATTTCTACAGCAGATCCTGCATTCTTGCCTTTCCAAATGGGTGTTTTCTGCAAGGAACTGAATTTTTCATTCCATGTATTTGATAAACTTCCTTCTGTATTAAGTTATAAATCATAAATATTATTATTCCTATGTAAAATTAATATAATGTTCTCTAAAAATCCTTTACTGTACAAATGAAAACTTAAAAGTTTACCATTCTTAACATTAAAGATATAACCACATTGTAAAAAACCTCTGTTTAATTTTTAAAAATTATGTTATCTTTCTATTTTGAAAATGTAGCCGACTTCCCACTCAAGAATGAAGTGCTCTTTAGATATTCATTCACACCATGACTGAACTTTTACTTTCCACAACAAATTAAAAATAAATGGTATGTCTTACCTTTCAAACTAACCAGAGCTTTTGCTGATGAACCTGAAATAAGTAAAAAAATCCAATAAGGGAACAATATTTCCTGACAGTGGATTCACAGTTCTTTCAGCATTTATAGCTAATTTATTTTTCTTTCTTAATAGGGAAATGCCTTACAAATGTAAACAAGCTCCAGCCTGATCAACTATTATGGCTTCCAACCAAGGAAGTATGAATTCAGGGAATATGTACTTCTGGGAAGATCAGGATTCTCTGTGAAAACATCCTCAGCATGCTCACATAGAATTCATCAGAGAAGTGTAGCTATGACAGCTACGTCAAATTCAAAGTATAAAGTATAAATACCAGTTGTGTCCAACTGGTATCCCTCCACTGGCTCTTTGATCCAGCAGAACCTACCATCAACAGAATAAGAACTGAGGTGATCTTTGGTAATTCCCCCTGCAGATTCCACACCATCTCCCATACTGCACTGAAGGATCCATAGCAGATTTGAGCAGGTATGGAGTTGAAGGGGGTTGGCATTTGTCTGTCTTGGGAGACAATGGAAAGTGTATGCCTTTGGGGGTGAAGTCAAACTGTTGGAAGGTTGCAGTGCCTGCTGTGGCTGTAGATACTGATGCAGGAGAGACATGTTTTGTTGCAACTGGGGCAGATGAAGGCATTGGATGTACTGCTGCAGATGCACCATGGCATTTCTTCTCTCTGTGCTCCTTGCAGCAGTCATTTGTTCTCTGGTCAGTGCTGTGGACACACAACCTGACTGGTTGTCTCCAGGTACTGTGGTTGTCTGCAAGGGTTTCCCACATGGTGGGGTTAATGTTGCCAGTCTTCATGTCACATTTGCAGACATCTTTGTAAATGCCAACGGGCCTAGGTTGAAGGGAAAATCTCTGAAAATCACTCCAATTCATCGTCTACTAATTTAAGTTCCCACTGGATCAAAGAGTTTTCTTTTGGTGGAGGAACACCAACTAGATACAGCCCAGAAGCACATTAACGCCAGGGTTATTTCACACATATAATGTAAAATTATTGTATGATGGTAAAGGAACAAGGACTGTGCTCCGTTGCCCTGGTCCCTTTGCTAATCCCCTAATTACTAACTTCCTGATATTCAGCAAACCATATTTTGTGGTTTCATCCAAGGAGCACGAATACAATCTCTTCAACTATAAAGTCAAAGTTACAGATAGGTAGCCGTGTTGGTCTGCCATAGTCAAAACAAAAAAAATTCCTTCCAGTAGCACCTTAAAGACCAACTAAGTTAGTTCTTGGTATGAGCTTTCATGTGCATGCACATTTCTTCAGATACCTGTATCTGAAGAAATGTGCATGCACATGAAAGCTCATACCAAGAACTAACTTAGTTGGTCTTTAAGGTGCTACTGGAAGGAATTTTTTTTATAAAGTCAAAGTAAGCCAAAAAATGAAACCATGCAACATAGCAGTAATACACTGTTCATGCAGCTAAGTTGGTAGATGTGATAAACTGGTAAACCTCTGTTCCATTATTTCACTACTACAATTTCAATATGTAAGCATCAGCACCAGCTGCCAGCAGTAAAAATGGCCTAATAAACAATTTGCATTAGGGACCTGAAACGGTTCAAACCTTGTTTACTTTAGATTGAAATAATGAGTTTATTTATGCAGTGCTAACATTTTTTCATGATAGAGAAGAGGATACAAAAGGAAAGTGCTTTAGTATATCCTTAACCTCCAATGTACATTCCAATTCTGTCATCGTTATTCCCTCTCACCTGCTTTCTATGATATGAACTAAGACATGATCTTCATACTCACTTCTAGGTGAGTAACAAATTTCACATTGTGCTGATTAATAATTTGTAAGGGGAAATATTAGTGAAGATGCAAGGTCTTATCTTTACTAATATTTCCCCTAAAATTCATATGTTCATATGTACAGCATAGGAAGGACAACAAACAGGTAAGAACTGGCAAAGCAATGTTATTCATTCTTTGATTATCACCTCAATCCCTCAAACCTTCAGCATGTAAGAAAACTGTAAAATAATACACATTCTTTTAAAGTGTTTTCATTATATATGTGAAAAGGTGGTAGGCCAGGAAAACAAACACACAGCAGGGAATAAGCTTAATAAAATTGTTACAAGTATAATATTTGTAGCAGATTTGAAAGTAAGGAGCATTAGCTGTTCAGATGTTTCGCACAGAAAAGCAAGATTTGCAGCTAATATTTTAGAACACCACCAAAATTGTTGAGCTTTTTTGGGGAAACCGCCCCCCCCCCCCAAATAGTGGTTTTAAGCTTTGGGAGCTGTTTCCGCTGCTTTTTCCATTGCATTGCCATACATTCGAGATTTCTCTGACATTTTGCCAATTCAGCAAAATCCCCCCCGATGCCATTTTTACACCTGAAAACCAAGACATGTCAGGAGTTTTCCTGACATATGGCAAGCCTATTTACTGTGGTGAATAAAACATATTCTAAACTTACTGGGTGATAACCAATATTAGTCTTACTTACAAGTTGGTCATTGAATGGATTTCAGTCCATTGCTTTTGATAAGTCTACTATGAGTATGACTTAGCTCAGGCATGGCCAAACTTGGCCCTCCAGCTGTTTTGGGACTACAACTCCCATCGTCCCTAGCTAACAGGACCAGTGGTCAGGGATGATGGGAATTGTAGTCCCAAAACAGCCGGAGGGCAAAGTTTGGCCATGGCTGAGGATATCACTAAATGTAAGACAAAAACATAAAGTGTTACAGTCATTCTGAACTGTAGTTATGAACTATAGTTATGACAGAATCAGTCAAGGTTATTCCTTCCTAACAGAAGGCCTTGTCAGTATATAAACATTCTGTATTAGGAGATGCATGTATAAAAATGTCGTGCAAAGCAGTGATAACAATGGAGACATTCCTCACGGTCTCCTTAACTACAGTAGACGTGTGAGTTGCCAGAAGAAAATGCTTTAAAAGCTTTACATCACCACTGCAGTTCTCCAAATACATACAAAAACAGAACATGGCAATATTTCTACCAGGTAAGAACCTATTTTGATGGATAACATCACTGTTTTGCTTGCCTTCATGGACAAGAAGTGAGCGATACATTTATAGGATAGTAAAAGAAACTGCTACTTTTCTAGATGCACATCAGCTTTTGGGGGGGAAATGCTATGTTGCCAAAGCTGCTGTAATTTACAAAATAAAAGCGTTCACACAAACTCTCCAACAGTCCAATGCTATGGTTGCCTGTGCAAAGCTAAAGAATAGGACCAGGTGTGTGGGATGCTGGTCCACAGAAAATTTGCAAACAGTTGCGATAAATTAGTAAACCCCAAACCTATCAGACTCTACTATAATGTAGCAGTTCAAGACAGTGTGCTCCAGTGGGACAGAAATACAGTCTTAGGTGTCCCATGAGTCAAATCTGAGTGGAGAAGATAGGCACCAGAAGCCAAAAATAGCAAATATTATTAGTAGTAGTTATTATATTTATATACTGCCCTTCATCCAAGGATCACAGAACAGTTCACAACACAAAAATGCAAAATGAGAACACATAATACATAAAAACTCCCAATAACCTCCCTTCCCATAGACACATTTAAAAGGCCATTAAATGTTTAATCACGCAATGGCCTGGTTATAGAGAAATGTTTTCACCTGGCACCTAAAGTTATGTAATGAAGGCCCCCGGCAAGCCTCTCTGGGAAGTGAATTCCACAAATGCGAAACCACTGCAGAAAAGGCTTGTTCTTGTGCTGCTATCTTCTGGTCCTTTCATGGAGAGGGCACATGGGGAAGGGCTCAGATGATGATCACAGGGTCTGGGTCGGTTCAAATGAGGAGAGGCGATCCTTGAGTTATTGCAGTTCTAAGCCATTTAAGGCTTTACAAGTCAAAACCAGCCCTTTGTATTGGGCCCGGAAGCCAATTGGTAGCCAGTGCAGTTGGGCCAAGATTGGTGTAGTATGTTCAAACCGTCTTGCCCTGGTGAGCAACTTGGCCACCAAATTCTACATCAGCTGAAGTTTCCAAACCATTTTCAGAGGCAGCCCCATGTAGAACGCATTGCAGTAATCTAATTTACAGATTACCAGAGAACAGAAGACAGAAGTTAGGCTATCTTTGTCCAGATTAGGGGCACAGCTGGGCCACAAGACAAAGCTAATGGAAGGCACCCTGTGCCATCAAGGCCACTTGAGCCTCAAGTGACAGCAAAGGATCTGGGATTACCCCCCAAGCTATGTACCTTCTCTTTCAGAGGGAGTGTAACCCCATTAGGAGCAGGCAATCTCCTATCCATCCAGTCTAGAGAACCACCCACTCACAGTGCTTCAGTCTTATCTGAATTGAGTTTCAGTTTGTTGGCTCTCATCCAGTCCATTACTGAGGCAATACAATAGTCCATCGCATCTACTGCTATACCTGCAGATATAAAGGAGTAGAGCTGTGTGCAATCCGCTTATTGCTGACAATGCACTCCAAAACTCCAGATTCTCCCACTCATCGGCTTCAAGTAGATGTTAAACAGGATAGGGGATAAAACTGAATCCTGAGGAACCCCACATTGAAGGTTCCACAGGGCAGAAGAACACTCCCCAAGCATCACCCTCTGGAAATGGCCATCCAAGTATGACCGGAACCAATGCAAAGCAGTGCTATGCACCCCAAACTCTGACTGTTGCTCCAGATGGATACTATCGTTTATGGTATCAAAAGCCATTGAGAGGTTGAGGAGAATTAACAGGGACACATTTCCCCTGTTTCTCTCCCAAGAAAGGTCACCATACAGGGCGACCAAAGAAGTTTCTATGCCAAAATTTGAAACGGATCAAGAAAATCAGTTTCCTCCAAGAGCATCCGGATCTGGTCGGTGACTACCTCCTAAAGAACCTTGCCCAAGAAGGGGAGATTGGCAACTGGCCAGTAATTTACTTAGATTTTTCTGAATCCAGGGAGGGCTTCTTAAGGAGTGGTCTTACCAATGGCTTCTTTCAAGCAGGCAGGGACCACCCCCATCACAGTACTCTCTCTGCTAGTTTTTATTAGTCAAGATGGGCAAGAGCTCAAGCGGCTTCCTTGACCGATCCATATATCTTGTCCACATCCTCAAGCCTTACCAACTGAAAATCATCCAACTCAACAGGACTAGACAGTGCTTTGGACACCCCTTGAGAGCCATTACTATAACAGCGGAGTCAAGATCCCTGTGGATGCAAGCGATGATGACACAAAGGAAAATCTTACTGACAACATTGATTTTCCCTCTGTCCCTGTGCAATGTTGTACAGTAATGATAAAAGATCGGTTTTACTCTCACAGATTAGCCACAGGTCCCAAGACTCAGATGTTATAATGCAATACAGTATCACACACCTGTATTTTCAAAGACCACAAACAGAAGAGAAAGAGAGCGAGTGAGCAGTAAGCTGGAAGCATGCTGAGCAGATAGCCCACACACCAGTCTAGCACAGACCCAGATGAAACCAGTTAGGAAGGCAGTAACAATTAGTATGCAATACTGCAAGAATTGTACTAGAACAGTCATTATTTGCCAGCACTACTGAATCACACTACCAGATTATGATCTTAGGCTACTTTCTTGATGGTAAGTTAAGTTCCATTACACTTGAACAGGACTTATTTGCAAATGTTTTTAGAGTCAAGGTATGAAAGTGGTTGAGAAACGTTTATCTAACTACAAAAGCCTACCTATCACTTTGTGAAGCTGGTGGAGAGTGGGATGTGGAAATTTAATAGAAAGCTGTTACACCACAAATGATTGAATAAGAAGACGATCTCAGCACCCTACTCCTCCCAAGTGAGCCAATTAAGTTTAGTTTATGTAGCTTAATTTACCTATTTTGCTTCATTTTTCTGGCCTGGGCTAATGGGAATTGACAGCTTTGTTTAGATGTTGATGCAGAACATCCCAACAGATGCACCTTATGTAGAGGAAGGAACTTCTGGCTTGAATGATTATGAGTAGCACTTAGCAGTTATTATTTATGTGAATGCAGTCATCACGCAAACTACTTATCAGCATGGCTGCACCAACACTACAGTACTTCCTCCAGGCAGCTGTGTCCTTCAGAATGCTCTTTGGGGGATATCTGGACTGGACCCATGTATCCTTATAAAAAAAAATCAGTTTACTGAGCAGAAACCTGCATTTTTTAAAAAAACAAAAGATAAAGCTTTATGTTGTTCAGTTCCATACTGCCAAAAGATTTGCGCAATAGGTTGACAAGCAACAGTTATTTAGATAACTGTGTTATCTAAATCAGTAGTCTTCTACTTTTTCAGACCAAGGACCAACGTTAACCCAAACATGCATTTGGAAACCCAGTTCTTAATTTCCCCCTTATATTTGAATGGTGGTAGTGCTGCTGTTGTGACCTAACTTAAATCAAGCTGCAACCTGGTAGTGGGTCCTGGCCTACCAGTTGAAGGCCAATGATCTAAATACATGTTCATATCTTGTTAATGACATGATGTTCGGAAGGTGGTTGCATGTGCTAATGAAGATGGATCTTGAATTTTCTGATTATCATGCTTGGAGTGGGAAGGAAATTTCTTCTATGTCAGAGTAGACAACAAGCTGTAATTGCCTTCCTCTAACATCTGGCTAGGGTGAATTTCTCAAGATATTTGGTATATAGATGCACTGTGCAATTCCTTAGCGAGTGGTCATCTCTGACATGATGTTGATGCCTTCTGCTTGATGCACATATTATACTTGGGATCATGCAAGTTAATATGTAGATAGATTAGTTTTAGTGCAAATGATAGGTACCTGATTCAATATTACACATACAAAGAAATGCCTTGAATGTTCTCATTAAAGAATTCTCATACAGGTCATTTTCATATATGCATCTCCCAGTACAAAACGCCTGTATATAAACATGGTGCATTCCCACTCATTAGTGTCACCTTATGAAAAGGAGTAAGTTTAAATGATAGCCCCAAATCATATCAGACTAGAAAATACCTTTCAAAATGACCCTTACACC
Source organism: Podarcis melisellensis (assembly GCF_964234715.1). NCBI lineage: Eukaryota > Metazoa > Chordata > Lepidosauria > Squamata > Lacertidae > Podarcis > Podarcis melisellensis. Next base: position 31,647,916 of record NC_138530.1, read on the forward strand.
TTGTCATGTGGAACTAATGGACCTACTGAGAATGACTAACATTTGATATCACCTAATACACTGAGTATGTTTTACCAATCATAATAAACAGTAACCAAAATAACCCAACTTCCTTACTTTCAAATGTACAAATATAACTTGAAATAATTTTATTACTATTGTACAGTTTTCCCACATACTAATGATTTAGTTCTTTGTTTAATCTACTGTATAGCACATTAGACAAACACAATTCACTATTATAGCCTATATGCACAACAAACTTCAAAGTCATTGATAGTTTGTCCATAAACACAATTTTATATAATTCACTGTTTTTCTTTAAGCTTCAACTTTTGCACCACCACACAGTTGTGAACTTGAGTGTATAGTACATACAATATATCGCCTTGCATTATTTCCTGCACATTTGAACAGATCTTTGGCCACCACCTGCATAACTACTGAATGAGTCCATATGCAGTAAGATTTCATGTTTTGTATTCATTTTCTTGTTTTCATATACACAGTACAGTGGTACCTCAGGTTAAGTACTTAATTCGTTCTGGAGGTCTATTCTTAACATGAAACTGTTCTTAACCTGAAGCACCACTTTAGCTAATGGGGCCTCCTGCTGCCGCCGGAGCACGATTTCTATTCTCATCCTGAAGCAAAGTACTTAACCCAAGGTACTATTTCTGGGTTAGCAGAGTCTGTAACCTGAAGCATATGTAACCCGAGGTACCACTGTAATTTTCAGTGTATGTATACATGCAAACCTGCATCAATTTCCACCAATTCAACACAGAATACTATATGGAGGTCACCCAAGTGTTCCTATTCCTTAGAAAGAAGTTTACAATGACATCCACAGTATGGATGTCATACTGTGGTTACTTTTTTGTTAATACTCTGATTACTTTTTTACATAAACACAATAAAAGGTTAAGTGAATCTTGACCGGTCTCAGGATTAATTTCTGTGGCAGTTCCCAATCCTTCATATAATAAATGCATCAGAGGATATGCATTATTTTTATATTGATAATATGAGCCACCAGTCTTCTATATCCAGTGCTTACTCACTCTTTTTTTTATTTGCTTACATTGGCACACCACCCTATAGTAGAACTCTCGGAGCAATTTACCTGTGAAGTTGCTTTACTCTTTTGAGCTGAGAAACATTGTGCCTTCCATCTGCCAGATTCAACGAAAATGCTTCCTCAGGAAGATATATACTTGTTTTTGCTTCCCTGGACAACCTGAATGCCCCCTCCTCCACATACATGGAACTTCTCAATATACCATGCCACAGTTTTCCATGGTGCAACATACATAGCAAGCCAACTCTAGGAAGCATATTCAACCCTGTCAAGTGATCAGCCAAAAAGCCAGTGGTTTTTATCCCTAAAAAAATGTTGAGGGGTACTCTCATTTTCTTACTCATATTGAAATACTGCCCCTCAATGCGGCCAAACTTAGATTCACAAAATGTTTAGGGGTATGTGTACCCCACAGAAAAAAGTACTGCACAAAACAATGCGCTACCACTACCTTGGTTCCAAATTCAGAGGTTGCTAAATTACTAGTTGACGTACACAAGAGAAACAACAATATGGACCTCTCCTTTGTCACTTTCACTATCCTGCTGCTATGGACAAGAGGAGAGTGAAAAACAATGCTTTATTTATCCTGGTTAAGAAACTCTCTTCCTAAGCAGCAGGACGTTCCGTAGTGAAAAAGGGTGAGCACCTAAACCACCCCCAAAGCATCGAAGGTTAGTGTCATGTCAAACCCCCGGGGCAGGATGCCCATGGCAGGTCAGAGACCTCCCCAACTGCGCTGTGGTGGTTGCTGTACCCTTTATTTCCACTGCCTCTCCCGGAGAGGTGCAATGTCAGTGGCAGCCACCTGCCCTGCACGCAATACTTCGCTGCCCGGCCTAGGGAAGCTTCCACGCCTCCCTTTCCACCCCGGGCACTGCCCCGGCCTGCACCAAGACTGGGGGTGCAGGGTGCGGCTCACCCCCGACAGGAGAAGTGGAGGTTATATAACAGCGGCTTCCGGCCCTGCTCTGCTGGCCTCTGCCCGCCACCGCCTCCCGAAGAGGGCAGCTCCGGGGTGCGGGCGGAGGGGAGGCCACTGGAGAGCTGCACTAGGCCGGGCACTGAGGGAGGAGGAGACTGTGGCTCCGGCCCCGCACAGCTCCCACAACAACAGCAGCAGCAAAAGCAGCAGCAGCAGTAGCGAGCGCCGCCGCCGGCGGCAGCCGGAGCAACCTGGGCGGCTCAGGGCCGGGAAAAGGGAGCAGGCGGAGGGTCCCGTCCCCGGGACCGCCCTTTGAGGAGCGGCGGCGGAGCAAGGGGCCGAGCGGCGGGACGGGGCGAGGGGCGCCGCGGGTCGCTACTCACTCTCGTCAGGCAGCTGATCCAACTCCGCCATCTTGAAGGAGCCGCGCCGCTTTTTCAAAGGCTGCCTGTCGCGGTGCATTGTGGGGGAGGAGACGGAGTCCTCCAGCCCGCCTGGCTGGCGGAACCGGGGCGGCAGGGGCGCGCCAAGCCGCTCAAGCAGCTTGCCCGGGCCACCGCCGAGGTGCCCGCGAAGGCAGGCGCGGCCGGGAGCGCGCTCCGCTTGGCTACAGCGCGGCTGTCGGCTCTCTTTCGTAGCGGCTTGAGAGAACTCCCAGCGCCGGGACTGGGAAGAGCGCTGGCTTCCCTGCCGCCCCGGGTGCAAGGGCTCCCCCTCTGACACGCGTCTTGCAGTCGTGGGCATGGTCGGGGCTGATGACGCGCAGAGCCACCGGGCTGTGCATCTCGTAATCTGCTCTCAGGGGACAGTTGGGTGTCGTGGTGCGGGGCGTCAGAGAAACCCCCGCTCCCCTCCCCAAGCAACTTTATAGGTACTCGTCGAGGTGGTACTTTTTGTTTTTGCATTTTGGGTTTTTTGTACAGTCCTGGATGACTGTCTTCATTTCTGGGCACCGCATTCTAAGGAGGCTGCGGGGTTTTGTTTTCCGAAGATGGTGAGGAACTTGGAGACCACGTCTGACGAGGCTGGGTATATATTTAGCTTGGAGAAGAGAGACCATTAAGAGACGGCATGATACCCATCTTGGGGTATGTTGAAAGGCTGCCCCACAGGTGTTGGAGCACACCCTGTTTCCCCACAGCGCAAGACTTTGAACCGGTGGGTTCAAATGACGAGAAAGGAGGTTATGAATAATCCGAAGGAAGAACTTCCCGACTGTAGGAGCGATTCAGTTCAGTCTTCTCCATTGCCCCTCCAACATGGTTTTTTCCTCTCCCAGAAAGAAAGAAAGAAAGACGTGATAACGACAGCTGCCTAGAGTAGATCTTTCTGCAATGCGTCCTGTCATTGAATGCTAGTAACATTTCTTCAGGACTTCTCCGGGAAGTCACAGGGCAGCTTCCGTTGCTAGACTCAAACTCCCATCATCCTTGGCCGTTGGACTTGCTGGCTGGGGCTGATGGGAGTTGGAGTCCAATAGTACAAGGTCCCTATCGCTCAACTAGGGCGACCATAGATTTGCAGTCTTTGTGGAATATGGGAGGGGCTGTGTAGTAAGTAACCATAGTTGAGATGTGACCAGATTTGAGCACTTTACGTTTATAAAATATGATAATTCTATTCCTTATAAAATGGATGTAATTTGTGCTTACTATGAAATTTAGCATGCAGAATCTCCTTGGGGAAACATACAAGCTGTCTGCATTTTGGAGAAATCTGATAAAGAATACCTCAATTGCAGCATTTTTTAAAAAAGGTATTTCTCTCCCCTCCCCTTATACTATATAGGGAGCGAGGGAAAGTGTTACATCAATGATTTTTGGTATTCAGTTGAATGTTGGGGGTCTTGCCTATGGTGGTCTTCAAGTGGAAGCTAGAAATTGGAGCTGTAACTAAGGACGGAACAACAAATTCTGCCTTTAATGTTGCTGTCACAGCAGTGGGGATTTTTTCATTTGATTTCCTTGGCATTTGAAATACCTCTGCACCTCTATGTAAATATCTCATGCAAATTCTGTTAGGCTACAGAGACACAGGCTAAAAGCTGCACTCAGCTGTTAAGCTCACTTTGGTGACCTTGGATCAGTCATCTGTCTAACCTACCTCACAGGGTTGTTGTGGAAATAGGTGTTACCACTCTCATTCTATTTCCATTATTTAATAATAATATTAAAGCTGAAAGAGGGGTGAATTGAATGGCTGTGGCAAGTGTGTAAGCCTTTCCCGCTGTATCATTTCCCCTAAATTATCCCTCCTCCCCCCAGAATTCACCTGTGACATGTAGATTTTCCTGCCTAGCCAATAGTGGCAATTGGGATGCTCATGTTGGTGTAATTTGAAAATATCTGTGAAATTGCACTAGCCGCTTAGTCTGTGTCTTCAGTTACTTTTCCCCCTTGTCCAATGTTCAGGGTTAGGTCTCCAGTTGTGGTGGGCCTCTTGAAACAGCCCAAGGCCACAGGCCTCAGCCATGACTTATCAACCCTCCACCAAGGCTGCATGCAGCAACCTGGTAGTGAATGGTGAAAGTGGTGGATCTCTCTCTGAACTTGGATCTCTTCAGTTTAGCCTCTAACAGCAGGTTACGGTACTTGGTAGCATAGTTTATGATGCACCAGCATCTTTTAACTTTATGTATATAGTGTATTTGGATTGTATTTTGTCTTGAGGCAATAAAACACTTTACACTGAATTGTGTGGGCAGTGAGTTTTCTTCACCGTCAATTCTGGGAAGGCTGACAACTGGAGAAGACTCTGAAGCTTTGATGGACAACTATACTCTGCTGGTCATACTGATATAGGTGTGGTATCCAAATGCTATCATCATTTGCCATCACATCAGAAATAGCCCACTAGAATGCATTCATTCCTTGCAGCATACACAGACTTATCACTTGTTGAAAGTTGGCTTATTTGCAGATAGTGGTGGCTTTTCCAGTGTTTAATAATGAGAACCTAAAGCACAGGCAAGGATAAGATCACAGCTGTTCAATGTCCTCTGGCTCTCTGCTTCCATTCGGTTGTGAAGATAAATCCAATAGTTGACCCATGTTGAGTAAAGATTATACAGGGCGATTCATAAAGAAGTATACAGTTTCAATACACTATAAAAAAAGAATGTAATATATCTTATGTTACCTGTAACAGAATTGTAGGGGAATGTTTAAATTTTTTTTAGAAACAGTCAGATACATTTTCTGCTTGGGAGGTTCCCCCCCCCCCCAAATTGCAATAAAAATGCAGTTTTATAACAGTTAAAGATTCTGTTCTGCTCAATTCAAGAACACACCTCCACTGCAGATGCAGACATTTTGCCTGACTAGTCACGTGACACGTGCACTATCGCCTACGTCACTCCCCTCAGTAGTGGAACACAAACTTTATGACTACATCTACCTCTTGGTTCACAGTTTTGGTCTGTGTCGTCGCCTGTTTACTGTTTTACAGCATCTGCAAACTATACTTCAATATGAATCACCCTATATAATAACATGGGACAATAAGCCAACAGACACAGGAACAAATATTTCATTAGGATAAATGCCTATGTGCACACTTTACAAGACTGCATTGGAAGAAGGACTGGGTAAGATGAGCAATCTGCTACTTAAGTGAGGCTATTGGTCCACAGACCAGTCACTGGCTAATATGCTGAATTTCCAGGTTTGTATGTGTTGGTGTCCTCCTTAGCCCTAGGAATCAAACATCTTGGAATCCAAAGACTGAACTACCATTCAGGACCGATCTAGGATAGAAAGTCTCCCACGTATGCAATGGGTGGATATGGCAAGGCTCTGCATGACTAGAAAGCTGCTATGGATACATGGTCAAATGGTTGCTCTGTGGAGGTTCTGGTTTCATGACAGCTTGGGCAAGGAGAGGTGTTGTCTTTCTGACTGCCTGGTAAGTGGATGGTGGAAGGGGTATTGGGAGTACAGTACTGGAGTTGGGTGATGTCAACGGGTTACTTAGCTGTTGACACACATCGATTGGAAGCCGCACAAAGCAGCCACCTTTGGTGTAGACAAGATCACCGGGGCCTCATCAGTGCCTGGACTGACCACCTGGGAATGCCGTGCAATACTACCTTCAATTCTGTTAGAAGAAAGCTGGGGGGGGGAGGGAGAGAATACAACTGATCAACTATTATTACTGTCATTGACTGGAATTGCAGGCAGTACCATCACATTGGCTTTCACTTCTACAGCTGCTGTTGTGCTACTGACTGCTGCTGGTTAAGGATAGAATTGTGGCTAATTTACAGAGGCATTAGCCCTGGTCAATCACAGGATTGCACAAAAAGCAACTGAAGCTTTAAATATTTAGTATGAAATTAGTTTTTATTTTTACTTCAAAATAAACACGTTTAACATTTATTCATAATCGAAACTAAGGAAGGTATTTTGTAGAAAAAACAAAACAAAAAAGATTTATAAACAATTCTAAGCTCCTCCTCCCTGCCTCACTTACAAAAGACAAAAATCAAAGGTGTGTTTGTGTGGCTATTTTGTTTTTGGTCTGTTGGTTAAAAGTCACAGAATGGCCTTCATACTAGAACTGGCCAAAAAAGAAGGAGCTGGGGAGGAGAGAGAAAAAAAACCAAACATTTCTCATAGTACAGTACTCGGTTTCATGTGTTTTTGCACATGTACGGGGGGGGGGGGGGAGGGGAAGACTTACTAAGCTGACTGACTAAACTTAGATTCAGCAAAGCCCTGCAACTTATTTCTTGCATCTCAGCAATGGGAGTAAACACTTCGATATTTCAAAAGGGTTTTGCATTATTAAATCCTTTAACATGTCTTCCAAAATACTTGTTCACCAGAGGGATGTCTTATAGTTGAACTTCAGTTTTAGCAGGTACTTCAGATTAACCTGAGCAGTATCGTAGACAATATATCTGAAGGAAACAATGAGTTAAGACTTTTTCTTTAAAAAATGTTTTGTGAAGGACATCAATGCAGGGTGGATGCTGAAATGTTTGCAGCACCAATGGGGAAAACCATTCTTACTTACCTTTGTTACTGGTTTCTTCCATGCAGCCACATTCTGGGGAACACACACACACACACACACACACACACACACACACACACACACACACACACACCAATCAACCAACCAACCAACCAACCAACCAACCAACCAACCACTGTTTGGATTCTTCTAAAATTTCATAAAGGAGCCTGATAGGTGGCTCCTGTCCCTCCTCTTGGAGACAAAGTTTTTTCATGTATGTAGTTTGTCATATTGATCAGAGCACACAAAGTGGCACACACTTAAGAATACAAAATATACAATAAAAAAACCTTTCATCTGAAAATTAAAATAATTAGAAACCTCATTGGAGATTGCAACAACCCCCAAAGTCTGGCAATACAGATGAGTTTTACCAGAAAAAACGTACATGGATACTATAGGAGAGAAAAGGTCTAGTCAGCCTCCATAAAGGGGCACCATAGCCGAGGATGTTTCACTCCAGGTTGACATAAAACTGAAGGATGGGGATCAGAGAAGCATCACTCCTAAATATTTTTATAGTTTGGGATTGGAGTGGGGAGAGAAGCGTTCCCTTAAATAAGCTGGGCCAGGAGATTTCCACCAGTAAAGATCAAAACAATCTGAAATGGGCCTGAATACAAACTAGCAGATATCATAGCTGCAGGAGCACTGATACTTTATGGTCCTTATTACCCAACTCCCAACTAATTTAAAGGATTCAAACCCCAGAGAGCCGCGGCTCCTCAGTGTAGACAATAGTAAATTAGAGGAACCAACTATTGTCGGCCCACAACAGTTTTCTTAGGATCCTAAAGGATGCTGGCTTTTTAACAAGGTACAGTGGTACCTCGGGATGCGAACGGGATCCATTCTGGAGCACTGTTTGCATCCCAAATGGAACGCAGGACGCGACGTTGCGTCTGCGCGGGTCACGTTTCGCCGCTTCTGCACATGTGCGTGACATCATTTTGAGCGTCTGTGTATGCGCGAGTGGCGAAACCCGGAAGTAACGCGCTCCGTTACTTCCGGGTTGCAGTGGAGCGCAACTCAAATGCGCTCAACCCGAAGCACATTCAACTTGAATTATGACTGTAGCTTTTGAACTGTCACCAGGAGGAGCTCCATGTAGAGCTGATACTTGTCTGTCAAGTGAAGGCTGAAGGAACAAGGCCCCTATCTCTTCCAGGAAGAGAACGCCAATACATCAGTGTGCAACTGATCAAACCCCCCGCTCCCGCACCCAGTAGCCCCTGGCAAGCTTGGAGGGCAATCAAAGCACACCCACTGAGAACAGGTTTTTTAAAAATCTTAAGTACTAGTGGAAAGAGAGGGTGCTCCTCACTCCCGTTTTGCTTCATGACTCCTGTGGAAATCAAGGGCTTTGGGTGCCATGCTTTTCAAATTGCAGAATAAAGTTACTCACACTCAGTCTCATACTGATGTTAGAAGGTCAGTATCCCTTACTGATGGTAGCATTCAATTGTCCGGAAGCAGCCATCGGCAGGCAGGCCAGCTCTGCTCTGTGGCCATGATTATCCCTTATCAGGGATGCTGTAGGAATGGATTTCCCGCATTGGCAGGGGGCTAAACTAGACTCACTTTCTGGCCCCTTCCAACTCTATGATTCCACAATCCTAGAAAAATACTGTTCAAAGGATACTCGTTATACAGAAGACAGGTATTGCTAACTCCTGATGGTATTCCATTGCCTAAAGGAACTTCTACGCCATTGAGAGAGGTAGTGGCTGTGGGATCTGGTGCCGTTTTGCCCAAGCCTATATAGGAGGGAAAGCAAACAAAATTGCAACTGATAGATGCACATATGCATTAAGCGACTTTGAACTTACCTGAACCGTGACTAATTTTCACTCGTTTCTTTGGTGTCAAGAAATCTATATATAGTACTTTGCTCAGGTGAAACTGGGAAAAGCACTACCAGGATTAGGCTGCAATCCTAATTCTGGTTACCTGGAAGTAAATCACATTCAACTGAATATGGCTTACTTCTGAGAAGACATGGCTAGGATTGTGCTGCAAGTGATTTTTTTATTGTGAATTTATTGTGGCATTCTTTATAGTTTCATTACATTGTGATTTTAGATTGTTGCAAAGCACCCTGACTGCTTCATGAGTACTAGCAAGGAGGGATAGGAACTTTATGTACAAGTTCCCACATAGTTCCCACTGAAATCAATGGGACAAGTCATTTGCCCTATTGATTTCAAGTCTGGATGCAATCCTTTGTTATTGCTCACAAAGATTTACAACAGGATATTATTAGATACCCAGCCAATCCAGTTCTACTAGATAGCCACTAGATCCAAGCTTTTTGTTAAATGGGTTTCTATTTGCATATACCAGAGATGGGGGAATCTTCTGCATCTCAAGGCCACATTTCCTCATAAGAACTACTTAGTGAGCTCTGTGACAGAGCAAGTGATTTCAACCCAGATCTCTCATATCCAGCTTTGAGGATATATGCAGTGCATCATGTTGGCGTCGATGCATTAGAATTTCCACTTTTATAATTTGCTATTCAGCTAAAAATGTCAGTAAATATATTTTTGGGTCTCGAAAACATCTTATATTGACCTAAAATAACTACAGAAGTCACCAAACAGTTTGCAGATCTTTTCCCAACAAGTTTGAAGGAATTTGAGCAAAAGCCCAGGGCCAGCCTTGGCTATTATGGCAAATTTGCTTGCAGTCTTTGATTCCCCATTTATAGCAGCATTTCCAGCGGGGTTTTACCTTTGACACTATGTTTTCCTTTCGGCAGCTTGGTTATGTGGGATGCGTTCTTCAGCTCATACCTAGCAAACAGAGAAGAGAACTTGGAGCAGTACATCAAATACATTTGAAGAAAAAGCCTTTCCTTTTCAGTTTGTAACAGTGGTTCGCAGATTCAGCTGATGCACAATTTCACCACTTCAGAATGCAACCCTTTAATAAGACTCACCGTGATTTAAAGCCTGCCATTTGATGTTTGCAGCACAAGCATTTACACTTTGCAAATAATCAACTTGGTGAAAGGGTTCTTAAAAATCAGTCAAGTTCCAAATTTGGATTTAAGATACTTTGAAGTGAGGAGTTGCATCATCGTACATGGTGCAAAAGTACTCTAAACACACTCAACTTACATATTTCCAAGGGCAACTTCTCCCAGCAAGATTAAGCCAATCGGGTCAGTCTGAGAGGTGTGACAATAGTTGGCACTCTTGGACACCATATCAGCAAAGTAGATACCTTTACCAAACATGTAGCCAGTCTAGAAGGAAAAGAACGGCAGAAGTTTAACAGCCAGAAATCAACTCATCAGAGAAGTCTAGTGAGAAAACAGAGGAATTGAGGACACCAAATATATGGATATTATACCTGAAGGAGTGTCTCCACCCCCATCGTTCTGCCCGGACACTGAGGTCCAGCACCTAGGGCTTTCTGGCGGTTCCCTCACTGCGAGAAGCAAAGTTACAGGGAACCAGGCAGAGGGCCTTCTCTGTGGAACGCCCTCCCCCCAGATGTCAAAGAAACAAACAACTATCTGATGTTTAGAAAACATCTGAAGGCAGCTCTGTTTAGTCTGATGTTTTAATGTATTTTTAATCTTTTATTGGATGCAGCCCAGAGTGGCTGGGGAATAAATAAATATATTATTATTATTATTATTATTATTATTATTATTATTATTGTGAAAGCTCTACCAGGAATGGACCTGGCTTCAGCTCTGTGGACATATAGCTCGTTCCTGGGCATCTGACAAGATTTCCCACACTGGAAGGCAGGAAATGATTTTCTTCCAGATCATCTTTGACAGCAGTTTTACCATTTTGTTTTGTTTCCTTTTGCACTCACCTGTGTGGCATCCAACCCCACTCGCTTGATTTAGTCATTTGGGCCTCTGGTCCGTGGTCTGGACTGCAAAGGGTAGCCTTTCGGTCTCTTGCAGTCCTCCAATTAGGCAAACTGAGCAGAACCACTTTCCCCAACTTGGTACCCTCCAGATGCCTTGAACCACAACACCTTCTCTTCCCTGACTACTGGTTGGGACTGAGGCAGCTGTGAGGGTACCAGATTGGGGCAGGCTGGAGTAGAACTGTATTGCAGGTTACAATGGTGATGGGTCTCAGATCATCATTACCAAAGGGCTGGATTTATGGGGCGAGAATGAGAACCTCATTGTAAAGGCCTTCCTCTATGATGGATGCTTTAGCGGAGATTCTTTCATTGAAGGAGTTGGACTAGATGACCCTTGGAGTCCCTTCCAACTCTGAATTCTAATGCATAGGGAGCTGTCTTTAAATTCTTCCTACTATGCTTGACAGACACATATTAGTATTGCTTAAATGTTATTAGTATGTCCACTTGACTCCCTTGGATACTTGCACTTTTTAAAGGAGCCTGTTATGTGAGATGTATTTGCTGTATTTCTTGCTGTTTTGTGCTTTTCTCATGGGCTGCTTTTATGCTCATTTGTCTACTCTTTGCTGCCTTGGGTGCTTTAAGTGCAATGAAAGGATAACAACATTTTGAAAAGCTAGATATTATCATTGGCTGCAAAAGCTTTAGCGACCTTGGACCTTGAAAGGCAGGGCAGAAATGGTTTTGAAATAAAATAATGCGTACATCTTGCCAGAATTCTGAATGTAGGGGAAAAGGCAAGCTTACACAAAATTACTTGGGCGCTCCATGACAGTTTGACTAGTATGCCTCAATCTCTCTCCACTTTAGCAGACTGAGACATGCTATTTACGTAGAGACATGCAAAAACATTCATATCCTGAGCTGTATTAGAGGAATACCTTCTTGAGCAATTATCTTAATGGAATGTTTTTGAAGGTTGTTTTGGCTAGCCTGAGCCACATTAATATGGTTTCCAATGGCACATCTCCAGACAAGTAGTAGATTAGATGTTTAGTTGTTCCTCTACTTCTGATGTTCCAGTTTCCAGGACCATTGCTTACGCAGCCTAAAAAGCACCAGTCACCATGCAAGGAGGAGTTATCTGCAGGCTTGGGGAAAATGCCAAAGTTTGCAGAAGTTCAGAATCAAAGGAAAAATATATTCAGAACCTTTAGGACGGGAAGAGGCAATGTGGTGCCCCACATATGTTGCTGGGCTACAAATTCCATGACCAAGGGCCATGCTGACTGGGGCAGGTAGGTATTGCAGTTCAGCAACATCATACTGGCTACCCCCAGTGCAGACCACACGTGCTTAGTAGGTGACTGATTAGGAGCTGACGGAATACTGACTGATTGTTGGGGAGAAAAAAGCCTTGAAAATAGGTGGGAGTGGAAATCTGGGAGTTTCCACTGGAGGAAGGCGTTGAACAGGAACTCCCCACATGGCAACATTTTGTTGCAGGCCACACTTTCTTCTTTCTATTGTACATTTTTTGGGGAGAGGGATTAAAAGCTCTGTTTCTGCACGCAATACACTAGCAAACTAGCCTTGTACATACCACAGGAGCTTCAGGAGGAGCTATTCGGAGACCCTGCGACAAGATGCCAGCATAGTTGGTTGTGCGAGAACCGTGCCAGAGCAACTGACGGTTGTGCAACTCCTGGAACGGCCTATAACGCTGAGCTTCTCCTTCCCGCTCAATCTTGAAAATCTTCGGAAGGGGTGGAGAAGAGGGAACGAACCATACATCAAGATATGTGAAAAACCATTTCACAAGCTGCCTTATACTAAAGACCATTGGTCCACCTAGCTCAGTAATGTCTCTGCTGATTGGGAGAAGCTCTTTCAGACAATGATCTTTCCCAGCCCTACATGGAGATGCCAGCGACTGGCTTGTGCATGCAAGGCTGATGTTTACCACTACAGCTCCAGCTTTTCCTTGCTGCTGTGGGTTACAGTTCATGGCTAGTGAGCTTAACCATGAGCCTGATTTGAATGATACACTCAGCCAAGCCTTGAAAGGCAGCAGAAAGGACCAGGGAGGAGCAAAGCGGCTGCCAAGTTCCTGCCCAGATGCCCATGTGCCCTCATGTTCAGCTTAGCATGTCACGCAGAACAGGCCACAAACACAGCACACACATGGGCCTTGCCAGCACAAGTTATACACAAAATGTTAAATTCACGATTCTCTGGGAAAATTAAATCTTCCAGATTGCTTGCGATATGGAAATGCTTGATGCCACATTTCGTTTCAGCCATCCTAAGAATTAAGGTGGCTTTGAAGGTTTGAATTTCCATACTTTAGACTTGGTTTTGGGGGGAGGGGGAAAAAAACACTTGACCAAAAACGAATGAGACAGCTGCATGGGCTGGGTTTTCATCTGACCTGGGACTGGGGAATCCCAGACAGGCTATTGACCAAGAAAGAAGGATATGAAAAGAGAAGACTCAATCCCATGGCCCATCCCATCCCCAATCCTTAATCTGCAAAAAAACACACACAAAAAACAAAAACAAACCAAAACACCACCAGATGCCTATGAAGCCCACAAGCAAGACATGAGACCTCCTCTTGCACCCCAGCAACTGGCATTCCAACTGGTATTTATTTCCCACCCTTCCTCCCAAGTTCCCAGGGTATATACACATATAGTGAGCAACAGCCTCACTCACAGAAGAGCTTGTGTTCCTTTACTATAGGTTTTTGCATATGGAATACTATTCTACACAAAGGTTAGTTGGGTACTTAGCACCATGCCTAAATTAACAGACAAGAAAACAAGTAAAATGACCGGTTCTGAATTTAAACAATTATTTTCCATCCCCAGTCAGAACCTACCTCCATGACTTTCAAGTCATACGCATTGTGGGTGCTTGCATGGGTATTCTTAACATACTGCTTTAGGATCTTCGCTTCTTCCGAGTCTTTATCCACTACCTTTGAAGAAAAATAAAGGGGGGAAATACTGAAAACTTGAGGCGAAAATAATGCTAAGAACACATTAGGCCATTAAAAGTATTGCACAATTTAAATGATTTCATGTTCCTATTGAGCCGGGAGGTTTGGCCTTATTTTGAAAGGCGACAATGACAAGAAAAAATACTGGTTCAGCATCCATGGGTTAGGACATTTTCTCAGAGGTATCCTGTGGCTGATCCTGAAAGCCCAGCTGAGTGGCACCCAGGGAGTGGGAAAGATTAGACTGCAGACAGAACCACTTTTCCTAAGGCAGGAAATCTGGCTTTGGTGCTCTTCTTCATAAACCTACCTCCTTTTAAATAGGGGTTCAGAAAGAGACAGCCAAGGCACAGATGGAAGGTCTGACCCTAGAGGTGTCTTTGAAGCATATTTACCCTGGGAGTAAGTTGAACCCAGGTTGAAATTGTGTCCCTTGTCTGGTATCACCAAGCAAATAAAACATTGTGCTTTGTAGTTATAGCCATCCAAACTGCCTGTCAACACTGGGTGGGTGTCCTCAGCTTGTGTTGAAAAACAACCCTTCTGAGATATACAACAGCCTTGTTTCTGTGCCATAATATCTTACCTTGATATCTGTTTTGAGCTTTTCATAGTTCACATCTATTGGATCTTTATCTCCATCCTGACCCCCACTTCTGAGTAGGCTGTAGGCGACCTCAATGTCAAGCAGATTGTCCAACATCTCCACTTTGGACTTGATAAAACAAGAAGATGTGGTTATTCTTGGCAGCAAACACATTTCATAGCCTATGGACTTAGCCCCAATAGATTGTGTGGGGCTCTACATGTCACATTGCTACTAAGGAAGTCAGATACAAGGTCAGCACCAACTTCCTGTTAACAGTAACATTTCTGTCCCAGATTTAAACTTGTCAATATGGTTCCTCCTCTTCCACTCATTTCCCCCCAAAAAACAATCCATGAGGTTGATTAAGCTGAGGGATGGTGATAGGTCACCCACTAAGTTTTAAGGCAGAGCAAGGATATGAACCCAAATCTCTTTGGTTAAATTCCAACACCCTGCTCTCTCCGAGCACAATTCAAAGTGCTGGTGCTGAACTTTAAAGCCCTAAACGGCCTTGGCCCAGTATACCTGAAGGAGCGTCTCCACCCCCATCACTCAGCCTGGACACTGAGGTCCAGCTTCAAGGGCCTTCTGGTGGTTCCCTCACTGTGAGAAGTGAGATTCAGGGAACCAGGCAGAGGGCCTTCTTGGTAGTGGCGCCCACCCTGTGGAACGCCCTCCCATCAGATGTCCAGGAAATAAACAACTATCTGACTTTTAGAAGACATCTGAAGGCAGCCCTGTTTAGGGAAGCTTTTAATGTTTGATGTTTTACTGTGTTTTTAATATTCTGTTGGGAGCCACCCAGAGTGGCTGGAGAAACCCAGCCACATGGGCTGGATATAAATAATAAATTATTATTCTTGTGCTATGGGGATCTTTCTTTTACCCTCTGCTCAGTGGGCCTCTGGTTAAGGGTCAGTTCACTCTCACCTGATGTCTGAACTCATCACATTCATAGAGAATCCCCCGCTCCTCTTCCATTGCTCCATCCATTTTGTCTCCCCCTCTGTCCATTCATGCCCCCTAATATGCATCTATCTTCTGGGCTTCCCTCCACCCCACCTGAAATCAGCTGAAGGGTGCAGACTGCCCATCTGCTCTAGGAGTTGGTACACAATTTATTTTATTTCTGTGCTTTAAGGGCCAGCTGTCAAAACTAAACGCTGCTGTTTGCGCCAGAGGTTCCCCATCAATACCTTAATGTAATCTAGATTATTTAAAAGAGGAGGCTTCTTCATGCCAAAGTCATGGGGGATCAGAGTGTAGAAGCGGTTGGAAAGATCCAATATCTGCGAATCGGTGCCACCATCAGAAACTGCCTACATAAAAAGGAAAAGCAACAAAATAAAAATAATAATAAAAATCAGCAAATATGCGTACCTGAGTGACTTCACTTACAAAAAGCTAGGCTTAGCTCAGGTCACACATTTATAACTTTAGAAGTTTTCTAAAAAACCAACACTTCTGTAAAATCAGCTCTCCCATTTATTTTCAATTCAATTCAGTCTTGTTCACAAATCCATCACATAGTGAATCAAGTTAATAGGGTCAGACAGGCCCTAAAAGACAGTTACATTTATTTGAATCTGTCTTACATTTATTTTAAAACAGCAAGCGTGAACTCTTAAAATGCTTGCTTAGGACTTGAAGATTTTCCTTTGTAATATGCTGAACAAGTAAGCCGGGAGCAAAGTACAGATTTGGGCTCAATCCCAATTCCCATTTCTGGTCATGTTCTTGGGTATGCAGTGAAGAACTCTTCTGATAGTAATATTAGGCCAAACTAGCTGACAGCGAAGCCCCACCAAATTTAACAAGAGAGTTTATAAAAGCTGTCAATCTAGCTTGACTTCCATGGAATGCCAAGCCATACACTTCAAAGGCTTCAGTACTGCCTCAGCTGAGAAATAATCACATAATCAAATCACACCCTTCCGGTACGGCCATTCTGATGAACAAAAAAGAGAGAAAAAAAGAGAAAGAGAATAGAGCAACCCTTTCACTATATAACAAAGACTCTTCATCTTACCTTTATGAAAAGGGAGGTTTAGGGGGAAAAAAAGAAGTGCAATTTTTGGGAGGGGAGAAGCGCTAAGAATTCAAGAGTTCCCTCAACCATTCCAAAGGTGCCTTTTATTTCATCCTCACCTGGTGCACCTCATTAAGGATGGAGTATGCACTCTGGATTTGCCTCTTGCTCAACTTCCCCAAGGGCATCTTCTGGAGGTCAATCTGGCAATGAGATAAATGGAAGGAATTAACGTGAGACTTGTTGTTATGTGAAAACGTTCGGAGATTGCTTATTGAAAAGCTCAATGTCTTGAAGTAGAATGTTCCACGAAGAGAACAGATAAACTTTTTTTTTTTAATGAGTTATCCGTTTAAAGGTCTATTTAAGAGCTTCGCACTCTGAAGATGCCGTAAGTGCTGTATCACCTCAGTTACATGTGGGGGACTTTCTCATTACTGAGTGCTGCCACCACTGAGTACTGAACCCCATAGAAAACACAGCTAGTGTTAAGAACGCACTGCTGCCATTCTGTCACATGGTGAACAAAAGAGAGAACAACAGAGGGATTAAGCCAAGGATGCTTAGTAACCTCAAATTCCACCATGGCTTTCTTCATGCTTTCCACATCAAATATCATCTTGATAAGGTCCTGGACTGCCTTAGGAAGCTTGGATTTGGTTCCTGCACTCACGGTCAGCTTCTTCACTGCTTCTTCATCCTATGGGGGGGGGAGACCACCAATATCTGTTTACACGTGCAGATTCTGAAGCAAGAATGGTTTCTGATTAAATACTCCAAGTTGAAGATGTTTATGCAGTTTCCTAGTGATCTTATAGCTCAGGCATTTCCAACCCCCCCCCCCCAGCATTTAAAGCAAAATCTGAACACTGTATTTTGAATCAACTGGTTCAATAGATTTTTTTTCTGTAAAAGAAATAAGATTGATTTCCAGTTGATTTCCCAAAGTTCAGGGATTCCTTTTTAAAAAACACCATAATTTTCTTAATCTAGATTTCCAACATAGCCTACAAAAGAGAACCATAAAACAAATATAAAACAGATCAAAAACATCAGAAACAAAGGCATTTATTGTAGCAACAGTAAAAATACAAAAAGCGGTAGATATAAAATCAGTTAAAATCCTGGGCAATCTCCCCCCCAGCACAATGCTTGGGAAATTCAAGCCCAGAGCTAGTACCGTATTTTTCGCCCTATAGGGGAAATAAATAAATAAAAAATTGCTGCCCACAAGCCTTGCAAGCCCGGCGGGCACTCCCGCCGGGATCACAAGTCTTGCGGATAGCTTCCTGAAGCCTGGAGAGCGAGAGGGGTCGGTGCGCACCGACCCCTCTCGCTCTCCAGGCTTCATAGAAAGCCTGCATTCGCCCCATAGGACGCACACACAATTCCCCTTCATTTTTGGAGGGGGAAAAGTGCGTCCTATAGGGCGAAAAATACGGTACATTTGCATATTATTATTATTAGTAGTAGTAGTAGTAGTTCTTGTTTGTTTGTATATAGCAAAATCATTGATATTTGCTGGTAGCATATATTGTAAAGCTATATTTCTATAGCATGGGATTAACAATAGGTCAACAACAGTGAACGTTGGAAGCCCTTATGGTTGCCAAGATATTTCTACTTCCAACCTGGCAGGATAAATACCCCCTGTCCATTACATAGCTGTCTGAAGACCTCACTGCCCTTGCAACATCTGAACCTGTTTTTAAAAAAGTAAATAATTTTTAAAATAAATTTTGTGTGGGTACTCATTTCAACAGCTGTGAGTCTTAGATTGACTCAAATGCTTAATTTTAGATGGAAGTTCACACATGTACATTTGTGTTAAAAACCAGCTGTTTGGACTTTCCCCCCCAAATCCTAAGTATTTCCTGCTTGCATGATCTTTGATACAGTTGTGATTTTCTTTTTTTAAAACAGGGTCACCCAAGTTACCTGCCCATAGTCTATTTCCAGAGGATAGAATTTTTTGGGATATTTAGTGAAATTCTTGGAATGCCACGAGTTGCCCGTCTTTTCTTCATACAGATTCAGGAAGTGCTCAATGGCTTCTTCTTTCGATGGCATCTGCTCTAGCTTGTTGCTTCCAATGACTGTGCCAACACGGCCCCAAGAGCGGAATACCCAGTATCTAAATTCAAAGGAAAAGGGGAGAAATTGGCAGGTGGAATCAACCTGGCTGGTTTTCTCCATATATTGCTGGACCACAGCTCCCATCATCTCTTAACATCCTGGCTGGGACAGAGATATTTCCTGCATAAGAGTTTCTTCAGAACTCAAACAGCATACTTTGAACTGTACACAGCTTTTGATCGAGTGTAGCAACAAAGGCAGATGCTGAACAAAGGAAGGGACAATCTAATCTTGATTGACAGGTTTGCTTGATGTCACTCAAGACAGATAAGATTGTCTACAAAGGGGTTTGAAGGTAAGGAAACTAAACAGTTTTTTTCTGGGCAGAAAATAAAGTCTGAGATTTCCATCAAAGTCAAAAGTAACAAATTAAAAAAGGACAGTGACCATTTCCCCTTGCTGCTGGGATTTAAGGTTTAGTTGTTTCAGGTTTCTGGCTCTCCGTTTTGTTTTACGTTTTTTTTAACCTGTTCTTGCGAGCTGCCTTGCTCCTTCCAGCCCAGCTGATGAGGGCCTGAAAGGTAGGATAGGAACACTTTAATCAATCAATTCACAAGAGCAGCAATAGGGGGTACTTCTGACTTTGTTGTGCCAGTTTAAACCCAACAGTAAGACAAAAACCTTTTTATTAAACTTCAAACATAAATGGCACAGACTAACTCTTGTGTTTGTATTCAAGTCCATGAGAGTCTATGCCATAAAATAACTCTGTTACATCTTCAAAGGAGACACAGACAGGACTAAGGGTGCTGCCCTATGCAAGTATCAGCAGAGAGTTCAATAGGATCTACTCCAAGGTAGGTGTATAGAGAACTTAAGAACCCCTCTGCTGGATCAGGTCTATCTTTTGTGCAAGTCTCACAAAAAATGATTCAAACCGAGGAGCCAAGCAGGAGAAAAATTTGCAGCACACTTTCTATTTGGGAAGGGAGGAAGAAAAACAAACCTGATTTCTCGGTCATCTTCCAACAGCTGAAGCTTGTAATACGAATTCGTTCCTTTAGTAATATCTACCAGCCCAAGAGTGGCACTGAAGATTTTGCCACCTTTTTCAAAGACATGGGCAGAATCTTCCAAGCCTGTAAAAAAAGGCAGTCAACCAGGGACAGGGGGAAACGCATGTGACCCTTATCCAAATTATTGTTTTAACTTGAACACAAGACACGGAGATGCTGAAATACACCCTCCCTCCCTTTCCCTGAAGCACACAGAGAGACATTTCAAAGGGGCTTCTCAACACGTGGAATTTATTTACTTATGGTGTTCTACAACCTGTCCCCGATCCAGAAAAGGACAGAGAGGCTGCACCCTTTTAGAAGTTGTGAAGAGGGCATTTCAGCTTACTCTGCAAACTGCACTTGCTGAAATTCCCTCTTCTGGACAACTATTCAAGGTGCAAAAGTGTAGGAGTCCTGTCACCTTCTGGCAACCCTAAAGTAGATGTAGAAATGGTCACCTGAATCAGGATCCACAGCAGCACCTCCTTTAACTGTCAGCTTCATCTTCTTTTCTGATTTGCTCGTTCCTGGATCAGGAGAGGGAGAGATGCAGTGTTAAGCTGTATTTTATAGTGTTGTAAATTCCAACTACACAATTCTGTGATTCTAAGTCTTCCCTCCACTAATCGCCTCCTTAATTTCAGGAGTGAACCCCAAAACGGGCAGATGAATGTAACAAATGCCAAGAACAATAGTAAAAAAATTGGGAGTCCTGTGGGTTTTTCACCTTGCTCTTCTTTGACCTTCCCGGTACTTTTCGTGTTCGACTGTCCGCTGGATTTTCCTCCCGCGGGAACCGCTTTGTGCTCCTGCTTAACTTCAGCGCCCCAGGGAGAAAGAGCATGAAGCGAAAGCAGCTCCTGAAAACCCTTGCTGGAGGACTGCACATCCTGGAGAAACTCCTCAGAGACAACGCGCACTTGGGCCTCCTTCACTTCTTCCATTTTCTTGTTCATTTTCTCAACCTCCTCTGGAAAAGGGAAGCAGAGCATGATGTGTCATTGCTCTTGCAATTTTCTTGCACATGCAAGTTTTAACTTACAAGCTTGGCTCTGCCCTTGCCGGTCCTGGAAGGAGTCCTGGGGGTGATAGGAAGCCCAGAGCACTTGTTCTTTAGATGTCCCTTTTATGAAGAGGCACGTAGTAAGACCATTGAGCCCCTACTGGTGAGGCTTGCTGATCTCCCGGAAAAGCAAAAATTTGACCTTTTCCTGTTAGGCAAAGATCAGAAGATGACCCAGATGGTCGCCAGATACTGTGTACAGATCTGTAGGCACAGACCATCTCCCGACTCAAACTAGTTTGTTAAAAAAATCCCCAAACTTGGTTCCATGGGTAAACCTGGGTCAGCTCTCTGCGGTAGTTTATCTTAAAAGTTTTAAGTGTCTATACGCTTATCGCATTTCTAAATTTTAAATTTATTGTTGTACATTGTTTTAATTGTTTGCTTTCCTTCTGGGACTGTACCCCAAGTGTGTTTTATAAGCTGGTCTCTGACCGTAATAAATTATATCTAATTTAACTTAGGAACCACTTCTCACAAAACATCCCGAAACAATTACCAACAAAGACACTGAAAGCACACAATAACCATAAAACATATAAAAACCAATTTCAAACTCAGCGTAGATACTGACCAGCATAAGATTCTCTGCTCAAGAGGCTTGTTGAAAAAGGGTGCACATCACTAGGCACCAAAAAGACAATAAGAGGTGCTTATAGGATATGTAATAGGAGGGCATTTCAAAGGGTAAGTGGCACCACAGTAACATACCAATGCCTGCACTAGGGCTAGAAGTTATCTGGTTTTCAACGTGATATATCACCAGCTAAACGCTGTGATATACTGATATATCACAATGTCTGGAATAAGGATGGAGCTGTATAGAGGCATTGGCTGGCTTCACGGTTTTTCCCACATTGTGATTTTTGCCAGCGCTTGTCCTTGTGATTTGCTTCCCCCTGCAAAGAGGCAGGAGAGAGCTGAGCTGGCAGAGTTAACAGGGGCCTGCAGGAATCGAGAGAAACATTGACTGACTTCACGGTTTTCCCCACATTGTGATTTTTGCACACAATGCACAACACACATCATGATTCGCGATATATTTCCAGGTCAAAAATGATGAAACCAATATCACAATAGGGGCTTCAAATTGGCTTCAGACAATATATCGATCTATCGCCCAGTCCTAGACTGCACTGTACTTCTTTTCATATTAACTAGTTACCTCGTCTAACTTCACCCTTTTCTCCTACTGGGAGTCTTCTTGTTTCTTAACGCCACCCATTAAGAGCATTACTCACTTTGTGAGCTGATGCAAAGATCAGCTTTGTTCACAGCAGCCGTCACCTTTCCCCCAAGTTCCTCAATGACAGACTTGATTTCATCCTTGTTCTTTGACAGTTTTCCAACGATCAAAATCTTCATGCTACTTAACGGTTTATCTGGCGGTTCAAAGGTAAACACAGACTGTGTGATGTACAGAAGAAACACAGGAGACACAAAAAACTCTGAACGTATTGAGGAAAAAAAATCCATCAAGGTTACCCAAATTTTAAGAAAATGTGTATGAATTGCTTAATTTATAGAGTTTATTATACCACATAAGTTACATGAAGGTCAAGACTTTGCCTGGCATTGCCTACAAGCCTTAAAACTTGTATTTGCATCATGCAGGCTAGTTTCCCTCTCCCCCCCCATCCTAAAGCCTTCTATATGTTTTGGATTACAACTCCCATCATCCTTTACCATTGGCTGTGATCGCTATGGCTGATGGAAGTTGTAGTCTAGCATGTGATGGGCACCAGGGTTGGGGAAGAGTGTCGTAAGTTGTTAGTTCAGAGCTTCCCAAACTGTGTGTCACGACATGTTGAGAGAGAGTCGGCTGCAGTCTGTAGGTGTGTCACATGAACACTCCCTGCGCTCCATCTGGGGCTCGAAAAAGGGCTGAGTTTAACCTCCAGTTTGCTGGAAGAACTGAATTACTGTGTTGCGAAATGATGCATGTCTCAAAAGTGTGTCACCAACAGGAAAAGTTTGGAAAGCTTTTGTGTTAGTTGATATTAGGGGGCTTATTGTGCTCCAGTTAGCCAGTAGGTGGCAGCAAGAGGACAGAAAAAGGCCATTTCTGCCCTGTGCTTTCCTCACCCCTTTCAGCCAATTCTGCAAACATTTTGGAAAGTTTTCTTCATCGAATCAGTTTCTCTTTAGTATGAACAACGCCTGCAGGTCATTTACCTGCTGGTGCAGCTGAGTTCTCTGTAATATGGGTAGAAACTGCTGGAGGAAGTGCTGAGTTTTCAGAGGCAGCCTCTGGAGGGAATGCTCTATCCTGCTTCTTAAATTTGAATTTCTTTAGATAAGCAATTTCCCGGAACTCCTGCGTTTTGGGTAGGAAAAGTTAACACACGTGAGAAAAATCCCACAGGCTACTACAATGATCAAAATCAACTTCATTCAGAGAATAATATTTGCTATTGTGAAGATTCCTCCGCACTACTAGAGGGAGGTCTGCTTCTCTCCAAAAATGTAATTCACCCTGGACTTGGAGCCACACACAATTTCTTTCAAGGGGTTTGGGAGCTGCACGGTCAGGGGGAAGCAATGCTGCCCAGGGTTGTAAAGACTGCGGAGAGAATAATTGGGTGCACTCTTCCCACCTTGGATCAAATCTATGCTTCCAGGTGCCATAAGAAAGCTGCAGAGATAGCGCAGGATAGTGCGCACCCCGGAAATGATCTCTTTCAGCTTCTGCATTCTGGAAGAAGGTACAGGGTTATAAAGACTAGGACTAGCCGCCTGAGAAACAGTTTCTATTCAAATGCGATTTTGGTTTTAAACGCAGTGTAAGGAGTCTCTATGGGAGTATATTGTATTTAAAAATGGGGTATCAGAGTTTTTAGGGGGCTAACCAGGCTGGGATAGCAGGGTTGTTTGGTTTTTGAATGTCTTATGTAGATTTTTCAATGTCATTGTTCTGTATGGGACAATGACAATAAAGATTATCGTATTGTATCGTAAGCATAGAATTCCCCTCTGCATTCCAAACTCAGTGGAGGGGTGGGGGAGGTTTTGCCGGGAATCTAGGCTGCACCCCCGTTACTCATCCCAGACAGGGCTCTAACCATTTCTTCTTAATAAAACCAAAAATTCCTGCGTTTGTGATGGCAGCAAAGCCCAGCAGGCTGATTTACTGCAAGCTTGCTCTTTCTTACAATAAAGCACTGGAACAGATCATGCTGGAGTTTTGGACGCCCTCCTTTGGCATCCCTGCGTCAAACCACTCGAGTACACAGGCTGCGGTTCAGAACAGGAATCGCTTAGATGCATTTGACCAACCCTGGGCCAACCAAAGCAAGCCTGGCTCTGCCAACTGTGGAAAAAATACTCTTGGAGATGGAGAGAGGAAGGGATGGATAAACGAGATAAGTATCTGCTTCCTCCTTTCTCTCCTATCCACCAAGGCTATTGCTGAAGATGGGAGCAAGGCAGCTGTGCGTGGGACGAAGCCAGTCCAAATTCTCCAGGTCCAGCCCAAACCTATTTTCATCAGAATGATGGGGAGGGAGGCAGAAGGGATGACAGTACTGGGCAGCACATGGAGACTGTTTGTGTGTGTAGCTATTAAATAAATTAAAATACGCAGTTAAAAACATGATGCACTGCCTACCTTTGGGATTACCCAGTCTTTCCTTTTGGGAGTCTGCGTCTTGGCAACACACTTGGTCCAACCGGTGATGTAGCGTGTACAGTAGTAAGCGTCGCCCTTGAACACAAACTGCCCTTTGCACTCCTCGCAGGGCAGCAGAGCTCCAAAGGCCATCCCATCTGCAACACAGTCCAAGATCTAAAAAAGCCATGAAAAGACAAGAAAAAGAAAGAAAGAAAAGAGGAAGTATTTATTGCACCATACTACTCACCAACCACCAACTCAGGACCTCACTCTGCAGCAAGATGGCCTGCAGCTATACAGTGGTACCTCGGGTTAAGGACTTAAATTCGTTCTGGAGGTCCGTTCTTAACCTGAAACTGTTCTTAACCTGATGCACCACGTTAGCTAATGGGGCCTCCTGCTGCCGCCGCACGATTTCTGTTCTCATCCTGAAGCAAAGTTCTTAACCTGAAGCACTATTTCTGGGTCAGTGGAGTCTGTAAGCTGAAGCATATGTAACCTGAGGTACCACTGTAAATCTTTCCAAGTTTGAGACTCAAGGGGCAGAAGACGTCAATGCTATTCCGGATTGTACAGTACTTTGCTTTCCTGAAAGGAAGCTGCCGGGTCTGAAAGACCACAGTTTGGGAAGGCAATCTGCTGCAGGTCAAAAACCTGAAAGCTTTCATTGGCGTTGAGGATGGGAACCTGGGGCTCTTCCAATGCTTTTAAGACTCCAACTTCCATCAGTCCCAGTCAGCATGGCCAGGAGTCGGGTAGGATGGGAGGTGCAGTTTAGTAATATCTGGAGGGCCAAACGTTCCTCATTCCCAGTCTAGAACCGCACACAGCCTCTCAGTGGGCATGTTGGGAGAAGCATGGAAACCACAGCTACAATTTAGGAGGGAAGAAATCAATCACTGCCGATGCAGAGGCTGCAACACGTCTTATACTGTGGAGGAGGAAGCCCCCCTACATGGCTCTTAGCATCTCTCTCAGAATATTTTTATGACAGCAAGTTGTGTTTTTAATATTGTGTTTTATTAGTGTAATCCACCCTGGGACTTTAGGGTGAAGGCCAGGTAATCAATAAATAGTAATGATAATAATTGTGGAATGCTCTCCTCAGGGAGGCTTATCCAGTGCCTTTATTAAATATATTTAGACGCTAGGTGAATACGTTTCTCTATAACCAGAGTTTTGGCTGATTAAACTTTCTTTGGCTTTAAAAATGTTTGTGGGAGGTGGATTATTGGGTGTTTTTTATTATCACCATGTATTTTGTGTTC
This sequence comes from Podarcis melisellensis, assembly GCF_964234715.1. Classification (NCBI taxonomy): domain Eukaryota; kingdom Metazoa; phylum Chordata; class Lepidosauria; order Squamata; family Lacertidae; genus Podarcis; species Podarcis melisellensis. Next base: position 31,673,478 of record NC_138530.1, read on the forward strand.
TAATTTTGTGTTTCTATGAACCTCCCAGGGCGGATAAAAATCAATGATTTATTTTTATTTTTTAAAAAAATGGATTTTAAGGAAAAATCTTTCTAAAGAAAGTTTTCTATTCGTGTTACATTATAGTCCAAAGGCTATTCATTAGGAAATAAGGATTTGTTTTAAGTTTTTCATGTGTGCTAAAACTCAGTCTAGGAAAATTTATTATTCCAAAAATGAAACTTTCCTCTGGTTGTAAATATTAACATTATACCAGCAAGAACGAGTCTTTCCTTTAAAAATGATTTAAATCAAATCCACCCTGGAACTGCCCTGTGATCTCTGAATGAAAGGCAGTATGCGACCATAATAAATGATGATGTTGATAATAACGAACAAGTATAATGATCATCTGGCGTATTCTATTTGGTCTTTTTGAAACTTTGCTATCTTAAAACTGACACATGATGGGCACCTCAGAGGGCAGGAGATTGAACCAGCGGTTGGAAATTGTAATGAAGCAGCTTTTGGTTAAACATTAAAAGTAAATTCCCAACGAGCTGTTCAGCAGTAGAACAGACTGCTTCAGGAGGTGGTGGGCTCTCCTTTGCTGGAAATACTTAAGCAGAGGCTGGACAGTCATGTCAGGGACAGCGAGGCTGATTCCTACATGGCAGGCCTTGGACTAAGCTGTGGGCTAGAAGAGGTGACCTCCTAGCTCCCTTCCAGCTCTATAAATGTTTCCAGCCACCCAGAGAACACATAGTCACAAGAGCATTTTGACCATTTCCAATTTGTCTGCCCTCAGAAGAAGAATCAATTGCAGTAGAACTTCGACTTACGTATGATTCCAGTTACGACCTTCAGTAGGTGTTTTGACTTATGAACTTTCCTCTAGATATGAACAGAGGCCTTGCCAGCAGCCTGGAGCTTGCCCGGCCAGCTACGGGGCAACGCTGGGGCCTCTGCCGCCAGGGAGAAGACCCCCATCCCACCCCCAAAGCTGTGGAAGAGGTGCCGCCTGCAAGAGGGCACACTGCAGCCCCACCGAGAAACTAACCTGAGAAAGTCCAGAGAAGAACCTGGCCTGGCAAGAAAAAAAAGTGACCCTGGCCAAAGTGAATCAGCTCTTTACTGACCCTTGCCCCACCCCCAGCTTGTAGCCAGGTAAGCCCGCCCATCCTCAGTGCACGCAAGGGAAAAAAAAGTAAAATTGTTCATCTACAATACTGTCTTATTTATTTTATAGTGGAGTACATTGATTATTGCCTTCATTTTATGGATCTATGGTCTCGTTAGACAGTAAAATCCGTGTTAAATTGCTGTTTTAGGGGGTGTCTTTCATCGTCTAGAATGGATCAATTCACTTTTCCATTATTTTCTATGGAAAAGTGTGCCTCTGCTTATGTACGTTTCTAGTTATGACTGAACCGCCGGAACGGATTATGGTTGTAAGTAGAGGTTCCACTGTACTGAATATCTCCTCTCTCAATTTTATCTTGTGAGCCGCCCCAAGTTCTTCAGTTGAAGGGCAACAAAATTAACACTTCCCTACATGCGGACGCAAACCACATTCTTCTTGAAGCTATTAAGAGTAGGGCTTTCCCTCCATAAACGTTTCACTTTGCCATCATTTACCTAAATGTAGTTAACGTGCAAGGAGAGTTAATACAGAGTAAGCACATAGTCAAAATGTCATCTACAGGAGAGATTCCAACTCACAGCGGATTCCCCAGAAGGAATGTCCTGCTTGTTGGCTTTCAGGAGCTCTTTCAGGTCGTTGGTGGAACAAGATTTCTTCAACTCGTCTTTGATGTTCCAAATCAATTCTGTTTGTTCCTGTAGAAGAGAACAGCACAGGTAAAAAAAGATTTATTTCTTAATGGAACTATTAAAGTGCAGTACAGTGGAACCTTGGGTTACAAACGCTCCAGGTTACAAACACTTTGGGTTACAAACTCCGCTAACCCGGAAGTAGTACCTCGGGTTGAGAACTTTGCCCCAGGATGAGAATGGAAATCGTGCGCTGGCAGTGCAGCGGCAGCGGGAGGCCCCATTAGCGAAAGCGCGCCTCAGGTTAAGAACGGTTTCAGGTTAAGAATGGACCTCTGGAACGAATTAAGTTCGTAACCCGAGGTACCACTGCACATGCAAGACACATGGCAAGGAACATTGCAGGGGAAAAAGGGGGTGCCCCATGTTGGAAGTGTAACAGCAGAGATCATTCAGTTTGCATCCTAACGGTTAAATCTGTTGTTAGCAAGTCAGCTAACAAAGGAGTGGAGGTTAGGGCTGGGCGATATCAGCTTTTCAACACTGCGGTATATCGCCAGCCAAACATTGCGGTCTGGCGATATACCACGATGTTAAAAAAAACAAGCTGCATTGGCCTCAGCTTGGCCTCACCGTGGGAGCTGAGGCGGTTTCACCCTAGGGGACTGGGACAAGGCAGCTTCTTTGTACAGCTCATCTGGGGGCAAGAGGGCTCCCCATCCCCAGTGCTCCCTCCGCTTGTGTGGGAGCCAGCGTCCGGCTGGGGGATCCTCAGCTGAGCAGTTTAAAGAGGCAGAGGAAGGAACAAACTGTATTGGTGCCTCACCAATGCAGCTTTTTTCTCACTCTGTGCAGTATGAAGCCAGAGTGGGATGGCGGTTTCACTCAGGAATATATTGCTGGGTGAAACCACCACCGCTCCTGAGTCTCCTGGTTTGTTTATGAGGTGCAGCCAATGTTTGTTTTTGGCTTACTGACTGTGATCTGCTTGGAGCAAATCTTGCATATATGCTTGGATTCCAAACCGCTTTGGGATAGAGGCAATGCAGAAAGGACAATCTCTGCTTTTATTCCATTCGTCCACACTGCTTTTGAGTTCCCCCACAGAAGGTAGTTCAAGAGTGTTTAGTCAGTGAGAAGCAAACTAAGAAACAAAGAGAAGTCACTGAGAAACGCACCTTCAGCAACTTCTCCTGTTTAGACTGTTTTTCTTTCTCCTTTTTTGGTTTCTTTTTTGAGACCACGTTGGCATCCACCTCATCTCCTTTTCTCTTCCTGGAGGAGAAAGAAAACTCACGTCAGTAGTTACTCAAAAGTTAGCCCATCAGCTCCATTTACTAGTTCTTGGGCAGCACCAGTTTATGATGCAGTGGCATCGCAACAGGGGGGGCAGGGGGGCGGAACGCCCTGGGTTCCATGTCTGCAGGGGTGACAAGTCGCAGCCGCATGTGGAGGATCCTCCATTCACGGCTGCAGCAGCGAGCAGAGGATTCCTGGCGCCAAACCGCTAAGTACAGCGCATGTGTGGCGTAGCACGCATGTGCTGCACATAGCGACCCTGCACATGCGCTTTATAGTGCTGCTCCAGCGCCGGACGGTGCCAGGATCCTCCGTTCGCAGCTGGAGCGGCGACAAACTGCTATACAGCGCATGTGCGGTGTCGCTATGTACGGCACATGCATTGTACATAGTGACGCTGCACATGCACCCTACATAGCGACGCCCGCCCCGGGTGTCACAACGTCTTCCTTCGCCCGTTATGATGGACTGTATATTTGGCATAGGCTATCCCCTTCCTTTCTTTGCAGCTTTTACACGTATCTGTGAGATCTGTTTCAAGTATCCCCATCATCAAAATGCAAATCACGAAACTGAAAAGTGCCCAGAAATGGCTTAACACTTTGAGATACATTGAGCTAAATGGAAAATTGGTTAAATGTTGTTAACTGAAAACACCACACCAGATCACAGAAACATTGAACTGTAGAGAATTTCCTCTTCTCTTTGTTCCTGTGCTGGGGGGCCCTCCCTTTCCTACTTTGAGCTTAGAGACTGGTCAAGCGCTTGGGCCTTCTGTCTCCAGTCCCAGATTGCAGTCCTAGAACACCTTGCAACCAGCTTTCTGAACAAAGAAAGGCCATCTTACCTACCCCTTCCTCAAAGCATTAGCTGAATGGCCATTTAAAAGGTATCTCTCTCCTCAGCTATCTTGATGCTCTACAGCAGGGATGGGGAAAGTGCAGCATTCAAGATGCTGTTGGACTCCCTCTCCCTTCAGGCCCAGCCAAGGCAGTCAATTTTCAGGGATGATGGGAGTTATAGTCTAACCACATCTGGAGAGTCTTAGGTTCCCCACTTAATACCAATGGCACTAAGACTGCAGCCTTTTTCCCACTACTGAAAACAAAGCATTTCCCTTGATCATTTTCACCACACTCTTGCCAAAAGGTCATGAGGTCTTCTCGCCCTACCTGGAGCCAATGGGAATGAACAGGGGACCTTCTGCATGCAAAGCAAATGCCCTATGACTCAACCTCTGGTCCCTTCCCCTAGGAATGAAAAGGAAGCGACTGAACAGCGCCACAATGCCTTGTTTGGTCTTTGGGTGCAAAGGTCTGCCTATTTAATGAGAAAGCTTCTTGAAAGTCCAGCCATTTTTGAAGACCTAGATATGTCTCTGCTGCATGTGAACTTTTTACATGACTGCATGTACAGAAACCAAGAATGTAAGTGATTTCAAACTAGCAACGCGATGACAAATGAAGCTGCTTTTAGCACTGACACCAAGCGAAGTTATTTTCCACCATGATTCGAGCACCGTTATGTGCTTCTGTAGTAACTTGGCAAGCAAACGCAAATATTTCATTATGGAAGGGGTGCAGGAGCATTAATGAAAAATTATCTCCTTTGAAAATGGAAGCAAAAGCTTTTCCTTTTGCATAGTCAAAGCCTCCATGATTAGGCTCAGTTGCCAGAGCAAATCATCTATCCAGCTTCAGTTTCCTATGCTGCTCTGGGTATGAGGCAAAGCAGCAGCCTCAAAATAGACACGGGAAGAAAGCATGCAAAGCTGATCCCTTGGTTGCAAGCAATAGCTGACGAGTGTAAACATGGCATAGAAGTGACTTTCCTAAGAGGGCCTGGGTGCTTTGTCTGGCTCACAATACCATCCAAGTGTTGAAGTAAGGCTTGTATATATATTTCATGAGCTGCAGAGGCCTAAACAGGCTCAGCTAGAAGTTGGGCATTTAGAGTTTGTCCACACTTCCACTTCTCCCGTGCCTAGAAAGCAGGGATGTGAGTGGTTTTCTGCTTGCCCCATGCTTTCTAGGCATGAATCTGAGAGGTCTTCTATTTGCCCCACAGCTTTCCCTGGAAAACCCAACTCTTTAACACTGAATCAGAGCAAATGGGGGGAAATCCCAGTCGACATTTGCTCCACTTCCGTGGCAGAGATCGGGTTTCCCCAGAGGAAAGAGAGGGACGAAAGGAAATCTGGATTAGCAACCAAGTGCTGTTTTTCAAACTTGGATCCTCAGCTGGACAACAACTCCCATCAACACTAGCTAGCAGCACCAGTGGTCAGGGATGATGGGATTTGAAGTCCAACAATGTTGGGGACCCAAGTTTGAGAAACACCGGTCCCACGTTGTGCAAGTCTATCTTATGTTTGGAGGCACTCCCACTGTACTAAAGGAGCCCCTGTTAAGGGCTTCACACAAGCAACCATTGCAGCTTAGTCAAGACACCTTACTCCCTGTGCCATTGGGGCAGCACAATGGGCAGCCTGCTGTCTGTGACTATGAAGTGCCACCTTGCTGATGAGCAGTCCAGCAGGACCAGGTAACTCCATGAACCAAGAAGGTCAAATGACAGGACTTCAGTCTGAGCAACTTGTCTCGCACGGAAGGTTAAGACTAGCCAAGCCCCCTGCCTGAGCTGTCTCTTGGCAGCTCTTTGAACACCCTCCCTCCAGGGAGTGGAAAACTGAAGAAAGACCTTTTAAAGTTTCTGGCATTACTGTGCCTGACTCACAATTGCCTGAGCTACTGCTGCGTCAACAGAAACCCTGCCTTCTTTTGGCATACTCAACATACCCTTCATTCTTCACTGCAGGCAGCTGCTTTTTCAGAGTCTCTTTATCTTCAGCATTCAGGAGCCCAAAGCCTAACAGCTGAGAGGCACTAAAAGAGGCAAGAAACCCCAGATCTGCTCTGCGGCTGACGAAACAGGCTGGGTGGTACCAGTTGTCTATCATCCCCAACTGGGGCTTTTCGGGATGCACCATTTTCTTTGAAATCCTGATTTGACCCTGCAGGAGAGAGTGGGAGAAGGGAGGGCGGATTAAATAAATGAGTGAGACCATACAACTGTCTGTGTTACTGGCTTCACGTAAGCCAAACTATGGCTTGCTGTGAACAAGCAAGCATGCTGGAACCCCCTTCATTCCTCCCCCAGTCCTGATACTGCCACATTGGGGACTCAGCTATACAGCTGCAAATAAAATGTTTTGTGTTGTAAAGTGCAATATACAAATGTGACACTAGATGGCAACAGTGAGCTATGGCAAATTCAATGTATTTCCCCCCCCCAAAAAAAATTCTTTTAAAAACGATTTTTCACAGCGATTTTTATTTGTGTGTAGATTCCATCTAGTGCTAGTCTGTCTTGCTCAAAACAAACCATGAGCTGCAAAACTGGCCAGGATGTTCTCTCCCGGCACCAGCATGCTTGCATGTTCACAGTAAGCCATAGTTCGGCTTACCACTATGTGCAAAAAGGCCAGAGAATTTTTATACACAAATTCACACTATAGTGGCTATGTCAGCTCTTATACCAAACATGCGAGCTCTACAAGATTGTAAAAGGTTGCATGAGTTACTGACAGAAGGTTGAGGAAAAATATGTACCGTTGAAAGACAATAATGAAGCATTTTGGAGAGAGAAATCTCATTAATCCTCCCCATTAATTAAATTAATCAGTGCCTCTAATTCATACAGAAAGGTCCACAACTACAGATTATGCTCTGAAAGGAGACAATTTTTGCCAATTCCCCCTTTAGCCCCCAGCCACATTATTCTAGAGAATTTCTCAACCCTCCACATTACAGGAAGATTGGAACCTGCTTTATTTAGAGTGAGATCATTAGTCCATCCAGCTCAGTAATGCCTACACTGGCTGGCAGCAGCTCTTCATGGTTTCAGACTTGGGACATTCCCAGCTCTACTTGGAGATGCCGGGACTGAACTTGGGACCTTCTGCAAGCAAAGCAGATGCTCAGAGACCGAGCTATGGCCCTTCCCAAAAAGGATTTATACATTACGAGTGCTATAACTCATATTACAGAGACACAGAATTGCACACCTATTTTACCTTTTCTATCTTCTGATCACAGCCTTTGCAGGTACTTCTGTTGGACTTTGCATATTCTGCGGCAAAATCGTTTAAACTTTTGTCACTTTTGCCACTTCCCTCTTGGTCACCTTTGCCTGGAAAACAAAAAATATATATTTATATATATATTTATTAGATAAATGTCCAGCATTTCCCTGCATGGACCTCTGGGTAGTGAACATGGGTTAAATCTAACCCTGAAGATACCATTTGGTATCTATGTCTGAAAAAAGAGAGAGGCCGAACAAAAACAATTTCCTCCAGTCCTCAAGCTGAAAACTTGCAAATGTCCATGGCAACTACATGGGAGGCTGATTCTTATTTGCAGCCGGTCTCCTTGCATCCAGGACACCTTCCATGCATCTGGGGCAGCAACTAGCCCACAAGCCTGGGAACCCAAATCGCCCAAAGCTGCTTGATATCTGGGCTCATAGGGCAAGCGGCTATCTCTTTCGAGAGCCACTAAACATTTGCCTACCTGTTCCGGCGCCGCCACTTTCTATGGACTTCTTAATTTTCTCCTGGTCTTCCCAGCGCAGTTCCGAGAAGCCGACCACGTCGGTGTGGGACACCAGTCGAGCCCGCTTCCAGAAACAGGAGAAGTGGTGCCAGTGGGGTACTTTGCCATCAAACATGGGGGACTAAGAGGAAAAGAATGGCAAGAATAAGAAAAGGAGAGGAAGAAACTCAAATATGAGCATGGCTATCCCATTTGGTGTGTGGGTGGGTGGAGGAACCCAATGAAATTCTGGCCCAGCTTATAATGTATTTTATAACCTCACCCCCTACCACAGCATCACCCCTCCATCCTTCATCATTTTACCAAAGCACTGCAGAGGCTGTTTAGTTACTATCCTGGCCACAGCTACACCTTAAAGCAGTATTATGCCACTTTAAACAGCCATGGCTTGCCCCCAAAGAACCCTAGGAACTGTAGTCTGTTAAGGGTGCTGAGAGTTGTTAGGAGACCCCCATTCCGCTCACAGAACTACATTTCCCAGAGTTCCCTAGGAAGAGGGACTGATTGTTAAACCACTCCAGGAATTCTTAATTTAAACTCATTTTTAGTCTTATTGGAGCGAGTCCCCTTCTGTGGTACATAAGAGGCTACAGTAATTAGGTGGCATTAAAATGGTCAAAATAAATATTGAATTAAATTAAACATTCTCCACAATTCAATCTTACTTTTAGGTCTGGGAACAGGTAGATAAAAGGTGGCAGGAAGAGGTTAATGCATTTCAGGGTATTCAAAAAATGGCATAGGCTTGGGAGATGGGTGCAAACATGTTGAAGCTCTCAGGTATCAAGAACACAGATTAGAGCAGAGTAACTGGAGTCAGAAATATGCCGTGCATGACCAGAATTAAGTTCAAAACCAAAAAAAAGAAGAAGCCGGAAGCCCTATGAAATACCCTGTCTTCTACTGACGCCCTTGAAATGCTTCACACAGGAATGTAATCTCATTTAGCTGATAAATGACTCCAGACAGCAGATGCTAGGGTTTTTTTCATGAAGCGCCTGAAGTATTGTGAACGGCAGAGCAGAACGTAGCGCAACCTCCCATCATTATTACCAAGTAATCCTAAACGCTCTAAAAGCTGAAACGTGAGCAGCGGCCTCTTCAGAACAACGTTAAGAGCCTCAGGTAAAGGCTCACAAAGTAGGCAGCACCTCTCGTGCTTCAAGGCCCTACTCCAATGCAACAAGGTTGAGTTGAAACTGACACCCCACTCAATACCATTCTGATGCAAACTCACTCAGGGCCCCAGAAATTGTAATAGGTGGTTGGGGGACCCACCTGTCAGTCACCAAATGTCACAGGACAACCTCAAAGACGTGCAGTCAGTCCCAATCTGCTGAACGGTGTTTTCTGAAAGCAGAGCCTCCCAAGAGGCTCACAGCCCCCCCCCCCCAGTTTCCCAATGGGGAATTCCCTAGTGTAGCCGATCCCAGTGAGGTTTACTGTCAGAGAGACCCACTTGCAAAGGAACAAATCAGGGATACACACAAAGCTCCCAATTATAGTACGTTTGCTTCAGGTTGCGCATTTTCAGGTTGTGTCCCATGGCGACCTGGAAGTACCGGAAAGGATTACTTTCGGGTTTCGCCACTCGCGCAGATGCACAAAATGACGTCACACGCATGCACAGAAGCGGCAAATCGCGACCTGTGCACGTGCAGACGCTCGTTGCGTTCTGCTCATGTTGCGAACGGGGCTCTGGAACGAATCCCATTCGCAACCAAAGGTACCACTGTATTCCTTTGTAACCACGTCCTTACTTACGAAGCCAGGTGTGCGCAGTTTGGGGAAATCACCTCATGGGTCCATAATTTATAATGCATGTCATTTTTATTGTACATCTTTTTTTCTAATTTGAATGCGTATCAGCGACATTTTGGAGCTGTGTTAGAAGCTCAGATATATCTATAAGCTAATAGCCAAATGGCACCTTAAAGCTAGGTTGTGGTCACCACAATGGGATGTCTAGGCACCTTTCCCCCCCAATGAAAATTACTACTATTATTATTAATTTCTATACCGCTTTATATTTCAAAGAAAAAAATCTCAAAGCAGTTTATAACACATTAAAACATCAAATAAAACAATATGGAATAAAACCAATTCAAGCATCAAGGAAAATATTTCAGATCCTTCTCTAAGTGACTTTTTGCCTTCCCCATAATTATTTAACTACTTAATTTACATAGATGTCCCACAGCAGAAGTACTCTAGGAAGTCAGTGTGGTGTGGTGGCGAAGAGTGTGGGACTAGAACCTGAGAAATCAGGATTCAAATCCCCCCTCAGACATGAACCTCACTGGGTGACCCTGGGCCAGGCTCTTAACCTACCTCACAGGGTCATTAACTGAGGAGGGGGGGATAAACCATGTACTCCTTGGAGGAAAAGCTGGGATATAAATGCAATAAAGAAGCTCTTCTGCTTAAGAAAACTGGAGGGGCCAGCCAGATGGAGATGTCTGTCGCCAACCTGGGATCCAGAGATCTCCACATGGTTGCAATTGCACCTGCACCAATTGTAAAATGTGCCTGGCAACTGGGGAGTTTCAAACACTGTTTTGGAGCATCGGTTACACAGGAACATAGGAAGCTTCCGCATAAGTCAGACCATTGATCTGACTAGAGCTCAACCCTGTATGGCAGGGCACATTCCTAAACCTACCTGGAGATGCCTTCTAAATGCACTGAGTTATAGTTCTTCCTCATATAAATAAATGAATAACATAGGGTTATAAGAAGGTGTCTTATACTGAGACAGACACTTGGTCCATTTAACTTGGTCCATTTACAAAAAGTAAAAAAAAAAGTAGGGACATCACCTTGCCAACAAAGGTCCGTATAGTAAAAGCCATGGTTTTCCCAGTAGTGATGTATGGAAGTGAGAGCTGGACCATAAAGAAGGCTGATCGCCGAAGAATTGATGCTTTTGAATTATGGTGCTGGAGGAGACTCTTGAGAGTCCCATGGACTGCAAGAAGATCAAACCTATACATTCTTAAGGAAATCAGCCCTGAGTGCTCACTGGAAGGACAGATCGTGAAGCTGAGGCTCCAATACTTTGGCCACCTCATGAGAAGAGAAGACTCCCTGGAAAAGACCCTGATGTTGGGAAAGAAGGAGGGCACAAGGAGAAGGGGACGACAGAGGACGAGATGGTTGGATAGTGTCTTCGAAGCTACAAACATGAGTCTGACCAAACTGCGGGAGGCAGTGGAAGACAGAAGTGCCTGGCGTGCTCTGGTCCATGGGGTCACGAAGAGTCGGACACAACTAAACAACAACAATTTACACTGACTGGCAGTGGTTCCTCAGGATTTCAGGATTCTTGGGAGATGCCAGGAATTGAAACTTAGACCTTCATTATTCAAAGAAGATGCTCTAACAATGAACAATGCAAATTGAACACTAAGAGTTTTTCCCAACATTTGTCATATTCAGAGCAGACCACCTGAAATTAATAGACATGACTGACTGACTTACATCCATTACTTTCAACAGGTCTACTCTCTGAGTAAAAGTTTTACTACCTAATTCTGAGTAATTCTCTTTTATCCCTAGCTTGTTTGTTTCTGAATAGGTGAAATTGGTTACCAATGCCTTCCTCATACCAGTGTTCCCAGGAAGCTACCAGTTCTGACTGTTGCATTTCCTACACGACAACTGCAATATGGAAAAAGGAGGAAATGCTGCTGTGCAAACAAATGAGGATGGCTGCTCAATGTTATCAGGAAACACCCTCCAACTCTTATAGTGGATGTTTTCCTGACCCAAGCTATTACTCACTAATGGCTAATGATCTTGGCAAAGAAAATGCTGTCCATCTCTCACAAAAGCAACAAAGCCCTTGTCTCTTAAAAGGGAGGGGTGGGGAATGTGTAACCAAGTCATTTCAATACAACAGTTGTAAAATACTTCTAATCACAAGCTACTGCAGGGGGGCAGGGGCAGAATCCAAAATTACCGTATTTTTCGTCCTATAGGGCACACCGGCCCATAGGACGCACCTCTTTTTTTGGGGGGGGGGAATGAATAAAAAAAAATTATTTCCCCCCCAGCCGCGGCTGCCGTCCCAAGCCTTGCGCACACCTGCCCGAAGCACGGGGCACCCTCCGGAGGGCTCCGTGTGCTTCGGGCTGCAGGCTGCCGCCCCAAGCCTCGCGCGCCCGGCGGGACCTCCTGCCCCAGGGCCACCTTCCACATTATTCTAGAGCATGGGTAGGCAAACTAAGGCCCGGGGCCCAGATCTGGCTCAATTGCCTTCTAAATCCGGCCCACGGATGGTCCAGGAAGCAGCGTGTTTCTACATGAGTAGAATGCATCCTTTTATTTAAAATGCATCTCTGGGTTATTTGTGGGGCATAGGAATTCGTTCATATATATATATATATATATATATATATATATATATATATATATGCAGGTTTTGGTGTCCTCGGGTGTCTTCCCGTGTAAAAGTTGGGGTGTCTAGGCGACGTTTCGACGAGGTCTCACTCGTCATCTTCAGGCTGGTGCTTTCGGCTTCTTGTTACTGGAACAGAGCAGGATCTCAGTGTTTGAGTTCCTGTAAATACTGTTGAGGGGGTGTGGTGTATAGCCTCCAATGTTCTGGGCAGAGAGGAAGTTCCCAGGCTAGTGTGCCTTTTCTTCTTTTGTTCCTTAATTACTTGAGGGATATCTTGAGTGATTTCTTGAGTGATATCCTGAGTACCACTTAGGTGGGTCATTAGGTGTGGATTAGTTGCTAAAGTCTTTGAGTCTTGACCTCTTGAACTTTGTGAAGAGTTTTTCTGAGAAGATGGCTGTACTGCACTTAGTTGTGCTCTGGCTTGGCTTCGTGTATAGGGGCGAGCTGTGGTTTTGTGGCCTGTGTCAGCCAGATCTGTGTAGGGATTGCAGGGGGGTGCAGCATCCGGAGGTGCCACCATGGTTTGGCTACTGGATGGTGTCTAATTTATCTGTGGAGAGGGTCTGGGTTTGGGTCTGGTGTGGTTGATTGGTGATGGCGTTCTGTGTGCCTCTGGATCTGGTGTCAGTTTTTGTGGGGAGGGCTAATTTCCAGATGTCTGGCAAGCGGGATGTGTCGTCACGCTTGTTCATGTTGCTGCACCCCCCTGCAATCCCTACACAGATCTGGCTGACACAGGCCACAAAACCACAGCTCGCCCCTATACACGAAGCCAAGCCAGAGCACAACTAAGTGCAGTACAGCCATCTTCTCAGAAAAACTCTTCACAAAGTTCAAGAGGTCAAGACTCAAAGACTTTAGCAACTAATCCACACCTAATGACCCACCTAAGTGGTACTCAGGATATCACTCAAGAAATCACTCAAGATATCCCTCAAGTAATTAAGGAACAAAAGAAGAAAAGGCACACTAGCCTGGGAACTTCCTCTCTGCCCAGAACATTGGAGGCTATACACCACACCCCCTCAACAGTATTTACAGGAACTCAAACACTAAGATCCTGCTCTGTTCCAGTAACAAGAAGCCGAAAGCACCAGCCTGAAGATGACGAGTGAGACCTCGTCGAAACGTCGCCTAGACACCCCAACTTTTACACGGGAAGACACCCGAGGACACCAAAACCTGCATTCCTGTACCCGTGAAAATCTACGAAAGCATATATGACCCACCTAAGTGGTACTCAGGATATCACTCAAGAAATCACTCAAGATATCCCTCAAGTAATTAAGGAACAAAAGAAGAAAAGGCACACTAGCCTGGGAACTTCCTCTCTGCCCAGAACATTGGAGGCTATACACCACACCCCCTCAACAGTATTTATAGGAACTCAAACACTGAGATCCTGCTCTGTTCCAGTAACAAGAAGCCGAAAGCACCAGCCTGAAGATGACGAGTGAGACCTCGTCGAAACGTCGCCTAGACACCCCAACTTTTACACGGGAAGACACCCGAGGACACCAAAACCTGCATATATATATATATATATATGCAGGTTTTGGTGTCCTCGGGTGTCTTCCCGTGTAAAAGTACACGGGAAAAAGTTCCCGTGTAAAAGTTCCCGTGTAAAAGACTTTTACACGGGAAGACACCCGAGGACACCAAAACCTGCATTCCTGTACCCGTGAAAATCTACGAAAGCAAATATATATATATATATATATATATATATATATATATATATATATATATATATTCAAAATATAGTCCAGCCCCCCACAGGGTCTGAGGGACAGTGGACCAGCCCCCTGCTGAAAAAGTTTGCTGACCCCTGTTCTAGAGAGCCCTTAACCTTTTGGAATAACTACACAGGGACCGGAAAGAGAGAAGGAGGAATTGGACCAAAGAACCCAAAACACTTCCACTTCCTCAGTGAGAGAATTGTGTAAGTGGAGCTCTGCTCATGGGAATTTTGGATTCAACCCTGTATCTTCAGCTACACTGATTTTTCTGCTGTGGAAACCCAGACCTGCCTTGCAACTGC